>NC_091059.1:213258027-213572055 GCF_000393655.2 Nicotiana sylvestris | reverse complement strand
CGCTGTTTTATCAAGACATAGCCGAATGTTCCCGAAAGGGACGCCGGAAGGCTGACTTTGCATAAACAACCACCTTTGGGTCATTTTAAGATTTGGTCCAATTGACCCACACAGCCTTAAAATCTTCGTCCCCAAAGTGTTTAAAGGCCGTGTTCAAAACTTGATCCCCTTTGTAAAATATTTTGGAGTCAAGTCGTTTTTTTGTTAAAATCACCCTAATAAATGTGCAGGATGAGCACGATGCAAAATGAACATTTTTCAATAATGACCAAAATCCCTGTCAAATTACGGCTATGGTGGAATGATCTAGGTGTTGAAGGACAGAATGAGGTCAAGAAATATTTGAAAGGTCTTGTGGGTTTGTTGGAAATCCAGCCTCGGGGAGATATCATAAGAGCTTTGGTTACCTACTGGGACCCGGAGCACAATGCTTTCCATTTCTCTGATTTTGAACTCACCCCGACTTTGGAAGAAATGGTCGGGTACATCGGGAATGCGGAACTTCCGTTGAGGCAAAAATACCTGGTCGCCCCAAGAGTTGTCACGGTACATCAATTCCTAGATTCATTGAAGATACCCAGAACGGTCCACAACCCAGATCTGGCAGCCGGATTTTGCACTCCAAGCTTCATATATGATAGGTACGGTCATGAGGGGGGATTCAATAATCCCATCAACAAACTGTGCAGCAAAGGTGTTCGTCAGAAGTGGGACAAATACAGACGGGTAGCGTTCATGATGATGTTCCTGGGCCTTCTGGTATTTCCAAGGAAAGACGGAAACATTGATTTGAAGATATCCGGGGTCGTCAGCACTTTACTCACGCAAAGTGACAGTACTCTCGCGCCTATGGTGGTATCTGACATCTTTCGAGCTCTTACAGCTTGTAAAGCTGGGGGAAATTTCTTCGAAGGTTGTAACTTGCTCCTACAGATATGGATGACCGAGCACCTCTGCCATCATTCCGAGATTTTGAGCCATGGTTCCCCGGAAAAGACTTGCATAGAAGAATCTTACACGAGAACCAAAGAGATCAGTTTGCCCAAAGGAGTCCTGGCATGGACCTCGTTCTTTCAAGCTCTTACTGCCAGCCAAATACAATGGACGCTAGGATGGTTGCCTGTTGATGAGATCCTATATATGTCGGCAGCTAAAACTCATTTCTTACTGATGGGGCTTAAGAGCATTCAACCTTACGCACCCTGCCGAGTTTTGAGACAGTTCGGAAGATGCCAGACAGTACCTCATGAGGAAGATCTTAGCACTCAAGCAGTTGAGATAAGTCCTGACGGGCAGTTTCCAGAAGCGAAAATTCGCCAAGTCTGGAGTGAGTGTTAATATTTGAAATCAGATTCTTGCGTACGGGATCGAGCCAAAGGTGAGACGGCACCAGGTTACCTCGCATGGTATAGAAGGGAACTTGAGCATGAAAGGCCGGCTAAGAGACCCCACATCCTGAATTTCGCTGAAACATCGCAAAAACAATAGGATTGGTTAGCACAATGTGCAGGTTGCACAACAAGTGGAGAGCTTGAAATATGAGCACAATGTGCAGGTTGCTACCAATCTGGGAGAGCGGAACAAGTTAATTCAGGAAAACGAAATGCTCAGAGCTCAGATCAAACAGATAAGGATGGATGTGGATGAACAGCCAAGGCGTCGATCAGATGAGCAGCTGATAAAAAGGCTAAAAAGTGAAATCAGGGAATGGCAAGATGGTTTGGAGAAATCCGAAAACGTCATAGCAAAGCTCAGGGTACAGTGGGATACAAGAGTAGATAAGCATCGCCGATGCTTGAACCAATTGAAACATGACCACGAGAAGACTGTTGCCAAAATAAAGAGAGAGATGGCTACACTTGAGTTTAAAGCAGTTAAGCGGGCCAGGGATTTACAATTGGAGAGTAGATGTTGTTACGACCTGTTGGCCCAAATGAAGGCAGAGGTACGGCAGCTGAAGAATCAGCATATACAAGACTCACAGGTATTCAAGACGTGCAGTGATCAGATAAGACACCTACTCATAGAGAAGAAACAAACCAGAGATAAGATCAGGGCCATTGCCCATGCCATCATCAGACGGTGTCGGCGGTGCGAAAACATGACCTGCGTTACCGTTCTCCCAGCAGTGATGGGTTATGTCAAACAGACCATGCACGAATTGGAGCAGCTCGAAAGGGATCTCGCACCTAGAACCGCGAAAAGTCCGAATGATGCCTCGCGGGTCCCTAAGTTGGAAAATTAACCTCTGGTCGAGTCTTGTTTTAGTTGAGCTTTGATGTTTTCCCATATGTTGTTTTCTATTTTTCCTTCAATCAAATAGGGTCAAAGAACCGTGGAGTCTGTACTGTTGCTATTTTGTTTGAAGCAATGTGTAATAGCAAATTTTGATAATGAAATTAAGTGACTCCGGAAGAATTTCTATGTGTCTTTACTTTGAGGCAGAACTACGCCTGGTCTGATTCACGCGGGGACGTGATACGTAGGCAATCCCCATAAGATTCGACCGCTTTTAATAAATAAAGAAAAGAAAATGTAAATAAAATAAAACGCAGGGTTTCGCAAAATACTTTAAAGAGACGAATGAGCAAACCGGGATGACGCATGTTGTTTGAAGCAAAGCATGTAGAAACGGTTAACTGCCTAGGTGCATTGCATCCTCTATGTGTTATGATCAAATCTGTTAAGCTCTAACACTAACAAAGTTTGTTGTTGTCTGATACCAGACAGTTAGTTGTTAAAGAATTCTGGCAACACATTCATACCAAACCAGATCCAAAGGACCGGTAGCAACAAGCATGACTACTTCAGAGAATAGTAATGAGGAAGAAAGGCCGATGAGCCAGTTGCTAAAAGAGGCAATGGAAAAGATTGAAAGGATGGGACTAGAGATGCATGCAATGCAGCTAGCCCTGGCCAAAACACAAAAGAGCCCCGAAACAATGGGACACATGCCGGAATACCCTCACTCCGGCCCTTCCACAAGCCGCCCAAATCCCCTTTATCATCAAGAAAGAAGCCCTCATGATTCCCAAGCTCCACCACCCCACCAACCTCTCCCAACACCCAATATTCCCATTTTTGTGGGACCTACATCAGCCCCTTTGCAGAGAACGACCAGTGAGCCATTGTTTCAGGCTCACGATACACAATACTATCCCCCTGAGCCTACATTCCATGCACCCGAGCCTCAAGCTTACAATCCACATTTGGAAGTGCCGTCAGAGATTGAAAAGCCGGATAAAGCCCCTGAACAGGATGAAGTGCTGAGAAAGTTCAAAAGCCTGGAGCAGTCCTTCAGGAACTTGCACGGATTGGGCAATCAAATCAGCGTAGCATACAAAGATCTGTGTCCCTTCCCAGACGTCCAACTCCCGGCTGGGTTCAAGATGCCTAAGTTTGATTTATATGAAGGGCACGGTGATCCCATGGCACATTTGCGGGGATTCTGTAGCAAAATGAGAGGGGCAGGCGGCAAGGATGAGCTGCTGATAGCTTATTTCGGCCAAAGTCTGAGCGGATCTGCACTAGAATGGTATACCAGGCAGGATTCCAGCAGGTGGTACACGTGGGATGATCTGGCGCAGGCTTTTGCAGGTCATTTCCAGTACAATCTCGAGATAGTCCCTGACCGTCTCACATTATTGAGAACTGGGAAGAAACCCGGGGAAAGTTTTCGCGAGTTCGGGTTCCGCTGGAGAGAACAAGCAGCTAGAGTCGATCCTCCCATGAGAGAGGGAGAGATGGTGGACTATTTCTTGCAGACATTGGATCCAACCTACTTTGGTCACTTGGTGACAACAGTTGGAAAATCTTTCAACGAGGTGGTCAAGATAGGGGTCATGATAGAAGAGGGTTTAAGGTCTGACAAGATCTTGAACTATTCGGCACTCAAGGCCACAACCCAGGCTATTCAAAACGGCACGGGAGGTGCGTTGAGAAGAAAGAAAGAAGAGGTTGCCACGATCGAGGCAGGCAGTTGGTCCAGGGCTGGCAGGCCACACTACAACCAACCCAGACCTCACAGGTCAGACTACCCATACAACCCACCACAAAATTTCTATCCGCCTCGAGAACCACATTGTTCCGTACTCCAGGCCCAAGCATACACTCAGCCTCCGGTTCGCCCACAATGGCGCGCGCCGGCTCCCCAGAACATATATGCACCACCACAAAACACCTATCCTCCACCGAGGGCGTATAGAAACCCTTCAGGGGCAGGCTTCCGGGGAAATCCAGATGCTAGGAATGACAGGTTGCGGAAGCAGAGAACTTTCACGGAGTTGGGAGAAACCTACACCGCTTTGTTCCACAAGCTGAGGCAATTGGGTTTGGTTAGTCCTGTCCAGACTCGAGAACCAAATCCCCCACCTCAAAACTTGGATCGATCAATCAGTTGTGAATACTGTTTAGGGATGCTCGGGCATGATACCGAGAAGTGCTGGAAATTAAGGCATGCCATACAGGATCTTATCGACACCAATAAGATCGAGGTCCAGACACCAGAAGCTCCTAACATCAACCAAAACCCACTGCCAGCGCACCACGAAACTCACATGATTGAGTTGGTGTGTGAGGGAGGAGAATTGAGAAAACCCTCACAAACAGTGATGATGATCCAAGCCGCCCCGAAAGAAGTCTCAACCAGTGGAGGAACGAGTGTACAGTCGCAGGGAGAAGGCGTCAAGCCGGTAGTGATATTGGGAAAGAGCCCGTCCGCCATAACAAGCAAACCCGAGCCAAGCAAGTTGGTAATACCAGGGATCCCGCCCACACCGGCGGTCGTGTTGAAAGGGGTATGTAGAGAACGGGTGACCATAAAGCCTGTGGTCCAGCTGCCGATGATTGACAGCAGGGCTGTGCCTTGGAAATATGAAAAGGCGGTGGTGATGTACAAAGGAAAACAGGTGGAAGAAGTCAGTTGTGAAGCGCAAGGGCTGACTCGATCAGGTCGATGTTTTGCTCCGGTGGAGCTAAGAAGAACCAACCCAGTTGCAACCAAGAAACCTGTGTCCGAAGAAGAGGCTGAAGAGTTCCTGAGGAAGATGAAAGTACAAGACTATTCTGTGGTCGAACAGCTGAGAAAAACACCGGCCCAGATCTCACTGTTGTCATTACTGATCCATTCTGAGGAGCATCGTCGGGCCCTGTCGAAGATATTGAACGAGGCTCATGTACCCAGTGAGATTTCTGTAAACCACCTGGAAACCATTGCCAGCAAGATTTTCGAGGTGAACAGGGTAACATTCTCAGATGATGACCTGCCGGTGGAAGGTACGGAGCATAACAAAGCTCTATACCTAGCTGTCAAATGTGAAGACTCGGTGGTAACTCGAGTATTGGTGGATAACGGCTCAAGCGCCAATATTTGTCCATTATCCACTCTGGACCAGTTAAAGATCGACCGCGGAAGAATCCGGAAGAATAGCATCTGTGTCCGGGGGTTTGACGGAAACGGAACAGCCACTGTAGGGGATGTTGTACTTGAACTGACCATTGGTTCAGTCCTGTTTACCATGGAATTCCAGGTGTTAGATGCCACAGTTTCTTATAACCTGCTGTTAGGACGACCCTGGATTCATGCAGCCAAAGCGGTGCCTTCCACCCTACATCAGACGGTGAAGTTCGAGTGGGAAAGACAAGAGGTCGTGTTACACGGCGAGGATACAACATGCACCATGGGCGGAACCATTGTACCTTTCATAGAGACCGCCGATGACAAAGGTCCTTGGGTCTACCAGATTTTCGATACAGGGTCGGCCAACAAAATTTCTGAAGGAGAAATCATCCCGCACCCGAAGATAGCTGCCGCTACAGTCATGATGGTCTCGGAAATGCTAGGTAATGGATTTGTGCCAGGAAGAGGTCTGGGAGTCGAGCTTCAAGGGATAGTCCAACCGGTCTCCCTTCCTAAAAATCTGGAAACTTTCGGATTGGGGTTCAAACCAACCGCAGCAGACAGGAAGCAAGCGCGAAAAATGAAGAAGAGGGTCTGGTTTCTGCCTAAACCAGTGCCACGCCTCTCAAGGTCTTTTGTTAAAGCAAGTGCCAAGGGGTCAGCGATCCCAAAGATTCGAGGACCTTTGATCGGTATAAATGAAGACCTGAATCAGAGTTTTGAGAGGCTATTTGCGGATGTCAGTATGGTGGAAGCTGGAGAAGGTTCCAGCAGAGCAGAGATACAGTTTATGGGGCCTGAGGCCAAGACCAACAATTGGACGGTTACTCCTCTTCCTGTCCGAGGGGAGTCTTGGTAGTAGGCTTTGATTTATGTTTTGTTTGTTTGTTTGCAAAAGGTCGTTTGTGATGATGAATCTGAATGTGACGAAGGGGAAGCCTTCGAAGAGATAAACCGAGAACTGTGCCAATTTGAAGAGAAACCCAAGCCTAACCTGAATGACACTGAGGCTGTGAACCTAGGAGACGCTGATAGCGTCCAAGAGACCAAAATTAGTATCCACATTGAGCCGAATGTCAGAGAAGAATTGATCAAAACCCTCATGGAATTCAAAGATGTTTTTGCATGGTCATATGACGATATGCTTGGATTAAGCACCAATCTAGAGGTTCACAAATTGCCCACTGACCCGGCATACCCTCCGGTCAAGCAAAAACTAAGGAAATTTAAAACAGAAATGAGTGTAAAAATCAAGGAAGAAGTGATTAAGCAGTTGAAGGCAAAGGTCATTCGGGTCACTCAATATCCCGAGTGGTTGGCCAATGTGGTACCAGTCCCAAAGAAGGATGGAAAAATCAGGGTGTGCGTCGACTACAGCAACCTCAACAAAGCAAGTCCCAAGGATAATTTTCCGTTACCCAACATCCATATCTTGATCGATAATTGCGCGGGGCGCGAGATCGGATCCTTCGTAGATTGCTATGCGGGTTATCATCAGATCCTAATGGATGAGGAAGATGCGGAAAAAACAGCGTTTATTACGCCATGGGGAACCTACTGCTATCGGGTAATGCCATTCGGGTTAAAGAACGCCGGGGCAACGTACATGCGAGCAATGACTGCTGTGTTTCATGACATGATACACAAGGAAATCGAGGTGTACGTCGATGATGTGATCATCAAATCTTGGCGTCAGGAGGACCATGTAGCAGACCTAAGGAGATTTTTCCAAAGACTCCGGAGGTATGATATCAAGCTTAACCCGGCCAAATGCGCATTCGGGGTTCCATCAGGAAAGTTGCTAGGATTCATCGTCAGTCGACGGGGGATTGAGTTAGACCCATCCAAAATTGAATCCATCCGAGATTTGCCACCGCCAAGGAACAAAACAGAGGTAATGAGTTTGCTGGGTAGACTCAATTACATCAGCAGGTTCATCGCTCAACTCACAGCGACTTGTGAGCCCATATTTCGGCTGCTGAGAAAGGATGCTGCGGTAGGTTGGACGACAGAGTGTCAGGAGGCTTTCGACCAAATCAAAGGGTATCTGTCTAATCCACCCGTATTGGTCCCGCCTAAGCCCGGGAAGCCTTTAATTCTTTATCTAACGGTCCTGGAAAATTCATTTGGTTGTGTACTGGGGCAGCATGATGACACAGGAAGGAAGGAGCAAGCCATCTACTATCTTAGCAAGAAATTCAGAAACCTATGCCCACGGGAAGGTTGGCAAAACGACAAATTCTGCTCACAGAGTTTGATATCGTCTATGTAACGAGGACGGCCATGAAAGCCCAGGCACTGGCAGACCATTTGGCAGAGAATCCCGTTGATGAAAAATACGAGCCCTTAAGAACGTATTTTCCTGACGAAGAGGTAATGCATACAAACGAGTTGGAATTACCTGAGGAACCGGGTTGGAAGCTTTTCTTCGATGGAGCTGCAAACGCGAAAGGGGTTGGAATAGGAGCAGTACTCATTTCTGAAACAGGACGGCATTATCCTGTTACGGCTCAACTACGCTTCTATTGCACCAACAATATGGCCGAGTATGAGGCTTGCATTCTGGGTCTGCGCTTGGCTGCTGACATGGATGTCCAAGACGTCTTGGTCTTGGGAGACTCGGACCTCTTGGTACATCAAATTCAGGGAGAATGGGAAACACGAGATCTAAAACTCATACCATACCGACAATGCTTGCATGATCTGAGCAAGCAATTTCGATCGGTGAAGTTCAAACACATCCCGAGAGTTCACAATGAGGTTGCGGATGCCTTAGCCACCTTAGCATCAATGCTGCACCACCCTGACAAAATGTATGTTGATCCTCTACACATCCAGGTCCGTGATCAGCACGCCTACTGCAATGCCATAGAAGAAGAAGCAGATGGCGAACCCTGGTTTCATGATATCAAGGAATACCTCAGGATGGGGATATATCCAGAACATGCCTCTGGGGACCAAAAAAGAGCCCTTCGGCGTTTGTCTAATGGTTTCTTCCTCAGTGGGGGAATATTGTACAAAAGAACCCCGGATTTGGGATTGTTGAGATGCATAGATGCCAGTCAAGCACACGACGGTTATGGCAGAGGTACATGCTGGAGTTTGTGGGCCACACATGAGCGGATATGTATTGGCAAGGAAGATCCTTCGAACAGGGTGTTATTGGCTCACCATGGAACACGACTGTATCACTTTCGTGAGGAAATGCCATCAGTGCCAGATACATGGAGATTTGATTCATTCTCCGCCAACAGAGTTACATACGATGTCAGCACCCTGGCCGTTTGTGGCATGGGGCATGGATGTCATTGGGCCCATCGAGCCGGCAGCATCCAACGGTCATAGGTTCATTCTAGTGACCATTGATTACTTCACCAAATGGGTTGAGGCTAAAACCTTCAAATCAGTAACCAAGAAGGCAGTGGTGGACTTTGTTCATTCCCATATCATCTGCAGATTTGGGATCCCAAAAGTGATCATCACGGATAACGGTGCGAATCTTAATAGCAGCTTGATGAGAGAGGTATGCCAACAATTCAAGATTACCCACCGCAATTCCACCCCATATCGTCCCAAGGCGAATGGAGCAGTCGAAGCAGCCAATAAGAATATCAAGAAGATACTGCGAAAGATGGTGGAAGGTTCCAAACAATGGCACGAGAGATTACCCTTTGCCTTGTTGGGTTACCGCACTACCGTCCGAACTTCCATAGGCACAACTCCTTATTTGTTGGTGTATGGAACTGAGGCCGTAATACCGGCGGAGGTCGAAATTCCGTCCCTCCGAATTGTCGCTGAAGCCGGGATTGATGATGATGAATGGGTAAAAGCTCGATTGGAACAGTTGAGCCTGATAGATGAGAAAAGATTGGCAGCAGTGTGTCATGGTCAGCTGTACCAGAAGAGAATGGCAAGAACATATAATAAGAAGGTGCGCCCCAGGAAGTTTGAAGTAGGGCAGCAGGTATTGAAGAAGATCCTCCCACATCAGGTCGAGGCAAAAGGCAAATTCGCCCCAAATTGGCAAGGGCCTTATATCGTGACCAGAGTATTGTCCAACGGTGCTTTGTGTTTGACAGATGTCGAAGGTAGATGTGTCGACATGGCTATCAATTCAGATGCAGTCAAGAGATATTATGCGTAATTTATTTAATTATGGCAATTTTTGGTTTACTTGTTTGTATTTGGCATTTATTGGATAATGAGATGACGAAGGCAATTCTTTCTTCTATCCAAACACTTTTTAACCCTTGTTTCCCCCTTTGAACCTTAAGTTATTCTTTCATACCCCTCTTTTGGAATCACTGATGGAAAAGACATGAAAAAAAAAGAAAAGAAAAGAAAGGAAAAGAAAATGAAAAGAAAGAAAAGAAAAAAAATAAAATCATAAGGAATATAAAACCGTGGGAACTACGTTTGACCTGATTCCTCAAAGAGGATACGTAGGCGCCTCACGGCTCGGTCATAGTATGCATCATAGTGAATATAGGATGCATAATGTACATAGTGTGCATAATAGGCACAGTGTGCGTAACGCACATAGCGCAACATAAGTGTAAAAAAATAAATTCCCCAAGCAAGAAAACTGGGGCAGAGGTTATGTTTTAAGTTCCAACAAAGGTTTGATTCCAAAAGTTGTAGCACATCACCCATCAAATTATTTTCATTTTTATAGCCTTTCTTTAACCCCACACCAAAACCAACATCAACGTCCAAAAGACCTCCCGATCAATGTCCAAGAGATGCCAAGTCAGGCAAATGAGGCCGAGAATAACACACCGATCCCCAGCAAAGAAGAGAAGCGTAAGACTGGGAAAGGATTGATGGTCAAAGGAATCTCCAGAAGAGAGGGTCGTATCTACAACGCCCCGATTCCCCGAAAGAAATAAAATGAGAGAGTCTTATCGGTGAAAACCTTCACAGGCACCGAGAGGCGATGTAAGATGAGGGATATGAAATGAGAGAGTCTTATTGGTGAAAACCTTCACAGGCACCATAAGGCGCCGGGAGATGAGAGAAAAGAGAGAGTCTCATTAGTGAAAACCCCTCGAAGGGCACTATGAGGCGACAAGACAGATCAGCAAAGCTACCACATTCGAAACGAGATGGACAGCCATTTATCATCCCCAGCAAGTCAGACCATCGGGCAAATCGATTGATACAAATAGACTGGGTCGGGAATCTATGGTGCACGTCATGATCACGGGGACCAGTCATGTCCTCCAGATAAGTTCTTCTGAGTTTCTTCTCCCCACCAAATATGGGTTCAGAAAGATTTTCTCCTTTTCTAGCTTTTATTTCTCTTCCTAAAATTTGTCTTGAAAAGAATTTTTCAAAGCTTGCTACCAGAAACCGGAGGGGAATTCATCCAATGCAGGATAATACAAACAGTCTTAGAAGCCGATCCCAGGCAATGCAGTGATCGTGCCCGACAATTTTGGAGGAAGTAAGCTCCTAAAGGGAGTGGTGTCGGGAGTTAAAAGCAGACTCCCACAGCACGTGCTTAAAGAGAAAACAGAAAAAGGGGATTAATTGAAAGCCAATCCCCAGCAGGCTAGAGACCCCCAGCAGGCAACTCTGCCCACTAATCAATTATGGGACATAGAGCAAGAAAAGGGGAAGAGAGAAAAATCGGTCGCCGGAAAGGCACTCTCTACCACCACGTTTAAAACTGACTAAATCCTTTTGTCTGCTGCAGGAGAACAAAGGATTGATAATGGCAGCAATACGCAACGCCAGGGAAGTCACCAAAACCGGGGCAGAAAATTTTCTGCCGATTGTCGAAAATTTTCTCGGAAGAACGGGGAAGCAATTTCAATACTTTTAAGTTCTAGGTCGCCCACTAGTATAATGCGGGAATACATTTAAGTTCTAGGTCGCCCACCAGTATAATGCGGGAATACATTTAAGTTCTAGGTCGCCCACCAGTATAATGCGGGAATACATTTAAGTTCTAGGTCGCCCACCAGTATAATGCGGGAATACATTTAAGTTCTAGGTCGCCCACCAGTATAATGCGGGAATACATTTAAGTTCTAGGTCGCCCACCAGTATAATGCGGGAATACATTTAAGTTCTAGGTCGCCCACCAGTATAATGCGGGAATACATTTAAGTTCTAGGTCGCCCACCAGTATAATGCGGGAATACATTTAAGTTCTAGGTCGCCCACCAGTATAATGCGGGAATACATTTAAGTTCTAGGTCGCCCACCAGTATAATGCGGGAATACTTTTAAGTTCTAGGTCGCCCACCAGTATAATGCGGGAATACTTTTAAGTTCTAGGTCGCCCACCAGTATAATGCGGGAATACATTTAAGTTCTAGGTCGCCCACCAGTATAATGCGGGAATACTTTTAAGTTCTAGGTCGCCCACCAGTATAATGCGGGAATACTTTTAAGTTCTAGGTCGCCCACCAGTATAATGCGGGAATACATTTAAGTTCTAGGTCGCCCACCAGTATAATGCGGGAATACATTTAAGTTCTAGGTCGCCCACCAGTATAATGCGGGAATACTTTTAAGTTCTAGGTCGCCCACCAGTATAATGTGGGAATACATTACTAGGTCGCCCACCAGTATAATGCGGGAATACATTTAAGTTCTAGGTCGCCCACCAGTATAATGCGGGAATATATTTAAGTTCTAGGTCGCCCACCAGTATAATGCGGGAATACTTTTAAGTTCTAGGTCGCCCACCAGTATAATGCGGGAATACATTTAAGTTCTAGGTCGCCCACCAGTATAATGCGGGAATACTTTTAAGTTCTAGGTCGCCCACCAGTATAATGCGGGAATACATTTAAGTTCTAGGTCGCCCACCAGTATAATGCGGGAATACTTTTAAGTTCTAGGTCGCCCACCAGTATAATGCGGGAATACATTTAAGTTCTAGGTCGCCCACCAGTATAATGCGGGAATACATTTAAGTTCTAGGTCGCCCACCAGTATAATGCGGGAATACTTTTAAGTTCTAGGTCGCCCACCAGTATAATGCGGGAATACATTTAAGTTCTAGGTCGCCCACCAGTATAATGCGGGAATACTTTTAAGTTTTAGGTCGCCCACCAGTATAATGCGGGAATACTTTTAAGTTCTAGGTCGCCCACCAGTATAATGCGGGAATACTTTTAAGTTCTAGGTCGCCCACTAGTATAATGCGGGAATACTTTTAAGTTCTAGGTCGCCCACCAGTATAATGCGGGAATACATTTAAGTTCTAGGTCGCCCACCAGTAAAATGCGGGAATACATTTCAGCTCTAGATTTTGGAATCAGCAACCTCACCCAAAGGCGGAAGGTCACAACAGAGATCCCCCAAGCAGAAAACCATAAAATCCCCCAGCGCCAAGAAGCAGAAGGCTGCAAATGCAAGAGGAAGAAGGAGCGCGTCTCAGAAGAAGCAGTTTGGAAACGTTGTAGCATTGCCCAATATAACAATGTTGATGAAGAAACATACCACTGAAGAAACCATTGAAAGATTTAAAGAAGAAAGCCATGTTCCCAGCAAATCAAGCAAAGTGATGAAAAACTGGCATTCAGAAAGGGCGAAGGACTAGCATAATCCGCCAAGTTCACAAAATAAAGAGGTCAGAGGAAAGCACTAGCCGACAAGAAAGCAAGATAACAAGAACAAGTCGGAGATAGATGAGATCTCCTACTCTAGCTTAGCTTCTTGTTTTTCCTTTCAAGATCAATGTAACAAGGAGATCAGTGAGCGGTAGCATCCTACAGCAGCATGCAACAGCGCACAACAGCAGCAAACACTACAGTCACACGGTAGTCCCAGCTACCAAAATTTCCCGAACTACATTGACCTGATTCCTGTTCAGCCCAGGATATGTAGGAAACCTCTGAAGCAAAGGTTCGGTCAAATCTTTTTCAAAAAAATGCTTCACACGGAGTACTCGGACGAGCAAAAATCGCCCGCTTTATCTTTGCGCGAAAACCCTTCGTGTCTTCGGGCAAAGAGGGGCAGCTGTAAGCACGTGATTTTTGCTTCACGAACAATCACTCCAAAAGAAATCAAAAATAGTGACAAATGATTTCGCTATACAATTTTTCGAGTTTTCCGTGACATGTGTTGTTAATCATTTGTGGGTCTGTCCATTTTTTTATTTATTTAATCATTATCAAGCAAAATACAAAAAAAAGTATGCATTTCTAGGTTGTAATTTAACCATTCAAAAAAGTTTTATATATGTGTGTGAACAATTGTGTTAAATATTGATTTGGGTATTTCAAATTCATTTTTTTTTAATTTAGTTGTATTTCAAAAATTAGAAAACAAAATAAACCCCAAGAAATCGGATTGGGCCTATGACATTTCAAATTGTGAAGGCCCAAAACCCAGTCCAAATCAGGCTGCCCCAACAGGACCCCAAACGACGTCGCATCAGTACCCCTGATTAGAACCGTTGATCTGACTCAAACGAACGGTCCCGATCAGGCCACTCATTCGACCCCAAACGACGTCGTCTTAGGAAGGTGATCTGAGCCGTCCAACCCCTTGATCCAACGGACCCCGGCTTTCCCCCTAAACCCGTCCAGTTTTGACCCGATCCAGCCTTACCCGGCCTCACCCACTACCAAAACCCAAACGACACCGTCTTCCCTAAGTGGATAGATCCTGGCCATAGATCTCATTCGATCCGACGGCCAGGATCTAAACCCCTAGACCATATATAAACTCAACCCTTCACCCCACGCCCCCTATCCGAACCCCACCCTTCACTCGTCTCCTTCCCCAAGCTGAAACCCCCAAACCCTAGCAAGCCGCCCTGATATCCCTTTCACCAGAACCCGGCGGCATGAACGCCGGTAACCACCCCCTTCACACCCCTGAAGCATCCAACCACCCTGAACACGAATCCACTAACCTTGTACCTCGAATCACCTCCCATCGTCTCGAATCTGGATTTGAAGATTCGAGACAAAACTCGATCTATACCAAACCGCATCATCTGTGTATCAGACACTCCCATGACTTCCCTCGTGACCAAACCAAGCTTGGTTTGGTCCGAATCTACCCACAACTCTTAGAATCTCAAATCTAAGAACCCCAAAACCTAGAACATGGATAGCCTTGGAAGTCGGCCAGTCTTAACAGGGGTTTGAGGTCTAATAGACCTTAGTCAAGGTGTTCTCATGTGAGAACACCCTGATTAAAGTTTGTTCGGCCTCAAGAGTTCGAAGTTGAGTCAGATTTGGGTCATTTTGATTTCAAACTTTTTCGGTAAGTTTTCCTTTCTCTTTGTTTAGTTCTAATTAAGTTGTCAGCATGTTTCGTTATGTTTGTTTGTTATTTTGTTATTTTTCATTCGGATTTCTTCCATCTCTGTCAAAGGCCTTTTATTGGGTCAATTGTTTTCTGTTTGTGTTCTGAATGTACCCCATGATAAACATGATCGTCAATTAGATTAGTCGTCAAATGAGTTAATTCATATAGGCCCCCAGTAATTGAACAAAAGTTGTTTGATGCCCTTTAGGTCCCTGAACGTATTGTTTATATGAGCGACTGATTATTACCTGTTATAATTAGTATAGTCGACCTGATAAATGTCGTCGATTAATTTCCTACGACTGAATGTTCAAATATTCTAATATGTACAACCTCACTTGACTGAATGGACCTGTATTATGATTTGAGTGTTGGACATTATCTATGAGTGCTAGTTTGTAACTACATTGTAAAAAAAACAATTAAAAGGATTAGGCTAGGGCAATTCTGAAATTGAACTTTCAGAAGTTCAAAAATGCCCTGATACTGCAATGGGCAGGGCAGTAAATAATCAAGGGCTAACAAGGGTATTCTGGGGTGTTGAAAAGGACAAAACGATTAGTTTAAATGAGCTGACAAGTAGGGTACTAATTTGGGATTAAACTAATACCAATGGGGAACAAGACACAAGGGTATGGGGCTTAAAATGAATAATAAAATGAGCCCATAACTCTTGATTAAAGAAAACTAGGCGTGGGGAGCAAATGGCTGGCACCAAAAGGTGTTTAAGCATGGGTTTAAAAGAGTATGGGCATTCTGCAAGTAGGGGGGAGGCAGCTTGGCTGCACTGGGTCATTTTGGCTTATATATAGGCCCTTTGAGAACTTAAAGAAGGCGGGAATTTTTAGTCTTGAGGAGGGGAATTTTTAGTATTGAGGCTGAAAACTTTTAGTCTGAAGAGAGGTCTACTGAGTTTAAAGAAAACTGAAAACATAAGGTAGTTTCCAGTAAACATTGTAACCAAACACTGTCTGAAAGTGGTATAAGAGTTCATATTGGTCAAGCTGCCTTGGCCAAGTTCTGTTTGTTTGCATTGACTGAGTTGTTTGTGTTTGTTGAACTGTTGGTGTTGCTGCATCGAATACTCTGTTACTACTATTGTTTCCTTACTCTTTCCTGGGATTGCTGGTTTGGTACTCGACTATCTGCTAGTTCTTTTGTTCTGGGAAATATTGTTGGTTGTCTGTGGGCTGTGGAAAACATTTGATTGTTGGTTTGTTGTTGTGCTACTGTGTATCTGCTGTTGCTGTGTTTACTGCATACTGCCCAGCTGATCATTCATTTCTTCTTTGTCCTCTATACCAGGTACACAATTACACTACCAATGTAACTCGAAAGTTTGAGCAATGAGTATAAAAGAGAAGATCTGCAGATGTTGTTTATATACATATACTGTTGTGTTGAATGTCATGTAGTGTCTAATAGCTCACATTTTTGGATACTGAAGGTAGCTTACAAGCCTAGTTGATGTCAATGTAGGGGATCGAATGATAGTTGTATATGTGTGCTGTTAGATAAAAGTATTCTCAATGAATTAGGTTGCATCTCAGATTTAGTTTACTTTGCAGTATATGCTGTAACGTATGCCAAGCATGAAAACTATACATCATGGGTTAAGTTCTTCCTTTTCTGATTAATGGTCTCATATAACTAGTAAACCACCTGTTAAGACAAAGAACATAAAACTTGCAATATCAACCCCATGAAGGTCGAGTTCAGGTCAAAACAGGCCAAGCAGGCCTGCTTCGAGCAAGCAGTGGCCCAGGTTTGGCCCATCACGCATGGGTTGGATTTGGGCCCGTGATTATATATTCGACTGACTGTGCACGCAGCCTCGTTCCTGATTTTTTTTAAGCATCTCCGAATTCCGTTACAAATAACTTGCAAGCATGTAATTAATTAGGACTATCTACTGTTTTCAATTGATAGAGACAAACATGACAAGAAACGTAGTTGCTATAGGATACCCTTTTAAAATAAGAACGAGATGAGCCTCGACGAAAATAAACAAAACGCGCAGATGCGGGGCCCTTGTTAAATGTATATTATCGAAGCATTTAGTTTTCAGGACGGGTTGTTTAGCAAATCTCACAACCCTCCTAAAATAACAATACGTTAGACTCTTTAGGACGCGCCTTAATAAATCTTACCTTCTTAAACCCGGGTGCACATTTATGTGACCCAAATCCAATTCTCAACGGAGTCGAAATGTGTTTCTAACCACGGGTACATTGATTGTGGCGTGGTTCGAGGTGCGTGTCCATGACGTTGCAAATTCATTTTAAAAAAAATAAGAATGAGATGAGCCTCGCCAAATAAAATACAAATTGCGGGGCCCTCAGTAAATATTTGCTTTAAAAATTGTTTAGACTTCGGGATGGACCGTTTAGTAAAATTCCACGGTCCTACCCAAAATAAATACGCTAGTCGCTTTAGGCGCGCCTTTAATAATTTAATTTCCTTAAACTCGGGTGCACATTGATGTGACCCAAATCCAAATCTCAACGGAGTCAAAGTGTGTCGACGACCACGGGTACATTGATTGTAACGTGGTTCGAGATACATTTTCACAACGTTCACATTCTTGTAAAAACAATAATAATAAAGCGGTTAAAAGTTAAAATTTGCACATAAGTTCATACTTGTATAAAATCAGATAATCAAGCCGAATATAACAATTGAGCGACCGTGCTAGAACCACGGAACTCGGGAATGCCTAACACCTTCTCCCGGGTTAACAGAATTCCTTATCCGGATTTCTGGTACGCATGCTATAATATAGAGTCATTCTTTTCCTCGATTCGGGATTAAAATTGGTGACTTGGGACACCCTAAAACCTCCCAAGTGGCGACTCTAAAATAAATAAACAAATCCCGTTTCGATTGTCCTTTAATTGGAAAAAACTCTCTTGCGCCCTATCGGGTGCGGAAAAAGGAGGTGTGACACCAACAAGTCACAAACTACTATCCAAACTTGTATCAATCCTTAAAACACCTAAAATAGCATCAAAACCTCGAATTAACCAAGGATTTAAGCCTAAGAACTCCAAAATATGCTTTCGATCAAAAAGTCTAGCAAACCTCGTCCGAATGACCTGAAATTTTGCACACACGTCACATTCAATACTACGGAGCTACTCCAACTTCCGAAATTTCATTCCGACCCTCGGATCAAAATCTCACTATCGGATCGGAAACTTCAAAAATTCAACTTTCGGCATTTCAGGCCTAAATTAGCTACGGACCTCCAAAACATAATCCAAACATGCCCCTAAGCCCGAATTCACCTAACGGAGCTAACAAAACCATCGAATTTTTATTCCGAGGCCGTCTTCACACTGTTCCGACTACGATCATCTTTCCAACACTTAAGCTCTCATTTAGGGACTAAGTGTCCCAAAACTATCCGAAATTAAAAATCGAACATCCCGGCAAATCAAAATAGCAGAAATAAACTTGGGAAAAGCAGTTTATAGGGAATCAGGGCATTAATTCTTAAAACGATCGGCCGGTTCGTCACAGGTATATCATCTATTTATATTAGTTATAAAAAATAAACAATAAATATGGCCGGTTATTATGTAAATATTCCATAAGATTTCTATTTTTTGAGTTTATGCATGATATAACTTCTATTATAATAATTTTAAAACTCTCTACTAATGTTCAAAAATATCTTATCTTTTTATTATCTTTGAATTTAAAAAAGTAAAGAGTTTTTTCGAAATAATTTGTTTACATTTTAAAAAAATATTTCACGTCATACCAATTTTTTTTTTATATATACTCTTTGTTACACTTAAAATTCGTTGTAGAAACTATCAATTAGAAACTAATTTCTCTCTTGTTGAGTTTGAAGATAAAAAAGGCTTTCACATAGTCTAATGATTCAAAACTAATATTCTTCAACGAAAAAAATATTATACCCTTGCAATATATGCTTGACTACAGCTAAATGAAGGTGTTTCAGCTTATACCCTTCAATTCCTTGAATGTGCTAAATTAAAATTAAGGATAGCAATTGTATATCCAACGTTTTGTTATTTGTTTGATGTCCATTTATGCAAATTGACTCTTCAAACAAATATTCTTCAAGAAGAAAAAAGAAACAATTTTTTTAATTGCGTTTTGAGGCCTTAAAAACCTCTTTTGGCATCACCTCGATTTGCGTGTGCAGTCCGGGCGCGTAGCCGGAAAGCCATTTTGTGAAAATCTATGAAAAACAATGAATTTTGCCTTTAAAATGAATTTGTGTTGACTTCGGTCAACATTTTGGATAAAAGATCCGGACCAGTGATTTGACGGTCCCAGAGGGTCCATAGGAAAATATGGGACTTGGGCGTATGCCCGGAATAGAATTCTGAAGTCCCAAGCCCGAGAAATGAATTTTTGAAAGAAATTATTTTGCTGAATTAATTATGAAATAAAGAAGAGAATTTTGTTTGAAACCATTGGTATCGGGCCTGTATTTTGGTTCCGGAGCCCGGTACAGGTCGTATATATGATTTGAGTCGAACCTATGAAATTTGGTGAGAAACGGACTTGAAATGACGTGAATCGGACCTTATTTGAGAAAATTGGAAAATATGAAGTTCTTAAGAAATTTCATGCTTTTGATGCTTCATTCATAGTTGTTGATGTTATTTTAGCGATTTGAATGCACGAGCGAGTCCGTATGATGTTTTTAGGTTGGTGTGCACATTTGGTTTGGAGACCCGAGGGCTCGGGTGAGTTTTGGATAGGCCACGGGGTAGATTTTGGGACTTGGGAAATTGCAGGTTTCAGCTGTTCTATTTGCGAAGCCTCGCTCGCAAATGCGAAACAACCAAAGCCAGCCCTTCCTCACAAATGCGAGATTTTCTTTGCAAATGCGATAGCTCCCCATTTGGGCATGTCCTCATAAATGCGACAGGATGTTCGCAAATCCGACTTCGCAAATGTGAAAGTTGCTTCGCAAATGCGAGCTTAGCAGAGTCTGGGTTTGCAATTGCGATACCTACAATGTGGGCCCGGGGGCATTTTTTGATTTTTTGGGAAAAATTTTAGAAAACTCATTTTCATGCATTAGAATTGATTTATTTAGCATTTATTGATGTAATTAAGTAACTTATGACTAGATACGAGCGAATTGGTGGTGGAATCAAGAGGTAAAGCGATAGTAGAGACTTGAATTGTGTTCGTGGCATCGAGGTAAGTGTTTGGTCTAACCTTAGCTTGAGGGATTAGGAGTTGAGTCTTATTTGCTATGTGGTATTTGTTGAGTACGATGTATAGGCATGGGGACGAGTATCTATACGTTGGTGTCAAGCATGTCTGTGAGTCTTATATTGTAATTATTATGACTTCTTTGTATTATTCATGCTTTGATGATGATTTCTATTATTGGGCAAAATTTGTGGAAATAATTGTGACATTTGAACATTGAGGAGCGTTGGCTCAAGTTATATAATGAAACGTGAAAGTATAAGTGGTAATTGCATCTTTTAGAGCATTGGCTCAAGTTGTGAAGTGAGTTGCGAAGTAAAAGTGAGAAAAAGAAGAGAATTATTACGTGGCCTCCCTTGTTGGGATATCGTTGCTTTTAATGTTATCTCCCTAACCGGGATGTTGATGCTTCTTATAATGTTGTTCCCTTGCCGGGACTTGATTATTGAACTATTGTTCCCTTGCCGGGATTCTTATAGTAATTTCATTTATTCCCTTACCCTATTGTTTGTGATTGTTGTTTGGCTGAGGAAGAGTGTTAAAGCACGAAGAGTGATGTCGTGTATTGTTTTGGTGAGAGAATGTTAAAGCACGAAGGGTGATGCTGTGTATGATGTGTGAGGAAAGAGTGTAAAGCATGAAGGGTAATGTCGTGCCGCATGATGTACCATTCCGTGCCGATTATATTGAATATATGGTGAGGACGAGAGTAAAAGCATGAAAGGTGATGCCGTACACATTTTCATCACTTGATTGCTTTGGTGAGGACGAGAGTAAAAGCACGAAGGGTGATGTCGTGCACATTTTCATTACTTGATTGCTTTGGTAAGGACGAGAGTAAAAGCATGAAGGGTGGTGTCGTGCACTGATTGATTTCTGATTCTTTGTTGATATCTGAGATATGTTGTTTCTTTCAATTACCTGTTGTCTTTCTATTCTAAATTGATAGTTCCCCCACAGCATGTTACCCCTCCTATACTTGACTATATTTTACTGTTCTTCTTTTCCGTTGTATATGTCACACCTCCTTTTTCCGCGCCCTCCCGAAGGGTTAAATGCGCGAGTGGAGTTTTTCCAATTTAAGTGACAATATTCGAAAATGAGATTATTTATTTAATTCAGAGTCGCCACTTAGGAAAGGTTTGGCTTTTGGTGTCCCAAGTCACCGGTTTATCTTGAATCCCAAATCGAGGAGATTTTCGACTTTTCCAAATGAAGTCTGCGAACCAGAAATTCTAAGTAAGGAATTCTGTTGACCCGAGGGAAGGTGTTAGGCACCCTCGAATCCCGTGGTTCTAGCACGGTCGCTTAAATTGTTATAATGGCTAAATATCTGATTTAAATACATATTATGACTTACGTGCTTTTATTAAGTTTAAAACCGCTTTTATTATTATCACTTATTTTTTATAGAATTGCAACGTCGTGAAAACGCATCTCGAACCACGTCACAATCAATGCACCCGTGATCGTCGACACATTTGGACTTCGTTGAGATTCGGATTTGGGTCACATCAATGTGCACCCGAATTTAAGAATGTGATTTAATTAAGCCGCGCCTACAGAGTCTAACGCGTTATTATCCTTGTAGAAGGCCATGAAATTTATTAAATGGCCTATCTTGAATTCTAAATAATTATCATGATTATTTATTGAGGGCCCCGCAATTTTGCATCTTTATTTGGCGAGGCTCATCTCTATTTTAGAAAAAGGATATCCTAAAATGGCTACATTTCTAACGCATTTGTCTCTAAGACTAGAAGAAAAGGTACATGCTAATTCAATTATAGGCTTTTGTCTAATCCGGATTTTTGTCAGTTTCTGATTAACTACTTATAAAGTAAAAACGTCATGCCTCGCGAGGATGTTTCAGTCGAACAAAAAAAATTACATATGAGATTGATGAAATGCAATACCTAATCCGAATATTTCTTGAATTGAACTTAACTGAACTTATTTGGACTAGATTAAAGGATAACTGGCAAAGTAAAATACTTTAGTTTGGCAAGGAATCCTGTACGAGCTAAACGAAATACAACACTTAATCCGAACACTTCTCGAGTTGAACTCAACTAAGCTTATGTGGACTAGTCTTAACTAAACAAAAACTAGTGAAACCAGAACAGTATTGTATAGGGTCGAAATATACATGCCCACAAACAACTACAGAGTTAAAATACAACAGGGCAAACTCGGTCAAATATCAATACATACTTTCAAACTGCTGGATTATAAACTAATCAATTTTCACAAGCCTGTTAATGTACTATGAATATTACAACAAATGCTTTAACTTTTTCAACCTTTTTCATTTCATGCTTTCAAACTGTTTCAATTACATCAATATGGGACTTGAAATGTGTACCTGAAAATGCTGAATGTGCAAAGGAGAAGAAGAAGAAGATGTGGAAATCAGCAGCAAAAGAAACAGGACTAGCAATAGCAGCAGGACAGGGCAGCAGCAAAACAAAACGAACAGCAGAAAAGGCTCAAGTGCAGAAATGCAACTATGGCCAATAGAAAGAAATAGCCAAATGAGAGCACAACCCAGTGGAATAGAATCAAGAACTCCAAGCAGACCAAACCAGTAGTGAACCAATGGAAAACACTTGACTAAATAGACACAACTGGAACTTCAAACAATCAGAATTGATTTCAACGAGTTAAACAACTGAAAACCCAAATAACAAATAGGAAGAAACAATTTCTGATTGTAGATTGTATAATTTCTGTATCTCTTTGTATGTCTTTCAAGCTTTCTCTTTCAACACTCCTCACAGTGTGTTCCCCTTTCCTTTATTTTCTGATCTCCTCTCCCCTCTAATTCTGTATTTGCTCCTATGCCTCACTCCCTTTTTTAGCTCTCTAGCTCCCTCCCTCTAATTCTGTATCTCCTCTCCTTTTATAAGCCTCGACACCATCTCTTTTAACAGCCTCCTTTCCAAATGTCACAGTACCCCTCCCATGTGTCTTTTACCTTTTCAGATCCCAATTAGTTATTTAAGTATATAACCCCATCAATATTCCCTGGCAGGCTTTCCTTTCCTATTTTATTAACTAAAAGCAAGCATGGGCAGTAGAATATATCTGACAGCATATGCTGTCAAACAATTTTTAAAAATCAAAAGCCTTCCTATGCAGGAAAACAGGCTGTGCACAATGCACATGCTGTGCACAAGTGCACATGCCATCAACTCAGATTTCAATTAACAGACCAAGCCTTAGGTTTCTGAAATCACATTAACAGCTATAAGTACCTGGACTTGGTTCTTAATTGATTCAGGCAAATGTTCAACAGAAGCAAGTCAATTTGTTATTGTTCGGACAGTTGAAACTAATTGACGACATATGTCGACTCGACTATATTAATCATAACACATACAACCGTAACCAAAAATCAGACATTCAAAGTATAGGGCAACATGACTTGAATTGTACTGGCTAAACAAAATTATACTTCGAGGGATCAGTTAATCAAAACAAATTTGGAACACAACCAATACACATGCCTTATCAGAACAGGAGGGGAGGGATTCAGGCAAATCCAGAGGTTCAAACAAAGTGGACAAACAAAAGTTGATAAAATTAAAACAAATATGAACAGTCTTTTAAAACAAATCACACGGCTAAAAACAAATAAAGGAAAGAAAACAAGACTCACCTCAAATCTTTTTAAGGAACAAATCAGAAAAATCCACCGGTGTTTGAACAGACCTTCTTTAAGGTTGAATGGACTTTTAAACGAAGTGTTTCTCGGGTGAGAAACACCTCGATTAAGGTCCATTAGACCTTAATCTCTTCGTTTTGAACAAAACACGGAACATGCACAGGGAAAACTAGAGTTCAAAAACTTAGATCTGGGATTCGTGTTTCCCTGGTTAGATTCGGACCAAACCAAGTATGGTTTGGTCACGAGGAGGGTCCGGGGAGTGTCTGGTATGAAACTGGGGTTGGTTGGGTTAGATCGAGTTTTGACTCGAATCTTCAAATGAAGATTCGAGGACCTGGGGGTGATTCGAACCAAACGGTTAACAGGTCTATGTTCAGGGTGGTGAGGGGGTTCTATGGTGTTCAAGTGGAGGTCACCGGCGTTCAGGCCGCCGGGTTTTTGGTGAAGGTGTGCAGGGGCGGCTAGGGTTTGAAGGGGATGGGTTTGGTGAAGACGAAGGCGGGGGTGTTGGCTAGGGGGGCAGGGTATGGTGAATGGTTTATATAGTTAGTGGGTGGGTGAACCTCGACCGTTAGATCAATCTAGATCTACGGTCTGGATCTGAAGGCTTAAATGGAACGGTGTCGTTTTGAGGGTTGAGGGTTGGGGTCGGTCCGGGTAAGATGGGTCGGGTTTATTGATGGGTTATGGGGAATTGATCTTGGCCGTTGATCACTCTGAGATCAACGGCCCAGATCAGGCACGACTCAAACGACGTCGTTTGGACGTCCTGGGCATCAGGTGGCCTGGACCGGGCAGGCCTGGGTCTTGGGCTGTTTGTTTGGGCCAATTTTGTTTAATTTTTTTTTATTTCCTTTTTCTTATTTATTTTAAAACAAAACTAAGCCAAAAAATCAAATTAAAATTAAATACACACTCAAATACAATTATTTGCACACATACTAAAATATTTCAAAACAGGTAAAGTCAAACCAAATAAAATCACGGACGAAAATGCCTATTCATGATTTTCTATTTAACGACCGGATTACGGTTTGAATTATGCAGGACACATATATTTTTTTTGAATTTTATTTTAATGAAGTAAATAAATAAAAATGGGTCAAAGTCACAAATAAATCAACAAGGTGCCGCACAGAAATCCGAAAATTGTACAGCAGGGCCAATTATATTTTTTTTATTTCTTTTTGGAGCGATTGTCGCGCGAAAACAAAAATCACGTGCTCACAGCTGCCCCTCTTTGTTCGGAAACACGAAGAGTTTTCGTGCAAAGATAAAGTGAGCGTGTATGAGCGATTTTTGCCTATGGACTACTCCGTATGAAGCATGTTTCTGAAAGATTTGACCGAATCTTGCTTCAAAAATTTCCTACATATCCTGGGCTAAATAGGAATCAGGTCAATGTAGTTCGGGAAGTTTTGGTAGCTGGGACTACCATGGGATTGCAATGCTTGCTGCTACTGCTGCTGCTGTTGTCACTGCTACGTCACTGACCGCCTTATTACAAACAAACGAAAATTAGAAACTGAACTAACTACTTATATGTATGTCAACTGCTAGTTACAAGATTCCTATCTATGATTCTTTTACGACTTGATCTTGGGTCTTAGCTGATTCTGCTTGTAGACTCCGATCTGAATCTTGATGCTTGCGAGTTGCGGCGACTTGTGTAACCTCTGGGATACTGAGTGAGACGCGATTGGCAAGGTTCAGGCCCTTAATTAAACGTTGGAGTCAATCCGCTCTCCATTCACTCTGATATCTCGGAATGTCTTTTTTTTGTCTTTTTCTTCTTTGATTCTGAGTTGAGACTCGTCTCGTAGGTCATTTCGATCCGTGTGGCTCGAGGTTAGACCTGCGGGAAAAAACAAACAAACGAACGAAATTTTCTGCCCCAGTTTCACTAGGAAAATTTCGTTAATTATTCACCAGGAAGTTCATAAAATTGATGAAAGAGGATATGCATGCTCAGTTCAGGGTTGGAGCCCTAACACCGGCTAGCTGGGGAGAGGTTCGGTTTGGGGTTTAAAACCCTAATGCCGAACAAAGGAAGAATTCAGTTTAGGGTTTAAAACCCTAATGTCGATTGCATGGAAAAACTCAGTTTAGGGTTTAAAACCCTAATGCTGGCTGGAAGAAAAAGTTCAGTTTAGGGTTTAAAACCCTAATGCTGACTAAAAGAAAAAGTTCAGTTTAGGGTTTAAAACCCTAACGCCGAACAAAGGAAGAATTCAGTTTAGGGTTTAAAACCCTAATGCTGACTAAAAGGAAAATTCAGTTTAGGGTTTAAAACCCTAATGCTGATTGCATGAAAAAGCTCAGTTTAGAGTTTAAAACTCTAATGCTGGCTGAAAGGAAAAAGTTCAGTTTAGGGTTTAAAACCCTAATGCTGACTAGAAGGAAAATTCAGTTTAGGGTTTAAAACCCTAATGCTGATTTCATGGAAAAGCTCAGTTTAGAGTTTAAAACTCTAATGCTGGCTGAAAGGGAAAAGTTCAGTTTAGGGTTTAAAACCCTAATGCTGACTAAAAGGAAAATTCAGTTTAGGGTTTAAAACCCTAATGCTGACTAAAAGGAAAATTCAGTTTAGGGTTTAAAACCCTAATGCTGATTGCATGAAAAAGCTCAGTTTAGAGTTTAAAACTCTAATGCTGGCTGAAAGGGAAAAGTTCAGTTTAGGGTTTAAAACCCTAATGCTGACTAAAAGGAAAATTCAGTTTAGGGTTTAAAACCCTAATGCTGATTGCATGGAAAAGCTCAGTTTAGAGTTTAAAACTCTAATGCTGGCTGAAAGGAAAATTCAGTTTAGGGTTTAAAACCCTAATGCTGATTGCATGGAAAAGCTCAGTTTAGAGTTTAAAACTCTAATGCTGGCTGAAAGGAAAATTCAGTTTAGGGTTTAAAACCCTAATGCTGATTGCATGGAAAAGCTCAGTTTAGAGTTTAAAACTCTAATGCTGGCTGAAAGGAAAATTCAGTTTAGGGTTTAAAACCCTAATGCTGATTGCATGGAAAAGCTCAGTTTAGAGTTTAAAACTCTAATGCTGGCTGAAAGGAAAATTCAGTTTAGGGTTTAAAACCCTAATGCTGATTGCATGGAAAAGCTCAGTTTAGAGTTTAAAACTCTAATGCTGGCTGAAAGGAAAATTCAGTTTAGGGTTTAAAACCCTAATGCTGATTGCATGGAAAAGCTCAGTTTAGAGTTTAAAACTCTAATGCTGGCTGAAAGGAAAATTCAGTTTAGGGTTTAAAACCCTAATGCTGATTGCATGGAAAAGCTCAGTTTAGAGTTTAAAACTCTAATGCTGGCTGAAAGGAAAATTCAGTTTAGGGTTTAAAACCCTAATGCTGATTGCATGGAAAAGCTCAGTTTAGAGTTTAAAACTCTAATGCTGGCTGAAAGGAAAATTCAGTTTAGGGTTTAAAACCCTAATGCTGATTGCATGGAAAAGCTCAGTTTAGAGTTTAAAACTCTAATGCTGGCTGAAAGGAAAATTCAGTTTAGGGTTTAAAACCCTAACGCTGATTAAAAGAAAATTCAGTTTAGGGTTTAAAACCCTAATGCTGATTGCATGGAAAAGCTCAGTTTAGAGTTTAAAACTCTAATGATTGAAGGTTCTCAACGGGGATTTTATTGGAGGTGTTCTGTGGGAACTTGTACAAGAGGAAGCTATGCGGGGGAAATATTTACAAAATGGATTCTTTGTGCGGATTCTGTACAATGGGGTATGCTGGGTTTTGGTTTCAAAACGGGTTTCCCAGGGTTTGTTGGGGTAAGCTTGTTGGGGAGTATTTACAAAAGAAACTCGCTGGGGATGTGCTGATGAAATTCCAGCAGGGATTTTTTTTTTTTTTTTTTTTTGAGATACTTTGTGGGAGATTGTGCAAAAAGAGAGACTCTGTGGGGTTTTGTACAGGAGGAGACTCTGTGGGGATTTGTCCGAAGGTGGACTTGCTGGGGAAGATTTCAAGATTTCTCTCTTTTTCCTCTACTCCGGGACGTCATGACTCATCATGCTTGGGTAATCATATCAACGAGATGAGGTGCTTTCCTTCATGAGACGGGATTCCGTGCGAACAAACCTGCCACCTGCTCTTTCCGGTGTGTCCTGAACTCGGGGTTAAAATGCAAAAGGGATCCGAAAAGAAACAAAGAAGGGGGAAACAAATCAGAAAAGGAATACCCTTTTCGGGACGAGAAAGACTTATCTGAGGAAGATAACGCTGGATTTAAATGACATGACATGCTCTTTGGACTGGACGTCCGACCTTCCATGAACTTGCGTTTTCCTGAACCAGAACAGATCTGTGATTCCAAAACCGGTGGAACTTTGTCGAGACCTTCTTGGGGTGGCGTCATTCCTTTTCGGCCAACAGCGCCCTTTGCGGGTTTTCGCTGGCTGACCTCTCTCATTTCTCTTCCTGTCATCGCTTGATAGCACTCTTTGCGAGTTTTTACTAAACAAGCTCTCTCATTTTGGTTTCTCTACTCCCGTCGCCTCGTGGTGCCCGAAGGTTTTCACCGCCGAGACTCTCTCATTTTATCTCTCTCAATTCAGAGTGTGCTGGTCTCCATTTGTGACGCTTATTGATTCCCCACCATATTTGGTAATTGATTTGAAGGCTCGTGCTTGGTAAAGAGGGGTAGTGATACTAACTTCTCAACTACTCGATGTGCCCCGGTTTTCAATTTCAGGGTGGATGGGATTTTATTGTTGGTGTGACTGAACCTCAGGGAGAGGCTGCCTACGTATCCTTTCGGAATCAAGTCAAACGTAGTTCAGGCCTCAATCAATGTTTGTTTTGTTTTTATTCTCTTTTTTTGTTTTGTAAGCGGCTCAAAAGTTGGTAGAGAGAATTGGGTAGTTTTTGGGGAGTAGTGGGGAATAAAACCTTCGCCATTTTCAATCGTGTCAGGGCCACTTGGAGTATGATCTAGACGTAGTATCTCTTGACTGCATCTGCATTTACTGCTGTGTCGGGGTCATTTCCTTCGATATCACCCAAATACAATGCTCCTCTCGGCAATATCTTCCTTACGATGTATGGGCCTCTCCAATTTGGGGCAAACTTTCCTTTTGCTTCTTCATGATGCGGCAAAATACGCCTTAGTACCAGCTGACCTACTTCGAAATTCCGGGGTCGGACTTTCTTGTTGTAAGCACGGGCCATCCTTCGTTGGTATAACTGTCCGTGACAAACTGCAGCCATCCGCTTTTCATCAATCAACGTCAATTGCTCTAACCGAGTCTTAACCCACTCGCTGTCCTCGATTTCTGCTTCGACAATGATTCGAAGCGAAGGAATTTCTACCTCTGCCGGTATTACAGCCTCGGTCCCATAAACCAAAAGATAAGGAGTCGCTCCCACCGATGTGCGTACCGTAGTGCGGTACCCCAATAATGCAAAAGGTAACTGCTCATGCCACTGTCGGGAACTTTGTATTGTTTTCCTCAAAATCTTCTTGATGTTTTTATTTGCAGCTTCCACAGCACCATTGGCTTTTGGCCGATAAGGAGTGGAATTCCTGTGTGTTATCTTGAATTGCTCGCACACATCTCCCATCAAGTGACTGTTCAAGTTTGCTGCATTATCTGTAATGATAGTCGCAGGAATACCGAAGCGACAGATAAGATTTGAGTGTACAAAATCCACCACAGCTTTCTTGGTGACCGACTTGAGAGTGACAGCCTCTACCCATTTTGTGAAGTAATCGATGGCAACCAGTATAAACCTGTGTCCATTCGAAGCCTTTGGTTCAATTGGTCCAATGACGTCCATGCCCCAAGCGACAAATGGCCAAGGTGCGGACATGGGATGCAGTTCCGTGGGAGGTGCATGAATCAAATTACCGTGCACCTGACACTGATGACACTTCCGAACGAAACTAAAGCAATCCTTTTCCATGGTCATCCAGTAATAACCTGCTCGAAGGATTTTCTTTGCCAAGACATACCCGTTCATGTGAGGTCCGCACACACCTGCGTGTACTTCGTGCATGATCTTTCTCGCTTCCTCGATATCGACACATCTTAGGAGATTGAGGTCCGGAGTCCTCTTATATAACAATTCACCGCTCAAAAAGAAACCACTTGCATGTCGCCTAATGGTCCTCTTTTGATCTCCAGTTGCATGCTCGGGGTATTCTTGTGTCTTCAGGAATTTCTTGATGTCATGGTACCAAGGCTGCGTATTTGATCCCGCCTCGATTACACTGCAGTAACCGTGTCTTTCCTTGATTTGGATTTCCAAAGGATCGACGTGGGCGTTGCCCGGGTAGGGTAGCATAGAAGCCAGAGTAGCAAGTGCATCTGCCAGTTCATTGTGACACCTCGGAATATACCTGAACTCTATTGAGGTAAAGCGCTTGCTGAGGTCCTCTACATGTTGTCGGTATGGGATAAGCTTGACATCCCGAGTTTCCCACTCGCCTTGAACTTGCCGGATGATCAGGTCAGAATCTCCCATAATCAGTAAGTCTTTGACATCCTGATCGATTGCCATATGTATGCCCATAATGCAGGCTTCATATTCAGCTGTATTATTTGTGCAGAAGAAACGAAGTCTAGCTGTGGCGGGATAATGCTGACCGGCAGGTGAGATCAAAATTGCCCCAATCCCTATACCCTTGGCGTTCACGGCTCCGTCAAAGAACATCTTCCAAACATGAGCTTCCTCTCGAGATCACTTCTACGGTGTTTACCTCTTCATCTGGAAAGTAGGTATCCAATGGCTGGTATTCCTCATCGACCGGGTTTTCGGCCAAATGATCTGCTAACGCCTGGGCTTTCATTGCCGTGCGAGTGACATAAACTATGTCGAATTCCGTAAGCAAGATTTGCCATTTAGCCAGTCTCCCAGTAGGCATTGGTTTCTGAAATATATATTTCAAGGGATCCAACCTGCTTATGAGGAATGTAGTGTGGGCTTGGAGATAATGCCTCAGCTTTTGAGCAACCCATGTGAGAGCGCAGCATGTCTTTTCCAACAGAGTGTATTTGGCCTCGTAGCTGGTGAATTTCTTGCTCAGGTAGTAGATCGCCTGCTCCCTTTTCCCGGTTACGTCGTGTTGCCCGAGGACGCAGCCAAAAGAGTTCTCCAAGACTGTCAGATACAAGAAAAGTGGCCTCCCTGGTTCTGGAGGGACCAAGACTGGGGGATTCGAAAGGTACTCTTTGACTTTATCAAAGGCTTCTTGACACTCCGTTGTCCACTTAATCGCCGCATCTTTTCTTAACAACTTGAATATGGGCTCACACGTGCTTGTCAGCTGGGCAATAAATCGACTGATGTAGTTCAGCCTGCCCAAAAGACTCATCACGTCTTTCTTCGTTCTCGGGGGAGGTAGATCTTTGATAGATTTTATCTTAGTCGGATCTAGCTCGATACCTCTCCTGCTTACGATGAAACCCAAAAGTTTACCCGACGGAACTCCGAAAGCGCATTTGGCTGGATTTAGCTTCAAGTCATACTTTCTTAGCCTCTCGAAGAATTTCCTCAAGTCTTGGATGTGATTATCCTGCGTCCTGGACTTGACTATTACATCGTCCACGTACACCTCTATTTCCTGATGCATCATGTCATGGAAAATGGCGGTCATGGCCCTCATGTAAGTAGCCCCAGCATTCTTTAGACCAAATGGCATGACCCGATAACAGTAGGTGCCCCAAGGCGTGGTGAAAGCGGTTTTCTCGGCGTCCTCTTCATCCATCAGTACCTGATGATACCCAGCATAACAATCTACAAAAGACTGTATCTCGTGTTTGGCACAATTATCAACGAGGATGTGGATGTTGGGCAGCGGGAAATTATCTTTGGGACTTGCTCTGTTCAGATCTCGGTAATCTACACATACCCGAGTTTTCCCGTCCTTTTTCGGTACTGGAACCACATTCGCCAACCATGTTGTGTATTGGACTACCCGGATCACTCCTGTTTTCAGTTGCTTGGTGATCTCCTCTTTAATTTTGTCACTGACCTCGGTTTTGAACTTTCGTTGCTTTTGTTGAACCGGAGGACAATCAGGATGAATCGGCAATTTGTGAACCACTAGATCGACACCTAGTCCCGGCATGTCATCATATGACCAAGCAAACACGTCTTTGAATTCGAAAAGAAGTTGAATTATCGCCTCTCTCGTTTTCTTGTCCGTGTGAATGCTTATCTTGGTCTCCCGGATTTCTTCCGGGGTTCCTAAATTTACCGGTTCAGTGTCATTTAGATTCGGCTTAGGTTTATTCTCAAAATATTCCAACTCTCGGTTTATCTCCCTAAAAGCCTCTTCCGCATCATATTCTGGTTCTGGGTTCATTAATTCGCAGTTAAATAGCTCATTGTGATCTGGGCGTGAAGTCCGCAAGCATGTCATATTTAAAGCCGCATTATTAGGACTGAAAAGGAAGATGAAAGGAAAACTAATAAAAATCAGAACAAAGAAAGAATAGGAAAGCAATGATGATTTTTTTTGTATTGTATATTTTCTTTGGAAAATTGGAAGACAACAACGTTTACAACTAGGAACAACAATTGAAAAGAAGAAAACGTTCAAGTCATGTCCCGGAGATAACTTGTGATACAGGAAAGGTGGCAGGACAGGTCTACCCGGACTTCCGTCTAGTTGGGAATGGCGTGATCTCCCAGTTTTGGAGTTTGGCGTTTGGCCCCATGTACATCATCTCAGCAGTGCTCGTGCCTTCGCCTGGTTGAACCATGTGGACCTCGTAGAGCATTTCCCTCATTGCCCCACATATTTCCTCGATTTCCTCAGCTGTGAAGACCTCATCATCTTCTTCTTCAGCGTACCTTGGCCTGACGAAAGTCGCATGTAAATCCGGCAGTGGTTGAGGCAACTTCCAGCCCTCATTTCTCCTTTTCTTTGCCCATTTTTCGTCTGTTGGGGTAGGTTTGAAACCTAGTCCAAAAGGTTTCTTGATGACTGGTAAAGTAATGGGTTCCGTCATTCCCTGAAGGGTTCGTCCAAGCCCCTTCCCCGGCCTAAATCCGTGTCGGATCATCTCTTTGGCCACCATAACCGAAGCGTTAGACAAGAAAGGCTGGGGGCAAGGTACTCCCTCTTCGTGCTGCTCTGCCAGTACCACTTCGAAAGCTTGATAGACCGTATGTTCGCTCCCTTCTCTCGGTTCAAGATACGGGATGGATGGGTCCCGATAAATGGCATGTTCGTCTTCCCCATGGACCACGATCTCCTGGTCTTCGTACTCGAACTTCACCATCTGGTGAAGAGTGGAAGGCACGGCTCCTGCCGCATGGATCCAAGGCCTGCCAAGGAGGAAATTGTAGGATGTGTCCATGTCGATCACTTGGAAAGTGACTCGAAATTCGACTGGTCCTATGACCAGCAGCAGGTCTATTTCTCCCATGGTGTCTCTCTTGATGCCGTCGAAAGCTCTTACGCAGATGTTGTTGGATCGGATTCTTCCGGTCTCAATTTCCATTCTTTGCAGCGTGGAGAGCGGGCAAATGTCAACACCTGATCCCCCATCCAGCATTACCCGCTTGACATAGTAGTCCTCACATTTGACTGTTAAATGCAATGCCTTGTTGTGTGCTGCTCCTTCCGGGGGTAGATCGTTCTTGCTGAAGGAGATTTGGTTGACGGCGAAGAATCTTTCTGTCATCCGCTCTAATTGCTCCACCGAGGTTTCAACCGGCACATATGCCTCATTCAGGGTCTTCAGTAAGATCTTTTGATGCTCGGCCGACCTTGTCAATAATGATAGCATGGACACCTGCTCAGGGTGCTTGCGCAGTTGATCTATCACTTCGTAATCCGGCATCTTCATTTGTTGGAAGAACACTTCCGCCTCTTCAACACTCACAGGCTTCTTCGGAGGAAAGCGCCTTTGTGTGGCGTTGTTCAGTTCTTGGGTATTTGAGTACCCTCTAATGAAAGTATTTTCTGGAAGTTCTCCCACGACCTCTTTTCCTTTGTACATCACCAAGGTCTTTTGATAATTCCACGGCACTGTGGTCGGGTTGGTCATTGGCTTTTGTGGCACGCGTCCGATAACCACTGGCTCATTCAGCCGAGGTGGTTGAATCGTCCCCCGGACCACATAGGCCCCTTTTGGCACATACATAGGTTTTGTCTTTTTGATCCCGGATCTCTGCGTCTTCTCAGCTTGACCTCGCGGTACGTAAAGAACTCCGCCCTTTGCTGGTACCACTTTCTTTTCCACCTTCTTTTCAGACTTGCTCTCTGCGACCTTGGCCTCCTCCCCTTTTTCTGATTTTTGGTCTATTTCAGGCCTCTTCCCCGTGTCGACAATGGCAATTATGGCTTTCAAAGCAGGGTCGAACTCTTTGTCTTCACAAATCATGCCGATCAACGGCCCATTATTGTGAGCGGGCAATGGATTGTTTGTTACATTCGGGATCTCCTCGTCCCTTAGCACTATTTTCCCCTGCTCTATCAAATTTTCGACCACTCTTTTCAATGACCAGCAGTCGTTTGTATCATGTCCCTCGGCCCCTGAATGATAGGCGCATCTGACTCCGGCTTTGTAAGAAGGAGATGTCGGGTTTTGCCTTGTTTGAGGGATGGGTTGCAAGAAACCCAACTGGACCAACTTTGGGAACAAAGTTGAGTATGGCTCACCGATGGGCGTGAAAGTCCGCCGTCGAGGTGGCTCTTGGGGGCGGTAGTTATTCTGCGGGGGTTGTGGGTTATAGTGGTTGCGGTAGGAGGCTGATTTCTGGGAGGTGGAGCTGGGCCTCGGTTGGCTTGTTGTGGTGGATGGTTATAAGGTTGGGCATTCATGACCATATAAGGTTGATGAGCATATGCCGAATTTGAATGGGGGTAATAGTGTTGTGGGGCTCTTTCCGGAAAATGGGGCCTGGGATGACGATACTCCCTTGCTTCAGAGGCTGCCATAGTCGTTTCTTCTTTCTTCTTCCCCCTTGTTGTTCCTCCAGACCCACTTTGGACGGCCTGGGAGGTTGCCCTTATGGCTGCTTGACTCAAAATCCTTCCCGTTTTCAAACCGTTCTCCACCATCTCTCCAATCTTGATCGCTTCCGCGAATGGCTTACCCATGGCCGACATCATGTTCTGGAAATAGTCAGACTCTTGAGCCTGGAGAAAGGTAGTGACCATTTCCACTTCATCCATGGGAGGCTTCACTCTCGATGCCTGTTCACGCCACTTAATAGCATACTCTCTAAAGCTTTCTGAAGGCTTCTTCTTCAAATTTGAAAGAGAGTTTCGGTCTGGCGCAATGTCGATGTTATACTGGAATTGTTTTACAAAATCTCTGGCAAGATCATCCCATATATGCCATCGGGACATTTCCTGATCCATATACCATTCCGAAGCTATCCCTACTAAACTTTCCCCAAAGCATGCCATTAGTAGTTCTTCTTTTCCGCCGGCTCCCCGCAATTGGTTGCAGTATTTCTTAAGATGTGCGATGGGGTCACCGTGCCCATCGTACTTCTCAAACTTGGGGGTCTTAAAACCCGTTGGCAGGTGTATGTGAGGAAACATGCATAGGTCGGCGTAAGAGACGCTCTTTTGCCCGCTCAATCCTTGCATATTTTTCAGACTTTGCTCAAGGCTTCTCATCCTTTTGGCCATCTCATTTTGTTCTACAACTCCGGGGTTCTGATCCTGCCCTGGTACGAGCTCGCATTGAGGTGGTAGAGGATTAGTACTGGTAGCGAACCTATTTGGTTCCATTGAGAATGACAGTGCTTGGAATGTAAAAGAGGATGAGTCAAGGCTTGGCTTGTATGTGGCAGGCTGTGCCGTAGCTGGGCAAGGCGATGCAGAAAAGATGTTCATGCTTGCATCATTGGCCGACATTCGGGGATGAGGCTCAGAAGGTGATCCTGCAGAGAAGGCGGAGGTGGCTGGGTACCCAAATGGGGTGGCAGGGTAATTTATGGGAACATTAGAAGTCCCACTTGACCTGGAGAATAGTTCAGGGAATCCGGGGATGACACTTGGCGGCTCTTTCCCATTGTTCCAGTCATCCAACATTTCCAACATGCGGAGCCGTAGGATTCTATTTTCCTCCGCAGTTGCGGATTCAGGTGTGAGGACGGCTGAGATTGAGCTCTCCTCAGAGACGGGGACTGTTTGCAATGGAATTTCCGAAGACATTTCCACACTTCCTTTTGACCTGGTGAAGTAAGTGTGAGTACTGCTTCTGGTCCTAACAACAGGTAGTTGAACACCTCTCCTTGACCTCGTGAAGTATGAGTGCGAGGCCAGACTTTCACCAAACCAACCGTCTTTTCAAAAACCCTGGAAAAAAACATGCTCAATGACAAGCGCACGGTTAATTTGCAGCAAATAACAGATAGTTAATCTCACGTTGGGCATGATGCACCTATACAGTTAAGTGGATTACTATATGTCTGCTACGAGAGCATGCGTCATTCCGGTATTTTTCCTCTTATTTCCCTTTTTTTTCTTTTTTTTTTCTTTTGTTTTCCTTTTATTTTATTTATTTTATTTTTTGTAGTAAAAGAAAATGTGATCGGATCCGATGAGGATTGCCTACGTATCACGATACTCACGTGAATCAGATCATTACGTAGTTCGAAAACACAAATGAGCGTGAAAGAAGCAAACTCTTTATTATTGAAGCAGTCTATTACAAACTACATTTTGCAAAAGAAAAAGCAAACTTTGAAAATAAACCTAGACTCAAAAAATAGACTAAAAATCACCCTGATGAAAAAACAGGCAGAAGATGCTAAGATACAGATTTGACCTATGAATGCATTATGGTTTTAAAAATTGGTTTCCGCGGGGCGTCGTTCGGCCTCGCCGCGGTCCTAGGCGTGAGATCCCTCTCAAGTTGCTCTAGCTCGTGCATAGTCTGCTTGACATAAACCATTACTGCCGAGAGGAAGGTAACACTAGACATGTTCTCACATCGTAGACATCGTCTGGTGATGGCGTGGGCAACGGCTTTGATCCTATCTCTGGTTTGCTTCTTCTCTACAAGCAGGTGCTTTATCTGATCGCTGCATATCTTGAAGACTTGAACATCTTGCACGTGTTGATGCTTCAATCGCCGTACTTCCAATTTCATATGGGCTATTGTGTCATACCAGTATCTGCTTTCCATTTGGAAATCCTTGGCCTGACTAGCTGCTTTGATTTCAAGTGCTGCCATCTCTCTCTTTATTTTAGCAACAGTCTTCTCGTGGTCGCCTTCCAATTGATTCAGGTGTCTGCGATGCTTATCTGCTCTTGTATCCCACTGTGCCTTGAACTCTGCTATGATGTTTTCAGATTTCTCCAAACCATCTCGCCATTCCCTGATTTCACCTTTTAGCCCTTTTATCAGCTGCTCGTCCGATCGACGCCTTGGTTGTCTATCTGCGTCCAACCTTATTTGTTTGATCTGAGCTCTGAGCATCTCATTTTCTTGAGTTAACCTGTTCCGCTCTCCCAGATCGGTAGCAATTTGCACGCTGTGCTCGTATTTCATGCCTTCTACTTGTTGTTTTAATCTGCTGATTTCGGCACAATAACCTCTTTCCTTTGCTAACCAATCCCAATGCCTTTTCGATGACTCGGTGAAATCCCGGATGTGGGGTCTCTTAGCTGGCCTTTCATGCTCGAGTTCCCTTCTATACCATGCAAGGTAACCTGGCGCCGTTTCTCCCTTGGCTCGATCCCGCACGCAAGTATCTGATTTCAAATATTGACCCTCATTCCAGATTTGGCGAATCTTCGCTTCTGGGAATTGTCCGTTAGGACTTATCTCAACTGTTTGAGTGCTAAGATCTTCCTCATGAGGTACTGTCTGGCACCTTCCGAACTGTCTCAAAACTCGGCAGGGTGCGTAAGGTTGAATGCTCTTAAGCCCCATCAGTAAGAAATGAGTTTTAGCCGCCGACATATATAAGATCTCATCAACAGGTAACCATCCCAACGCCCATTGTATTTGGCTGGCAGTAAGAGCTTGCAAGAACGAGGTCCATGCCAGGACTCCTTTAGGCCAAGTGATCTCTCTGGTTCTCGTGTAAGATTCTTCTATGCGGGTTTTTTCCGGGGAACCATGGCTCAATACCCCGGAATGATGGCAGAGGTGCTCGGTCATCCATATCTGTAGGAGCAAGTTACAACCTTCGAAGAAATTTCCCCCAGCTTTACAAGTTGTGAGAGCTCGAAAGATGTCAGATACCACCATTGGCGCGAGAGTGCTGCCACTTTGCGTGAGTAAAGTGCTGGCGACCCCAGATATCTTCAAATCAATGTTTCCATCTTTTCTCGGAAATACCAGAAGACCCAGAAACGTTATCATGAACGCCACCCGTCTGTGCTCGTCCCACTTCTGACGAACTCCTTTGCTGCACAGTTTGTTGATTGGATTATTGAATCCCCCCTCGTGACCGTATCTATCATATATGAAGCATGGAGTACAGAATCCGGCTGCTAGATCCGGGTTGTGGACCGTTCTAGGTATTTTCAATGAATCCAGGAACCGATGTACCGTGACGACTCTTGGGGCGACCAAGTATTTTTCCCTCAACGGGAGTTCAGTATTCCCGATGTATCCGGCCATTTCTTCCAAAGTTGGGGTGAGCTCAAAATCAGAGAAATGGAAAACATTGTGCGCCGGGTCCCAATAGGTAACCAAAGCTCTTATGATATCTCCCCGAGGCTGGACTTCCAACAGACCCACAAGACCTTTCAAATATTTCTTAACCTCATTTTGTCCTTCAACACCTAGATCATTCCACCATAGCCGTAACTTGACAGGGATTTTGGTCATTATTGAAAAATGTTCATTTTGCATCGTGCTCATCCTGCACATTTATTAAGGTGATTTTAACAAAATTGACTGACTCAAAAAATATATATTTTTTTTAGAGAGGATCAAGCTTTGCCCACGGCCTTTAAACACTTCAGAGACAAAGATTTTAAGGCTGTGCGGGTCTAAAAAAACGCTAAACAAGACCCAAAGGTGGCTGTTTATGCAAAGTCAGCCTTCCGGCGTCCCTTTCGGGAACATTTGGCTATTTATGATAAAACAATGTCACCTGACTTATTTACGACTCTATTAAAAATTTGACACATCTTTTATTTATTTATTTACTGATTTTTGGCTATTTAGAAAAATGGGGTTGAACCCGACGAGGGTTGCCTACGTATCTCACATCCGGTGAGAATCAAACCGGCGTAGTTCGGGCATATAGGAAAAAATCGAATAAACCTAGAAATCAGGAATGCGTATTTTTTTTGAAAAGAGATAAAGATTAAAAGAAACTATTTATTTTTTTTATATTATTTTTTTTTGGAAAAATTTGGACTATTAGTCTGAATTCATAAAAGGGGTACTACGAAAGAAACAACACATTTTTTTTAATTTTTTTTTAAATTTTTTTTTTTTTTACTTTTAAAATAAATAACCCCCCTTTTTTTTTGAAAGTGATAAAAGAAAAATTTTATATTTTTTTAATAACTCTCAAATAAACAAGACAGTTTTTTTTTTTTTAGAAAAATTCCGGCGAGGTTTTGACACTACTTGGACATTGGTTTTATTTTCCAAAAATAAGTAATTATCTCCCCTACGCTGCTATTTTCCTCTTTTTTTTTAGGAACCGGTCGACATGCGGAACCGAAGCAATTAAATGCACAACACATATAGGAATGCAGCATGATGGTCTTTTCCATTTCTGGTTGCCTGTCCTAGACGGACCCAACCCCTGTGTTGAGTCCCCTAAGTCAAATGCAATATGATGCAAATAAGCGTTCCTACTAGGGATCCGGCATGAAGTTTCGTTATACTAGGTTTAAACCTTGGTATATGTTCTAGACTGTGTACCCGAGCGGACAACTCGAGTCGAGGAGGGGGCTACGTACCGGGGACCCGCGAGATCGTCCGGCTTTGTAACTTGTCCAACCTCTTTCTTATTTCAGGTATTGATACTAACAGAATAGGGAGTCTCGACCAGCGAGCTTCTCCCCGGAGGTAAGAAAAGAAGGGTTTCGGCACAGTTTATATACAGTTCAGATAATATCAAAGCGGTAAAAGACAACATTTAGCACGTTATGCAAAAACATGTAATAAATATCAAATAATAAAGCCAAATATAACAATTATTCTAAGCTCGAATTCTTGAACCCTGAACCAGTGGTTCTGGGTTCGTTTCCCCAGCAGAGTCGCCAGAGCTGTCACACCTCCTTTTTGCGCGCCCGCCCCGAAGGGTTAAATGCGCGGGTGGAGTTTTTCCAATTTAAGTGACAATATTCGAAATGGGATTATTTATTTAATTCAGAGTCGCCACTTGGGAAAGGTTTGGCTTTTGGTGTCCCAAGTCACCGGTTTATCTTGAATCCCAAATCGAGGAGATTTTCGACTTTTCCAAATGAAGTCTGCGAACCAGAAATTCTAAGTAAGGAATTCTGTTGACCCGAGGGAAGGTGTTAGGCACCCTCGAATCCCGTGGTTCTAGCACGGTCGCTTAAATTGTTATAATGGCTAAATATCTGATTTAAATACATATTATGACTTACGTGCTTTTATTAAGTTTAAAACCGCTTTTATTATTATCACTTATTTTTTATAGAATTGCAACGTCGTGAAAACGCATCTCGAACCACGTCACAATCAATGCACCCGTGATCGTCGACACATTTGGACTTCGTTGAGATTCGGATTTGGGTCACATCAATGTGCACCCGAATTTAAGAATGTGATTTAATTAAGCCGCGCCTACAGAGTCTAACGCGTTATTATCCTTGTAGAAGGCCATGAAATTTATTAAATGGCCTATCTTGAATTCTAAATAATTATCATGATTATTTATTGAGGGCCCCGCAATTTTGCATCTTTATTTGGCGAGGCTCATCTCTATTTTAGAAAAAGGATATCCTAAAATGGCTACATTTCTAACGCATTTGTCTCTAAGACTAGAAGAAAAGGTACATGCTGATTCAATTATAGGCTTTTGTCTAATCCGGATTTTTGTCAGTTTCTGATTAACTACTTATAAAGTAAAAACGTCATGCCTCGCGAGGATGTTTCAGTCGAACAAAAAAACTACATATGAGATTGATGAAATGCAATACCTAATCCGAATATTTCTTGAATTGAACTTAACTGAACTTATTTGGACTAGATTAAAGGATAACTGGCAAAGTAAAATACTTTAGTTTGGCAAGGAATCCTGTACGAGCTAAACGAAATACAACACTTAATCCGAACACTTCTCGAGTTGAACTCAACTAAGCTTATGTGGACTAGTCTTAACTAAACAAAAACTAGTGAAACCAGAACAGTATTGTATAGGGTCGAAATATACATGCCCACAAACAACTACAGAGTTAAAATACAACAGGGAAAACTCGGTCAAATATCAATACATACTTTCAAACTGCTGGATTATAAACTAATCAATTTTCACAAGCCTGTTAATGTACTATGAATATTACAGCAAATGCTTGAACTTTTTCAACCTTTTTCATTTCATGCTTTCAAACTGTTTCAATTACATCAATATGGGACTTGAAATGTGTACCTGAAAATGCTGAATGTGCAAAGGAGAAGAAGAAGAAGATGTGGAAATCAGCAGCAAAAGAAACAGGACTAGCAATAGCAGCAGGACAGGGCAGCAGCAAAACAAAACGAACAGCAGAAAAGGCTCAAGTGCAGAAATGCAACTATGGCCAATAGAAAGAAATAGCCAAATGAGAGCACAACCCAGTGGAATAGAATCAAGAACTCCAAGCAGACCAAACCAGTAGTGAACCAATGGAAAACACTTGACTAAGTAGACACAACTGGAACTTCAAACAATCAGAGTTGATTTCAACGAGTTTAAACAACTGAAAACCCAAATAACAAATAGGAAGAAACAATTTCTGATTGTAGATTGTATAATTTCTGTATCTCTTTGTATGTCTTTCAAGCTTTCTTTTTCAACACTCCTCACAGTGTGTTCCCCTTTCCTTTATTTTCTGATCTCCTCTCCCCTCTAATTCTGTATTTGCTCCTATGCCTCACTCCCTTTTTTAGCTCTCTAGCTCCCTCCCTCTAATTCTGTATCTCCTCTCCTTTTATAAGCCTCGACACCATCTCTTTTAACAGCCTCCTTTCCAAATGTCACAGTACCCCTCCCATGTGTCTTTTACCTTTTCAGATCCCAATTAGTTATTTAAGTATATAACCCCATCAATATTCCCTGGCAGGCTTTCCTTTCCTATTTTATTAACTAAAAGCAAGCATGGGCAGTAGAATATATCTGACAGCATATGCTGTCAAACAATTTTTAAAAATCAAAAGCCTTCCTATGCAGGAAAACAGGCTGTGCACAAGTTCACATGCCATCAACTCAGATTTCAATTAACAGATCAAGCCTTAGGTTTCTGAAATCACATTAACAGCTATAAGTACCTGGACTTGGTTCTTAATTGATTCAGGCAAATGTTCAATAGAAGCAAGTCAATTTGTTATTGTTCGGACAGTTGAAACTAATTGACGACATATGTCGACTCGACTATATTAATCATAACACATACAACCGTAACCAAAAATCAGACATTCAAAGTATAGGGCAACATGACTTGAATTGTACTGGCTAAACAAAATTATACTTCGAGGGATCAGTTAATCAAAACAAATTTGGAACACAACCAATACACATGCCTTATCAGAACAGAAGGGGAGGGATTCAGGCAAATCCAGAGGTTCAAACAAAGTGGACAAACAAAAGTTGATAAAATTAAAACAAATATGAACAGTCTTTTAAAACAAATCACACGGCTAAAAACAAATAAAGGAAAGAAAACAAGACTCACCTCAAATCTTTTTAAGGAACAAATCAGAAAAATCCACCGGTGTTTGAACAGACCTTCTTTAAGGTTGAATGGACTTTTAAACGAAGTGTTTCTCGGGTGAGAAACACCTCGATTAAGGTCCATTAGACCTTAATCTCTTCGTTTTGAACAAAACACGGAACATGCACAGGGAAAACTAGAGTTCAAAAACTTAGATCTGGGATTCGTGTTTCCCTGGTTAGATTCGGACCAAACCAAGTATGGTTTGGTCACGAGGAGGGTCCGGGGAGTGTCTGGTATGAAACTGGGGTTGGTTGGGTTAGATCGAGTTTTGACTCGAATCTTCAAATGAAGATTCGAGGACCTGGGGGGTGATTCGAACCAAACGGTTAACAGGTCTATGTTCAGGGTGGCGAGGGGGTTCTATGGTGTTCAAGTGGAGGTCACCGGCGTTCAGGCCGCCGGGTTTTTGGTGAAGGTGTGCAGGGGCGGCTAGGGTTTGAAGGGGATGGGTTTGGTGAAGACGAAGGCGGGGGTGTTGGCTAGGGGGCAGGGTATGGTGAATGGTTTATATAGTTAGTGGGTGGGTGAACCTCGACCGTTAGATCAATCTAGATCTACGGTCTGGATCTGAAGGCTTAAATGGAACGGTGTCGTTTTGAGGGTTGAGGGTTGGGGTCGGTCCGGGTAAGATGGGTCGGGTTTATTGATGGGTTATGGGGAATTGATCTTGGCCGTTGATCACTCTGAGATCAACGGCCCAGATCAGGCACGACTCAAACGACGTCGTTTGGACGTCCTGGGCATCAGGTGGCCTGGACCGGGCAGGCCTGGGTCTTGGGCTGTTTGTTTGGGCCAATTTTGTTAAAATTGGCCCAAGTCCGGAAGGGAAGGGGTCTTTTCTTTTTTATTATTTTTTTTTATTTCCTTTTTCTTATTTATTTTAAAACAAAACTAAGCCAAAAAATCAAATTAAAATTAAATACACACTCAAATACAATTATTTGCACACATACTAAAATATTTCAAAACAGGTAAAGTCAAACCAAATAAAATCACGGACGAAAATGCCTATTCATGATTTTCTATTTAACGACCGGATTACGGTTTGAATTATGCAGGACACATATATTTTTTTTGAATTTTATTTTAATGAAGTAAATAAATAAAAATGGGTCAAAGTCACAAATAAATCAACAAGGTGCCGCACAGAAATCCGAAAATTGTACAGCAGGGCCAATTATATTTTTTTTATTTCTTTTTGGAGCGATTGTCGCGCGAAAACAAAAATCACGTGCTCACAGTATATAGTTGAATTGCACAGATTTATTTGGTAGTCTGGTCCTAGCCTCGTCACTACTTCGTCGAGGTTGGGCTAGGCACTTACGAGCATATGGGGTCGGTTGTGCTGATACTACACTCTGTACTGTGTACAGATCCCGGAGCAGCAGCTTTTGGACCGTAGATTGGGTGGCTGCCTTTAGTCCACGTGGAGATCCAAGGTAGTCCTGCAGGCGTCCGCAGGCCCTGGCGTCTCCCTCTATCCCTTTACTCCTGTTTCATTTACTTAGTTCAGAAACAGTGTATCTTTTATCTTTCAGACTTTGTATGTAGCATTCTTAGATCGTCTGTGAAACTGTGGCACCAGTTCTGGGTGGTCGAGGCTCAAACAATTGTATTAGATACATATTTCAGATAGTTTACTGCATTTCTTCCACTTTTTGTAATTTTCGCTGTCTACACGTTATTGCTTTTATAATTGTTAAAGAATATAAATTGGTAAAAAGGTAATTTGTTCAAACAGTCGGCTTGCCTAACTCATATTAGTAAGCGCCATCACGACTCCTGAGGGTGGGAAATCCGGGGCGTGACATTAATATTGACTGATTTTGTGATGTTTCTTTCTCCAGCATGTATGTTTACTTTATTATATATGTAAGCAAACTTTTATTTGGTTTTGTAAACTCTTTTTTGTTATTTAGATAAACATAGTCGTGTACCCTTATATTACATTTATTATAAAAGAACTTTATTTTATTCAAATCTAGCTACATTGTTCAAAGTATTATATTTATAGGATTTTAAATGTGAAAGAGTTCTATAGTTATATGGAATATTTTTTTTTGCTAAAGGCGAAGTAGTATTTAAATAATTAGAAAAATAACAAAAGTTCCTAACATGATTGCATATGATCATTAACCGAATTAAGTATGATAACATGATAAAAAAAGATAAATTTTATTTTTAATTTAAATTCAAATTTTAGGACTTTATCTATAAATTTAAAATAATCTTTTAATTCAAATTCCGTATATATATATATATATATATATATATATATATATATATATATATATATATATATATTATTGTATTTAACTAAAATAGTCAAATATAGAATAAAGTTATTATATACTATTGACATTTATTAGCTTACCACTTGACTTAGCCATAATATCAATTATATATGATAATTTTCTTACTTTAATAAATAATATAGATAGTTGCGTGTATAAGTATGACACGAGGGGGGTAAATAATTTTTAGCTGAATACTAAAATACAAAGCAATAATAATAATTATCTTAAAAAGAGTCCTAAGAAAAAGATGTTTAGACATTGACAACCGTACTGTGAATAGATTCCTAAGCTTCACAATCCCATTTGATGTCATTTCAGTTGTGGAGTAATACCTAACAAATACTAAATCAATCATAATTTCATATCTACTTATCAATCTTTAATATGCACATAGTTATCTATATGTCAAACACCAATGAAAGCAAATAGTAAGAGTACTTGCATTATCCCTTTGGAGATGCCCAGTTAGTTTGGAGGGTGGTCATTCATACAGATGATTTGGGATTGATCCTCCTTCAATGCTTTTTAGGTTGAGTCTGTCGCACAAGGTTTGCCTAGTGCGGTTTACATTCCTTGTACGGTTTGCAGGTTGTTACATAGTGGGAAATTTATGCAGTATGCATAGAGTGCTCACCCGAAAGACAAAGACTATAGCGATTGCAGGTTTTCCTGAAAGTTTCCAAAAAAAAAAAAGAGTACTTGCATTAAGGTGAATGAAGGTGTCGTAAAAGAGCTCAAATGGCACTAGTGTTCTTGATTAAAGTTTTATGGTACACAAACAGGTTATGTACAAGATAATTAAAAGTAAATATTTATAATAAAGATTAATTAGTTAGTACATGATAAAACTAGGTAACTAATATACTATCGGATTTTAAATTATAATGATAGTGTAAAAATATAAATTGTGCTCAAAGATCCTTCTTAAAATTGGAGCAACCACCAACTACGAGCAAGGAGAAAAGGAGATGACTTATCACGCTGTAATACTACTTTTTCTCTAGACGGGGTGCATTCGATTTATCGATTCGATTTTGATCCTTATTGATTATCGATTTGTACATATGCTTATCGTTATTGTTTCAATAAGGTTTTGATTTTTTCGATTTCAATTTATCGATTTTTTCGATTTCTCGATTCGGTTATCGATTGCACCAATAAGAAAATTTGCGGGATTCCACGGAAGGTATATCGCTATAAACACGCCTAACTAATATGGTCAAAAAGAAGCTAAAATAAGACGAACACCATTTATAACATAAAAATTGTGTCAACAAACACATGCAACGAAACTAAAGTAAGGGATCAAATGTATGCCACCAACTCTCCAAGGGTATAAAATCATTCCCCCTTATCGGTATAAAAGTTATCTTTTTAATATATCTTATCGGTTTATCGATAAACCGATAACCGAAGAGGACAAAATCGAAATCGAAATCAAAATCGATAACTCGATAAGAAAAATTTCGAAATCGAAATCGATAAATCGATAAACCGATATCGATAAACCGATAACAAATAATTGATTCGATTTATCGATAAACCGATTCGAATGCACACCCTTATATTTAAAAGGTGTGGAACTATTCTTCATTTTGTATCTTTTTTAATTTCTATATCTAAAGGAGTTAAAAGGTGTGGCACTATTCTTCATTTTGTATCTTTTTTTAATTTCTACATCTAGAGGAGTTGGAAATATTAATTAGAATCAATTTACTTTCATCTTTTGATCAATCAAATAAATAACTTTTGGGTATTAGCTTCTTTTGGTAACATTTGAAAAGGATGTACATCCATTTCCTTTTTTTATTTTCTTTCCCCAGAGAGGTACATGGAATATAACTTTCCATTAGATAAAGTTGTGACAACCATGAATATTCCTTATGTTGCATAAATGTTATCCAAATTCAGATATTTGTATCATCGTATGTCTGAAATATGAAATACACCAATGCGGCAAAATGGTTAAAATAAAATAATTATCCACCCATATTATTAATTAAAAAATGGGTTGGATAGTGAACATTTTAAAAACAGGTCAAATATGGATAAAAACCATGTTATCTATTTAGAAAATGGATAACTAATGAGTATAACTCTTACATTTGTAAAGCCTCAAATTAGGGGTTCATCAAGTTTGGGAGACTAGGAGTTCTCCCAAAAGTGATCATATTCAAGAAGTCATATTCATATTATCCGTCGGTTAACCCCCTTTTATCCTTATTAAATATGAGTTTGGTCGGATAATTCACCTGTTTTTTGTATTACCTATTTTCCCGCTCATATTCGACCCGACCCGCCCGTTTATCACTCGTACTTGTAGCAGTAGGAGTACTTTTAATAAGATTCAAACAACATAGGCCATAATGGTACATTGTTTATTAGTATTCATAATTAAAATTAGAACAACAATACTTGTGTTTGTTTGTTTAATATCTGAAACTACTCTTTTTGAATAATGGAATTTGATGAACAATTATCTGTTTGCATTGATGAAAGCAGCTTCACTTGCAAATGTAGGTCTCTTTTGTCTAAATTAATAAAGTGGCCAAACTCCATGCGTTGCTTCTTTGTTTTACTTGGAAAAAGTTTGGTCCACTGCTTTCTCATTATTGATTACTATAAGATACTGCCAGTGATGCTACGTAATTCACACTTTATGTCATAAAAAAGGTTATATAGTCAACTAATCACAAGGCCCTGGCACATCTTAATTACTAGTACCTGTTTCCTTTCTTGATTTTGACTAATATTTTACAAATTAGTAATATTTCCCTCCAGAGAGTAAATTAGCACAGATATATTGACTACTTGAAATAAGAATGCCCTTTTGGAGGAACAAATATTTGTGGTTCTCAGTTAGAAAAAGTTAACTTAGTGCTTTTTATTTATTTTCTTATTCTTGCGATGCCGTTATGTTTTTTATGATTTTTATTAATGGTATTGTTCTATTATTTCTTTTCGTCGTCTTTTCGTCTTTTTGAGCCGAGGGTCTATCAAAAACAGTCTTTCTACCCTCTCGGGGTAGAGGTAAGATCGGCGTACACACTTCTCTTCCCAAACCCCACTCGTGGAATTTCACTTGGTCATTGTTATTGTTGTTGTAGTTAGAAAAATAGTTAGAAAAAGTTAACTAGCTAGTGTTCTCGAAAAATGAGCTTATGGTTACTTATGTTTTTGTTTCCCTTCCATTCTCAGAAAAATAAAGTACTAATTGCAAAAATATGGGCATTCTTTAGTTTGTTGTCGAAATCATATATGATAATTAATGTAATGGAGTAACAGCACTACCCCGTTTGGAGCTGTTCTTGAATACTACGTACTCAGTGTTTTTTTCACAATAATAAAGATTAAGTAGTATTACCGTTCACTATTAATTATTTTGAAAAAGTTTGAAAAAGGCCAAAAAGTTTAATTTGAATCTTTGAATTAGGAATATATGTAACTGATGTGAAAAATATGCGTGATATATGTTGATTCATTAAAGCATATCCTTTAACAAATGGCTGGCTCTGAAAAATATAAATATATAATCAATGCCTATAATACAACTCTGAAGTGGACTGTATATAATACTTGATGTCTAAGGAGAAGTATACTCAAAATTGGAGTAATAAATACTGAATTTCATTCTGTCAAAAATAAATGAAAGGATTTTCACCTTTAATTTCCTGATCTATTAACAGTTAAACACCAACCCTCTCCGGTAAAACTTCTCTATGTCTCAACATACACTGTTATATTAAATCATACATTAATGCACATTCTTGCCTCAATTTAAAATTATTTTTTACCTATGGTAAATTAGTATAATTTGATGCAAATACCGGAAGGGGTAAATATTTATCCCCCATCCACCATTCACTTTTTTATGGTTTGCTCATTGCACATTTAATTTACTACTCCGGAATAATTTTTAAAACTGAGAAGCAATAAATTGGTGAGAAGAACAGAAGCATAAGAAAATTCCAAAAATGGGAAAAAAAAGACAAGAATATAATATAGATGGTGGCCAAAAAAGGCAGGAAACGTGGGAATAGACAGACAAGTAAAAAGTAGAAGAAACATTGAATGGGGTATATATGCTAGGAGAAGAGGTTGAGACACGCTGTTTTCTTCATTAGTTTCAATCACGGATCTTGGTAAAAATTCGAAAATCCGAACCAAAACGAAAACCAAACCAAACAGACCAAAAAAATCGATACTTTTTAGTTTGGTTTGATTTTGATTTTGAAATTCAAAAACTGATCAAATTTGGTTTGGTTTTGGTTTCAATTAAAAAAAACACGGATCAAACCGAATATAGGAGTACCTATTTTAAATTTATTATTACACCTATATATATGTATACTTTTATACAAAGTTTTAAATTTTTTATAGTAAATAATAGTCGTTTGCACTTTTCGTACAGTTCTTTACCTTTATATTTTAGTTTAATTGGTAGTTTTCTTTTGTTAAGTGTAAGAATCTATTTCATGTTAAAAATAATATATTTTTAATTGAGTCCTTAAATTATTCATCACTATTTGATTCAATATCATCAATATATCTTGGTAAATAATAGATTTCTCAAAGGGCAATTGATTTGATAGTGTTACGTTGAAAATGTGGTCGCCGAAATGTGTGTTTGGTAGTGTGTCTTATATTTAAGAAAAAACCGACAAATAATCGAAAAAGCGACATAAACCGAATCAAGAAAAAAACGACTTAATTGGTTTAGTTTTAAGAAACCGACTTAGTTGGTTTGGTTTCTTTTTAGGGAAAAAACCGATCCAAACCGAACCATGAGCACATCTAGTTTCCATCAAAATAACACATGCATATCTCTCTCTATATATAGATATCTGTATTATTATTATTATTACTAAAATTCCCATTGGAGTATCTTTTTTATTATACTATAATAAGCTATTGTAACTGTAATGCCTCCTTCCTTACATAGTACCATAGCATTAAATTCTCAATCAATAAACATTTACTACTACTTCTTTTCTTGCTATAACTATTAAACACAAAATAATATTTCATCATTCATCATCACGCACAAAGTGCAAGTCCTAGTCCCACTTTCTCTTTACCTTATTGATTCATATGAAGTTTCCCACATCAGATAATTCATGTACTTCTCTCAAAGTTGAAGCACCATTTCTGTCCCCAACTACTGTCCTCTCCAATTTCCAAAATAAGTTGCAGTCCGAGCAGAAAATGGAAAGTCAAACAACAGAAGAAGTGCCACAAAATCAAAGAACAGATGAACAAGAAAACAATGATCTTATTTTAGATCTAAGCCTATGTAATACAGACCACTTGTTCAAGTCAAATATTCAGACAAGTTCATCATCGGATCCTAATTCTCGAGGTAATAATAACAACGAAACTGAGCCACGGGTATTTTCTTGCAACTATTGTCAAAGAAAATTTTACAGTTCTCAAGCACTTGGCGGCCATCAAAACGCACATAAACGAGAGAGAACAATGGCCAAAAGAGGTCAAAAGATTAATTCAGCAGCTGCTAATTTTGGTTATGACAAATATTCAAGTATGGCTTCACTTCCATTGCATGGCTCATTCAATAGGTCTCTTGGAATTCAAGTTCACTCTATGATTCACAAGTCCAGTAGCCCATTTGGTGCACCCTTGTACGGACATCCAGGTTGGTCAATTCGACGGCCTATTGATCAGCAACCGGCTATTGGTCGACTTGCTCCGCCAGATTGTTATAGCAATAATACTTACAACGGTGGAACATCGTCAGGTGGTGGTGCGGCTAGGTTTGATAACAATATTCAAAAGTTTCCTACTGTGGTTGATGGTATTTCAGCATACAGATGGGATAGTGGTGGTGGTCCTCATATTTCCAAGAGTAATAATCAAGAAGAATTGAAGAAGCTTGACTTGTCTCTCAAACTCTAGGAGTCCTAGTAGTAGAGTTTTAAGTTGGTTTTTTCTTACAATTTTTCGTCCTTTGTTTTATTCAGATTTTACTTTCTTTTTCAAGTTTCGTACTTAGTAGCATATCTGGTCGGGTTAATTTAGGTCCACTGTAAATGTTCTTATGCGGCCGGCTGCAGTAGTACTCTAGCTGCAGACGACTAGTTAATTCTTATGATGTGATTTGCAACATTTTGGTTTAAGATCATGCTCAAATCTTGCCTTCAATGGTACATTAAATAATTGAGTTCAAAGTTTACAAGTACAAGAAATGCATGTTTCACAACCCATATATACAAACAAATTAACTGTACATTTGGCCTTGGAAATTGATGAAGGGAGCCTAACGGTCAAATTGTATCGGGGTTTGAGCCGTGAAATCACTAATATAGGCGTCATATATCACACCTCTTCCCGGACCCTTTTTATATATCTGTAAGATCATGAGATCGATCTTGAACGTGACGAAAATGTCACATGCTGACAAAAATCGGTACTGTTAATGAATTAATAACAACTACTACAAATAATCTTGCACTTTCTATGGCTGAGATTTTATCCAAAATGGGCAGTGAACAGTTGCTGAAATAGACTATCTATTGAGGGGTCTTTCTCATTGAGTTGGTGAAAGCATGTGGAAAGTATATAAGTTTCTGTAATGACTCTTGTCCACGCTCACTTTGATATCTTTTCAAGTCTAATAAAACATTTTTAAGCTATTCAATCACATCATTATCGTCATATATTTTAATGCTGTAAAATCTTGATTGCATTGATTTCTTACCTAAGAAATCTTTTAAACAGGAACACTCCACAATTTGGTGGGACCAAATTAGACTTTATGATGGATTTAAAACTTAATCATGTCATTTTCTCAAAGTAAAATCCAACTCAAAGCAACAAGCAAGAACAACTGACCTCCACTTAATTAATTACAAAGCATGATGTGCATGTAAAGATAGTTCATGATTAATGTTGAAGAAGAGACACTTGGCGCGTGCAAGAGAACATCCTAAATTGTCTATGTACGTGAAATCCAACGAAATTAAAGGTGTAGGGTTGGTGGGCATACTGAAATAATCAGAGTAAGTCAAGAAAATATGTTTCTCTAGTGTTTTTATGGCAGGAAAAACGACAAATAGTTTGAAAGCTTAAAAATGGACAACGTGGGCCAAATCTATGTATTTTCATTGCTTGATTGATGGTACTTTCTCCCTGTCATTTTTTCAGCAGCTAATGAAAGCAATATGTACAACTTAGCATCTCCTCAACCACCACACTTAATCTCATTTTGCTACTTTGATCCAAAGCATAAGCAAAAAGCCATATGTATTTGACATTCCAGCTATCAAATAAACAACGGAAGACTGAAATGACAATGGCCTTTAAAAGGAAGGGACACGTGAGTTTTCACTCTCTACGGCTAGAATGGATTAGAATAGATATTTTCAAGAAACTGTCTTTCTGATTTTGTATCATATCCACCCTTCAATTATATTACTAGGAGTATTATTTTGTGAACCTTCAATTAAGGATGTCTCTTAAGAAACTGCATTCATTAGAGCCTAAATGGAACAACATAGACAGTAAACGCATTCATATAACTGACCCCAATTTGCTTCTGTAAGACTGTAGTATAGTAGTGGTAATAGTTATTGTTAACTACCGATAATGCCACTTGCAAGAGGAGTTATCTATACAAAAAACCAAAGATTAAAGAATAGTCTTCAACTAATTTTCTATACTCCAATCCACTTTAAGTAAAAAAAAATTTGGCTCTTTTCACACACATTATGAAATTCATCTTTTAGCATTAATTAAGAATGAAATTAACCATATTAACTTTAATTTGTTCATTGGAAATATAACAAACTACTCCTAGGCTCTTTACTCCAAAGATAACATTGGAAAAAAGAAGTTTAATTCCTTCTAAATCTATGAAAAAATCAAATATTATGGACCACAAAAAAAAAAAGATGACCAAAAAATCACTTAAAGTGGAACGGAGGTAGCATATAACGCATAAGTTTCACACTAAAACGAAGCAATACGTCGGACACTGCATGTTTTTGTTATTTTTGGCGGTGACGTGAAAAGTACTTTACTCATTCGCGAGTCACTCATTTTCTACATCCCATATTTCCAGTAAAATTAATTGACAAGGAATTTGCCAGTAATTCTTTGCTAACTATGAGGTGAAGGAAATTGCTTTCCACCTTTACTCAAGGATAAAGAGGACAAGATACCTATATACCGAATGCTAAGAGGTCATTAAAAGAAAAGGTAGTACTAAATAATCAAAAGACATGAAGTAATGACAAGCAACCTGCAACTTAGACTTACGTCATTTTTACTGAAAATGCTTTTTCCCCTGTTTGGTAGGTTAAGAAACTGTTGAAGAAAAAGGAAATGTCCACTTTCCCTTTCCATGTGCTTTTCAGGGAGAAACTGCCAGTTTATCTGTATGCTTAAATGATCTATAAGTTGGTTGTAGCCAGCACAAACCAGCCAATATGGTATGACCCAGAGGAGATATACAATGCTACTAGTTGTCTCAGATGTTGCTTTCCCTTGACAAAGCAACTCCCACCCATGACGATAACATTTAGACAAGGAAAGCAACAACATTGAATAAATCAATTCAACCACTAATATAGCACAACAAAAAGACGTTTTCAGTCAAACTACAAATGGCAATAAAAGTTTCCACTTTTTTGAGGGTTTGACCATTTTAAACCATTAAACTCAACATACAGTACAGGTGTTTGTAGTGGTAGAAAATTGATGGCCATTAACTTGAGACTACGAGGAAATAACATGCACATTACCAGGGCAATAATTGATCTAGGCGACCAATCCTCTCTTCCCCATTACTGGATATAGCTTAGACCATACAAAAAGTCTGTTGAATCAATGAATATATATCATACTTGGGCTCAATCATAGTGAGTGGATGCAGCTAAACAGTGAGAATTATATGAATTACAATGAAAAACTAACCTTCAAGCAAAATAAGACAACTTCTACATAAAGCTGTACCTTTCATAAATTCTCCCAGATAACATTAATTAGCTTACTAAATGGATAAGGGACTCCAGATATAGAAATAGCACATAACAGTGAGTACTTTTTCAATAAGAACTCCAAACAAAGAGAGTTGAGTTAGTCTGAGAAATAGCAAATACCTAATACATCATCTCACAAGCATGCATACAAACAGGAGTGCAAGAGTCCACTTAAACCAGCATCAAATGTCAAATGCAGATAAGTGTAATGTATCAAGCCTAACCTTCCCAACTAAAAAAAGGAAAGAAAATTTGACTAGATATTAGATAACTCTATAATATATCCAATGCATCTACAGCTAATGCTGACATCTACCACCATTAAAAGCTAAAGGTATCTTGGTTATACTAAGTTACAAACGGATGGAGGAAAGCTGAAGGAAGCATGTATGCTGCATCAAAAAAGATATGATTGAAGATGTGCAGTAACTGCAGCATAAAATGCGAAACAGTCTATACCATGAAATCAAGAATACTAGAAAATGACAAGAAAAAGAAAGGGACAAAAGAAAATAAGATGGTCTAGCCAAATATAATTTACCTTTACCAGCAATACAGAAACTGGATAGTGTTTTCTGAAACAGGAAGAAACAACAGCCATAAGAGGACATGGTTAAAACGAAACCTCCCGAAGTCAAAAGAGGAACCTTTCTACTGAAGTAGGCCACACTTACCAATTTGCTACTAAAAATTATGACGTACTGGATACTCTCTATGCATCAGTAGTATCTTGAGTAGAAGGTCAACATATAGCAGTCTGAAAACTTAACAAGTAAAAGTGGTGTGGCAGAGAGGTCAAGTAAAAGGAGAAACCTATAACCCCAAACACATTGGCTTCATGGCAAAGCCCCTACCTACACTTTGCTAACCATGTAGAGAAAACCTTGTAAATTGAAGAATGTGGTCTTAATTTTCAAATTCATACAATACATCACCTAATTAGTAATGTTATTTCCTTTCTTGTTAGTAAATGCTGATTTTGGTTGATGTAGAACGAAACCTTGAAGACAAACAAATCAGCATGGCCTGACTTCCAATTGAGCTAAAACAAAAGTGTCTCTTTCTCATTCCAATTATAGTATCTCTCAAGTTATGACACCCAGAGCATGCTCCATAATGTAAAGTAACTCAACAACGCAACATTGGCAGGAGAAATGCAACCCCTCTCCCTATTTCTTCTCCATGAATGATTTGGCTTTTTCCATCCAGCGGATAAATTCAAGTTTATCTTTGTTCGCCATGTATTGATGTAAGAATACACAAAATTCATCATTTATTCCCCTTGTCTCTAGGAAATCATAAAGAGAATCCTGCAGTTCATCATCCAATTCCCTGCAAATCACAAGTTAAAAAAAGAAAACCAATCAAACTATCAGGCAAACTGCAATTGCTAGCAATTGGAGTACATCAGTAGCACAGGAAAAGGAAAAAGAAAGAGAAATATAGATGAACAATTAGGAGTAAGATCACCAAAACAAAACCGATCAAAACTAAATAATGACTGCTCACAAACTCTCAAATTTAATTATTCATTATTAAACAATGCAAGAATGATTCAAAAATGGCAGTAAAAGAGTTGAGGAAATTTCAAAATGTTCAGTTTCACACATTTCCGACTCCTGAAGTTCTTACCAACCACATAAGCAGGTTCAACAGAAAACTCAAATAAGAATTTTTGGCAAGCCAGATGGAGATTAGGTAATTAAATCTTAGATACATACTTAAAAGGAGGGCCTGCATAAGGCTGATCCACTCTGCCATTTTGCCCACGCACGTAAACTTTACGAATCTCAATGTTGTTCGGCCATGCAGAGCAAACGAACTCCAGCACATCATTGCCTTCTCCTTTGAAAACGTTCACAATCATGGTTATGTGAAGTTGCACATCATCAGCAACAGATGCATCATTACCTTTTTTAACAGGAACAGATGCATCAAACATGGTTACTTCAACTTTAATTTCTTCATTCTCTCCAAATTTCTTGTTTAATTTAATCCATTGCTCTCCAGGTCTTTCATCAATGATAAATGAATTAAATTCTGCAATAGGCTGCAGTTCGGTAATTGCAAAAGATTAGCACTAGAGACATTGCTGAATCACGCTATTCAATATCTGACCAAATAAGTAAACAACTAGTCAAAATAATTAAATAATACAATCCATAAGTTACCTTATGCAACACGAATAAGTATACCACGAGTTGCATCCATACAACAGAGCATAAATAAATAAACAAAATTATTAGATAGCTATTGTTAAAGACAATCGTGGAGCCAGAAATTTCAATGGAAATCCAAAAAAAATTAGAATGCAACACCAGGGAATTTGACACAATACTACAAGTTTCCCTTATGTCATGGAGATTCAACAATTAATATATGTATAAAAAGTTTTGTTACTCCATTTGCACAGTATAGTTTCCCGACGAAAGGGATTCAATTGAATCCCCTCAATTAAACTTAGCTCCGCCCTTGGTTAAAGCTAGTCCACATCTCATGTATCAGCCAAGAGTACACATCTCTATAGCACTGCAAACTCCTGTTCTAGCATTTTCAGGGTTTAATTACCACAAAGTATATTCAGTAACATATGTAGATTGTAATAGAAATCTGGGTGCAGTAACATTCAGATCTGATCATGTAAAGCACTAACTGTGTTATATTACAGGAAATTGTGCTAAATGAACACATGTATGTCTCATCTATTAGGTGACCCAATATTTAAAAGTCTTGGATACTTCAGATCATATGATGATTTAGCTAACAAGCAATATCTAAGATCTTCTTGTCCTTGTGATTTTTTCAAAAGTAAACAAAAGTTTCTCGTTTTGGTTCGAGAATCGGCTTATCCTATCTATGGTGTGGAACAGATCAGTGCTTTTAACATGGAATCCTCAACATCTTTGACCACCCGGGGGGGGGTGACAATGGGGCTTGACAAGGTTCATCTTTTTCCATGGTTAAGAAGGTATCATATGAAACTCCTATGTCTATTCAACTCAGCTAAACCTAATAAATTGATAAAGGTTCAATTGCCTGCTCAAGGGGACTACCTGAAATAAACAAAATAAACTATTACGCTAGACCACCATCATATATTACCTTAGTTTGCAGCCACCACTTTAACAAATAAGCAAATAATCTCGTATTTTGTTTACTAGCTTTTCTTCCTGAGCCTAATGTATGTATAGCTCGAGATTGAGGCGTAGTAGTAGTAGCAGCAGCACTGGCAATTTCTCAATTGGCAATCCATTTATTCACCAAATTTTGTACACTACCTCAGCAGTTCAGAAGAGTGAAAAAATCAATTAGAATTGGAAAATATTTTAGCACTTCCCTGCCCAGCAATAATTCTCTTGTTTCGAATCCAACTTTAGTGCAACCAATTCCCACATATTCCGACAAGGAAGGGACCAAAACTAACAAGGAATGAGAAAGAGGGTACCTGAGAGGGAGGAGAACGCTCAAGCTCGTAGCGAATCTCATAGCGAAGGAGTCTCAGAATGTTCCCTTCAAATGCTTCCTTGCGCATCTCCGATATGTAACTTCTACTCAAATTAAAGATGACTGGCCGGGGTTGCTGCTGAAGCAAAAGCCTTTTGGCCATTCCTCCTAAGGGTCTGACTATTCGCCGAGCCATTGCCGATGGAATGAATAGGCTAGTTCCCAAAGGAAAGCCAAGGGCTTAAGGAGGGTTTATAACAGTTTTCAACCATTCCTCATTTTTATGTGGGAGAAATTAAAAAATAGCCATATTTACAAGTGGTCTTTAAAAAATAATCACATTTTCAAAAGTCATCGAAATTTAGTCACTTTTCATGTAAAGATAAATCTGAACGAAAACATTGTTCAGAATTCGGAAAATACTTCAGTATAATATACTGGAGTTACAGCAAAGTATACTGGAACTCCAGCATATTATACTAGAGTTTGAAGTTCCAGCAAAGTATACTGGAACTCCAGTATATTATACTGGAGTCCAGCAAGTATAGTTGTCCAGTATAATATACTGGAGTTTGGAGCACCGGTGCTCCAGTCTCCAGTATAATATATACTGAAGTTTGGAGCACCGGTGCTCCAGTCTCCAGTATATTATACTGGAACCAGCAAAGTATACCAATCCAATATAATATGCTGGAAGTTCATGCACATGTGCACCGAACTCCAGTATACTATGCTGGACCGGTCTCTGTTGCAGCAAAATAGTGGCTATTTTTCAATGACTTGGCAAACACTGGCTATTTTTGAATGACCAGTCCGAAAACTGGCTATATCGTGCTATTTTTACATTAATTCTCAACTATGTACTAGTTGGGATTTTATACTTGCATACATGATTAGATGGATGATGGATAAGAAGAATTAACCTAAATAGCCACCCACCCAACAATTGAAATTAAAAATAGTCGGTGAATGTATAATATATGTATAATCCATATATAATGTGTGCAATCGTGTATAATCAATGTATAATTTATATATAAACCGACTAAGAAAAGTAAACAGTGAATTCAGTCAGACTCGAGGTACTTAAGGTAGTCCTTATTAAAGAAAGAAAGAGACACTTGGGTAGTGCTGTAAAAGAAAGGACGCCGTAGATTAACTGAAAGAATTGTAACAGTAAATACTCATTTTTTCAGGTATCTCATATCTGTAATATATTTAAACGACGCCTGGTTCGAATTTGGACGAATAGCAGAAAAATGGCTTAAGTGCCTTCTATTATAGAAACTAGTAAGGTGTAGCCCGTGCAAAAGCACGGGCCCAACATGAATAGAGTATTCTTACGGCTCTTACATTCTAGGAATTTTTACATTTTTATGTCATATAGAAAACTATATTACCTTCAATGTTTAAGGTTTGATATAATTACATTTAGTATACCTAATTACCAATTTTATACCATAAGGTGTTTTAACTGTACATTAATTGTACCTTATATCACTCCTAAATTTATGGTACTGTATATTCCTCCAAATCCCCCCCCCCCACGTTTCTCTCTCCCAACCCCACACCCTCACCCACGCACCACACACTTACATTTCAAACCATTATTCTCTCTGCTAAAACCAGAAAAATAATTGAAACTCTCTACCATTAACGTCCAAAATCAAGTTTTTTCTTCTACAACCAGTCAAAATTGAAGTCAAATCTTCAAAGTTCATACACAACAATAACTTTTGATGGTTATGATTTCGGTTCCTTCAGTAATATAAGAGGGAAGGAAAAGAGAGCAGCAATTCCACCATTGACAACCATTAAAAAGCTTTAAAGTTTTGAATTCAAATTTGGGTTTTCAAAAATCATTATTTATTTGGATTGGTTGTTGTTGGAAATAATTGAGAATATGGTTTGGAGTTTATATCTCAATTTTGAGGGGTTTTGGAGAAGATTAGACTTGGTTTTGGCTGAATTTCAGATTGAAACTCGAAGAAGAAGAAGACATGACATACATTATATTGCAGCAATTGTAGATAAATTGTAAAAAATTTGTAGACTGTTGTTTCTTTATTATTGAGCTTTTGTGTTTTTGTGTTAAAAGTTTTGATGAGAGCTTGTTATTCCACTTCGTCTGTTTTGGAGCTAACTTGTGCAGAGGAGAAGAGGTTTTTTAAGTTATATATATTGCTATACCTTTAAATTCAAGAAAGTATGGTTGTATTGTATTTAAAAAGACGTGAATTTGTGAGGAAGGAGTCAAATAAGGCTCGCAATGGCTTGTTTTCTACATTTAATCTAAAACAAAACTACATATCATTTGAAAAATTAATATGAAAATACAGAATTTCAATGTTTCTACAAATTATCTACAAAATATCTACAAACTGTTCATAACAGAATTTATCTTTATTTTCATGCATGTTCGTCTGGAACACTAAAGTTACTTGGTATGCCAACATCTCCCGTTATAGAGGAATACAACTTATCTACAATTTTCTACAACTTTCACACATTATTTTCACCCTGTGAAATACAACTACAATAACATAAAACTTACATACAAATTTATACAATATGTCTTTTGTATATTTTGTATCTGATTTATACATACTAAAAATAATTTTCATACAACTAATTATATATTATACAACTTATCTACAAATTATCTACAATTTTTGTACATTATTTCTACTAAGTTATATACAACTACAATATAATACCACTTAAATATAATTTTTATACAATGTCGTTCAACTTTCATACAATAGTTAAATGAATAAAAGAAAAATAAATAAACAACAGAATACAATTTTTCTATAATTTTTCTGCAATTTCTGCAATATAATGTATGTCATATCTTCTTCTTCTTCGAGTTTCAATCTAAAATTCAGCCAAAACCAAGTCTAATTTTCACCAAAACCCCTCAAAATTGAGATATAAACTCCAAACCATATTCCCAATTATTTGCAATAACACCCATCCAAACAAATAATAATTTTTGAAAACCCAAATTTGAATTCAAAGCTTCAAAGTTTTTTAATGGCTGTCAATGGTGGAATTGCTGCTCTTTTTTCCTTTGCTTTGTATTACTGAAATTTGGATATAATTGCGTTTGATGTAGAAGATTTAGTCGTTTTTGATTTGTGAATTGTAGAAGAATAATCAATTCGTTTTTAAATTGTAGAAGAATAATTGCGTTTGATGTAGAGACGCTAAATTTGAAACGAAACTGACAAAGAAGATTAATGTGCGTGATTTGCGTTTGGAAGATCTGGAAGAATATTTAATCCCCCAATTTTAGCGCGCCTAAATAAAGAAGCCTACAACTACAATGATTCTTTATTTAATGCATAGTCTATATTTTGTAGAAATACTATTAGCATGAAGGGTAATATGCAAACTGTGAACATATTTGGTAATATAGTTTCCTATATGGTATAGGAACGAAAATTTCCCTACATTCTATTACCTTCTAAAATAACTTCAACAATATGAAATCTAGCAAAGTCACTGTATATCAAGAACAAAGGCAAATATGTTTTAAAAAAACAGTCACATCAATTCAAAAATTTTATTTTAGACCTCTCACCATGACTTCTTCCACGCTCTTAAGCGGTAAACAATATAGGACCTAATGTTTACAAGCAAGGGAATATATACCAAAAGAAAAGAACTAAAAATCACACAATACAGTAGAAGTTAGGTAATCGGACAATCACAAAATCATTAAGTTGATTAAAAGAGAAACAACAACAAACGCCAATGACTTAAAAATTCCTTATTTCACCATGCTAAACACTAAATAAATCTTACACTATGGGCGTAAAAGTATGAATGACTTAAAAAATTCTCATTCACCATGCTAAACATTAAATCTTACATTAGTGGCATATGCATCTTTCTAATATTAAAGGTAAAGAAGAGAATGCTTGTAGATTTCGGACAATTATTTACGCTTTTTCCTCTCTGCTGAAAAAGTTTTGAAGTTTCAACTACTTCACTTGGAAGACTGAAGCTTTACAATAAAAACAATAGATACTCTTCATAGCTTCTAATGTTAAAATAATATCTTCTCTCCTCTTCGAAACATCCTCTTCTACACAAGATAGCAAAACTTTGACAGCAGTTGTGGACTTCCATACATTCAATAAGGTCTGCTGAAAATACTAGCTTATCAACGCTCATCCGATACTATAGATAAAACATATATTAGCTCTATATATTTCAGAGTTTTATATATCAATAATGTCCACTTCCACTAGATGCTAAAGGCAAAAACTTCATCGGCACTTTACAATGTGGACTCTTGATGAATGTACAATGACAAGGTATAGAAGAATAGAAAATGGGAAAACTTCCACTATTATTTTCCTTCAAAATGCCATGTGCCTCACCGAAATGATTGATATATACTGAACAAAAGGAGAAACAACTCAAAGAAACTACAAAAGAGTTATTTAATAAGAGGATATCTCAACTACAATATCAACTAAGAATGGTAACTCTACAATCATATGTTTACTTTTAAGTTCCACACTCTCACTGACAAAGGCCAAATGGGAGAACAAAAAATAGGGCTTCTGCTAAACTTAACATTCACAAATTATCTGCTTTGTGCAAATAGACACAAGATATCGATGGTTTTAGTTCAATTTATAGTTGTCTTGAAGACAAAGGCTAATAATTTAATATATTTAGTCTCAAAGTACTCCTCACAGGTTTCCCAACTATTGCCGCACCTGAAGTTAGGATAGATTCACTTAGGAGTAAAAAAATTAAAAGCTATATATGAACTTGAATACAATTAATAGGTACGAAAGCAAGATTTATCTAAAAAAAATTAATATTCGTTGAACTTAACTTAGTGCAAACAGAATTAGCAATTGTTAAACTAACCCAATTTTACATATTGTCGTCCCTCTTGTACACCAAGAAATTTCAAGCCCGCTAAAATTAGCTAGAAAGAGAGAGATCTCTAAAATATATGACTGGTCATTTCCTTGCTGTCAAATGGTGTATTCGTTAGCCTATTTGATTTGATTAAGATGCATCTTTATGGGGATCAAGGAAGTGTCTTTATTTTCACATTCTTGATTAAGATTAGGGGGAGTGACATGTTACCCTATTGGAATCAGGGGCAGTTACAATTTGAGTTTTTTCCCCTTATTCTTCATTTAAAGACAGTCTCAGCGGCCTTCAATTTACTGCAAAATAAAAAACCATGTAGTAGGACAGAGTTAGCAGAAAGTTAATAGAGTTGAAGGATTTTACAACTTATCAGGATGATTCTTTCAATTTTAGATTCTTTAGTCATTTGTGCACGTTGTCCAGTTGAGACATATAAACAAGCATTTTAACAAACACTTGATGCTCACTGTTTGGGGACCTAGATCCTGTCAAAACTATCAAAAATATGTCTGTTTCGTACTATAGATGAGTGCGGTACCAATGTGGTGCATTCCTTCATAGGTGGAGAAAAGTTAAAACTAATCTAGATTTTATACGAATCTAGTGGCAATTAAGACTTAAGAGTAGTAATCCAGATGAAACCATATTTCCATTCACATTATCCATACTTACCAAGTAAATTTGTTAGCTCTCCCTTTGTTTTGAAGCATATCAGAAGAAGTGAGAATAGAAATGAATTGCCTCACAAATAGAGACACACACGAATATTTATAGTTTGATACTGTATTTAATTGCACACTGTTGGATTTTGCTCAGCACGTACTAATCTAGATATTTCTGAACAATGAAAGAGAACCTACCACAAAATTGAGGCATGTCGCACATCACCTATTCCCATGGCAACATACATATAGTCCAATATGCAACTAATGTAGTACATAGAAGTTAAAAACATTCTTATAATACCAAAAGATAAAAGAGCACATTACAAACAGAAGTCCTATCTGAACTTCATTGCACACTTTCACTAATTGTTCAAAATCAAAACTCTAATACTCAACCAAATTATTTCTGTCCGATTTCAGATCAGATTTAGACATGCATGGTCAAATAGAGATAGGACTCGATTCACATGGAAATGATTGAGAAAAATTCCAAGACAATAAACTTTGATTTCTAATATAAATAATACCATGAGGAGAAAATCCTAAAATTGTTCACGAATAAACACAAAGAGACACCAAATTAGCACTATCGTGTAGGAACTATTATCCCTTAGGTCCGTTTTCATAATTGCAGCATACCCATATTACATTCTAATAGCAAGAGAGATGTAAAATTGAACTCTTCCTCCTATAGAAGGTCAAGTAGACACTCATTAGTGTAAAAAATTAAGAGGAAGGATTGTAAGAAATGATGTAATGTTTCAACCACACATAGAACATACATCTCAATGTAATAAATTTGACTAACTTACACCATATGTTGCATTGACTCCATAAACATTTGCAGTCCTAAAGTCTCCATGACAGAAGTAAAAACAGCGATGTCTTATGTATCACTAACCAAAGCAGAGCAGGAAAATCAGTACCTAAAGGAAAAGAATGAACAATTTATACAATATTTGCACATTCGTGCATATATGCGTTATTTGTGTAGGAATATGGTAGTAAAACTAAAAGCACAAAATAAAAAGCATTTGAGTACATTGGTTATCACAAGATATTAGAAGATAAGTATGCGTATGAACTTTGTCCCAACCATGAAAGATGAGAGAATATGCAAAAATTATGCAACATTGGAAAAAGATCAGCTGGCATACTTTAGGGATTACTCATCATAAGTAGAACTGGATTTCTTTTACAGCAATATTCAGCAACAGTAAGAATTCGATCCTGAAAATCCGTAAATGGAGAATGACAAATCTGCTGCAAGTTGTTCTCTGGAAACAAAAAAGGAAAAGAGTATAGTTTTAAGCCTAGTTACTACATTTCAAGTATACTTACTTGGCTCTAAGGATTCACAAGGCGAATTTCCTCCACAAGAACAACCCAAAAATTACTATCAGTGTGACATCCAATTCTGCTAGACAATGACATCCTTGAAAATGAGGAACAAATATTAAAAAGACATTGACAGGATTAAACAACAAAAGAACCCCCAAACGAAGGGGACTACTAACAAATGACCATCAAACTCCCATGAGTAACAAAGGGTAGCAATAAAGAAAGAACAAAAAAGAAACCTCAAGAGAGCGACAAATACAGTAGAATCATGAAAGCAACGACGAAAAAAATGCAAATACAACTCAAGAAGCGCAAGGCGAAACAGATTACTGGTAAGAAAGAAGAAGGGAAAAGCAGTAGAACAAAAAAACTTCTCCCATTCTATTCAAGTAAAACAAAGAAGGAGAAAGATATGTTATCTAATTACCAGTCATCACCAAAGTAATCACATAAAAATTCTTAAAATTTACCCTGAATTGAGAAGTTCATCCCTTACCTAGAAAGATGAGGCACCACCAAATGATCACTTCAGTAGTTACCCGAGGAAAACTACCACTCTTGGAACTTCTATTGAACCCTTTGATGCCAAACCTGGCTTTTCTGTTCTTTCCTGGAGTACGATACCTATGGGAAACTCGATTATAAAAGACGATACACATGCACCCCCACAATCTACCTTTTTAACTCCGACAAACTGACAATAGAGAGAAGCAACTCAGCAAAACATATAGATCTGACACTGAAAGACAAACGGAGAAAGATATGCGCTTACCTCTTAATCTGAGCCGCCACATATCACTATGAAGCAGGTTCTTTGGAGCCTTTACCTGTTTTCTCTTGCACTCCAGAAAACCCTATGTGCCTTTCAGTTATTTGGTCAAATTGAATTCGTAAAACCCAATTTCAAATCTTACATTAAAATCTCAAATTGTCATTAAAATAAAAAAAGTTACTTACATGCAACAGCCAAAATACATATAGAGAAAGAACCGTGGACTGGAGCTCGAAGTTTTCCAAGAGCCAAAAGGAAAAAAGAACAGCAAAAAAAATAAAAAAATAGGGAAAATCCAGAGAAGAAGAAGAAGGAAAGCAGGAACATCAAGAGCAAAATTAGAAATGCTTAAAAATGACAGCAAAAGGATGTAGGAACAATGGAAATGAAAGAAAGGTGTCCCCACCAAAATTTAAAGACCAACTACGTGTCAGGAAATTGAAGAGAATGAAAGGGCTGAATCGAAGAGTAAAATACAGAAATGCCCATGACAAATATTTGTAATTTTCATTTTACCAGTGTTCGTCCTGGTGTTCGTCTCATCTAACTGTTATTTCTAAATAGTAGTAATTATACATTCCCGTGTACCCAGATTCTTAAAAAAACAATGATATTGTCAAATGTCTGATGCTCCAAAACTAAGCTTTTCTGCTAATGAAAACCTCCATTAAAATGGCAGCAATAATCCTTAGCAAATGTTACATCTTCCAAATGTCTTCTAATTCACATTGATTTGAGAAAAATGAAGCAACAGCACTTTAAAGCAGTGGCTTTTCCCTGTTCTGCAAAGCTATGCACTTCGAACTCTTCAAAAAGCTTGACTATGCGAAATAATATATGCTAAGGAATTCATTTCTTCGCGTCAGGGGAGGAACCTTCATTTTTTATTTGCTTTTGATCAGGCAAAGATGTTCTTGGTTGAGTTTTTCCATCACTAGAGGGAGTTGTCTTTTCCTTAGCATCAGGAGTTCCTGGCTCGGTTGTTCCAGGTCCTTTCTTGACAGCATTGCTGACTGATCTTTCGGCAACATCACTTGATTGTTTCTTGGAATCGACCACAATTTCTTTTATGGTCTCCTCCAGCTTATCTAGTCTTGCTTTCACCTCAGAAAGCTGTGGATCAGTCGCTTGTTTTTCCTCCTCAGCCATCAATTCCAGCTCTTTTGCTTTTGCTTCTTCTTCAGCTTTCTTTTTCAATTCGGCTTCCTGATAGTTTTTTGAACAAGATAGACAACTAAGAACTAATACTAGCAAAAAGCAATTGAAGTATGCGTAAGCAAAGAAGCTTGATCTTTCAAGTGAGGCACATAGGTAATGTTATCAGAAGAGTGCTCCTACCTTTTCCGATTAACGAATTTAATTTCAAAAAAAAAAAGATGTACACCTAGAGGAAAAAATTAAGATGACACAGTCATTATAACATGTTTTTTAGATAGCATAATAGACAGAATTTCACTAGACAAAAGAAAGTATATTCAGTAGCTTCATAAAATATGATACTTTGGAGAGAGTCAAGAAAATTTGAAAAGACTGCCTTTTAGTTTAATTATCTATTCTTTAGACAATTTATTAATTACTTTATTCAAATGGTAAAATTTTAGATGAGATCCATAGTTGATGTAATAATCCCATACAGAACACAAATGTTTCCTAAAACAATCCATTTCACATCTCAAAGTAAATCTTCAACTTCCAAAAAACCTAGCAGCACAGTATAACTTACCACAGCAAGAACTATGCTGAAACGAGTATATATCTAGAGATGTGGATGCAACTTCCCCAATTCCTGGGAAGTTAAAACTGATTTAACTTGCAAAGGAACACCATTTAAACCTTCTTCTGCATTTCTGCATTACACAGTCCTAGGTAGTAAGGAGAATTTATGCTCTTCACCATCTTATGAGACTACCGCCTTTTCTTTCACCTCTTTCGGAAGATCTCTGTCCCTTTCTTTTAGCTTTCACAAATTGATGACAGCAATCCCAACAACAAAAAACCCCGTATAATCCCACAAGTGGAGTTTGGGGAAGGTAGTGCCTACGCAGACCTACCCCTACCTTGAAGGTAGAGAGGCTGTTTCTGATGACAGCAGTCCCAACGCTACTATAAAATTGCAAGAAACAGTCTTATGTTTATACTAAAAGGCACTACTTTTCCATTATTTTCTTTTTAATCAAAGGACTTCATCAGATTTACAACCAATAATGGTGTATGTAGTATTCTCGTTCTTCTACCATTCTTGCCCAACTTTCAATGCAAAATACTATTTTCTCTTCATATTAAAAGTATTAGGGGAAATAGAATCTCTTCAGACTGCCCAAATCCCGTTCTATGTGACAAAACATTCTTTTATTCCTCCAATTCCAAATGTCCAAAATTTACACAATGGTGTATTTCCCATAAAGTACTCATTTCCCTTCCGACTATATTAATCTTCCAACTCACTATCTCATCTGCCATTCTCAGTAGCAACAAAAAAATATTTATCCATATCCAGGGCAACAGCAACTACTACACTAAAACTACTCCAACACCTCAATGCCAGGCAAGTCAGGATCCACTATATGAATCCTCACTGTCCGTCGCCCCATTTAAGCGTATCTCAGTCCAAGATTATATAAAAATAATTTAAAATAAAAATAAGAAAACAGTTTGGTTTTTGAATTAGTATTGAGAGATTCTGGTTTTGTTTTTTCAGAAAAAATGTAAGTGCTTGAGCTGTTTAGTTTGCTTTGGAAAAATTGGTTCAGACCCTTTTACTTCTTCTGGGACAAATATCAATGAACTCCTAAAAATATTTAAAGAAGTTCTGTAACTAGATTAAAATCGACTAAATATCTCTTTTCCTACTAAATGTATTTTAAAATTAAATAAATTCTTAAAGGAAAAGCAATCTCATGCCATCAAGGAAAAAAACAAAAAAGGGGGCATAAGTATAACTTTGGATAGCATAAAAGTGAGTAAAGAACACATTTTACACTACAGGCATTGCCAATGCTCACAGTTTTGGATCTGAAAGCACTGTTCACGTTGTTTGCCATTTTGGTGTTATATTTCAAATTATCCGGGAGAAGAATTTGCATCGGTCTCTTATTCAGTTACATGTTAAAAAGTGATTAAATGCATTTCATCTAAAAACTCACTCTTCCAAACATGCCTCATCAGCCATTTAGAGAAGTTTGCAGTCTCTTATACCCGTGGGCACAAGTATCCCATGAAGAATCTTAAAAGATATCCCACAATCACATAGTGTAAACAAAAAGTGACCTTGATAAATGGAGATCTACCACTAGCAAGTATCATTCTAGATGGAAAAAAATAAAGAAGTAAAAGAAGGATAAGTTTACCGCTTCCATTCTTCTCATTTCATAGCGAGAATACTGAGCCACCAAATATACAGCTGTACAGGAAATGGCATTTCAGACAGTACTTCAAACATCAAATTAAAATCTGATAAACATGAGAATAGAGGTACCAAGTGAAGGCAAGCAGGCAAAAAAGAATTGTACCAGATGAAAATCAACCCTGATCATGAAAGAAGAGGGAAAAAATGTCAAACAACAAAATAAGGAGGGTATTTTGTTAAAAGTGCGCTTGTAATTCAATATAACAACCCGACAGGAGGTAGAGAACATATAAGAACAATAAGTAGAGATATTTACATCCAGAGTTCAACAGATTCCATGACAAACTTCATGTTGATGCAACTGAAAGGTTGAAGAATAGAAGGCATGTTCTAATTTCAAGCGCATAAGAAAAGTGAAATGAGTTATGCATGTGACCAGATTGTGTAACCGGACATAAAATAGCAGGAATGTGGTATTCAAAGTTCTTGTATCTCAAGTGATAATACCTGAACAAAATATGTTATGCGCTACAAACTAGCAACTGCGGAAACAAAAAATACATTTAAATTTTAAGATATAGCTGGTAAAACGGGAAACATCTATTAGCTGTCAAGGAGATTAAAACCGCAGCATACTAATTGCTCTATGGAAAATGCATGTCCAAATTTGGTAGAAAATCTGCAGGTAGATTAGCAGTGCTTGGACTGAACAAAAATAATATATGAGTATTCAGAACCACATTTATATAAAAAAAAAACTAGCAACAACTTAAGAGCCTGCCATCTTTATATTTTAGCTTATACAACAACAACAAGTCCCAGTCCCAAACAAGTTGGGTTCGGCTGTTTTAATCCTCAGTGACCATGTTACTTCATATATTTTAGCTTATGCAAAGCAGAAATGTGCAGAAATTACTTAGAGTCAAAATGAATCACTCACTAGTGAAAATCAGTGGCAGCATATCACAACCCTCCAACCATGCAATCTTACTTTACAACATACCTCATATCTAGGCAATTCAAAAAACATTACTACTTCCGATAAGACATGTTAAATTCAGCATTCAGAATCTCAAAGCTAGTGTCCAATGAGCATTTACATACCACTTGACACTTGTAGCATGCTTCCAGATCATACTGTTTTAACTAATTTTCCAACATAGTTCACATTGAAATCTATACAACTTTCATTTTGACCTGATGAATTATGCCACAGCATAAATGAAAGCATAAGCTTGGTTAAAACGCATTCGAGTGGAATGAAGAGAACTGAAGCAAACTGCTTGATAAAATGCCAATGAGAAATGCAACAGCAAAATCAATAAGCAAAGTACCCGAATTTCGTCTTCTTGGGCGGGTCCGTAAAAAGCATCTTGGCAGCAGTCATAAAGTCCAGGTTCTCCAACTGTTTATAGGCATCGTGACGACTTAAAGAAACAGAGTTGTTAACTTCCTCGGCACTATTACTACTGACCTTGCTGTTGTTATTGTTGCCGAGGGTGATTTGCTTGTCGTTGCCACAAAGTGTTCTTTTCTGGAGGAGCGTAGATCGCCGTGAAAGACGGACCAAAATGCTTCTACCTCTAAACATTACACTCATCCTTCCCCCAACATTTCGCCGTTCAAAGAGAAGCCAGAAGCAGGCGGCGTTACAGAGGAAAGGAGTGATGTTCTTTTGAAACTTGAACCGGAAACTAAACCGGACAGCTAATTACTTATATGGACATAAATAAAACATACGAAGATACCTACTTAACATGACAGAAATAAATTGGACTCATACAAGTGTTGTAGTTGGGATGCTAACTTGAGTCTAAGAAATTCTGTTAACCCGGGAGAAAGTGTAAGGCATTCCCGAGTTCCGTGGTTTTAGCACGACCGCTTAACAATTTACACTTGGCTTATTTTATCCGGATTATTACATTCTTAGAGCCTTTTATGCATTACAACTTTTAACCATGTATTTTAAGTAGTCATGAAGTTTATTTTGAACAAGTCAAGATGTCGTGCACTTGTTGCTTTGCACGTATTGCAAATCATGCCACGCGAACGTACCAATAATTTACAACACATTCATTATTATTTATTTGAAGTTAAGGATCAAGGCACGCGAGTGCGCACTTGAATTTGGGATAAAGTATCACAGTTATGTCACGAAAATCGTACTCATAACTTGATGATTTATTATTATACGCGCCTAACAACATGCTAGCGATGTTTATGATTATTCTTTCTAAGTTCGAGATTATTGTAAGGCTAAAAGTTTATGGACATTGGGCTGTGGGAAGTCAAAAATATTTTAGCTATTTGGAGTATTAACAAGCTATTCACATTTGGAGATGTTTACAACATACCATTCATATTATCAAAACTAACTAGTACACCAATCTAACGATTATATCTAGTATTCTACTCTATCCAAACCTCGAAGATTAACATAAACTTATCAAAACTCACTAGGAAAATCCTCTTTCATTCTGAAGAAAAATTCCATACGATTCAACTATTCATGTTCATTAAATAATCCCAATGAATCCAATCAAACAAAGCAAAATATTTATCTCCTATTATTCTTTCCTCTTTTGCCACATGCACAACCTCAAATTTCAATTTGAAGAATACTTCAAACTCTCAAACGCTGAGCAATAATCTAACTCATAATAGCCACAAAATCGTCTACTAGGCAGATCCTCTGTAACCATGTTTGAATTCATAACTTGTACTAATAAAGGCATTACATTTTGATAAAGTGGACAAGGTAAAAAATCTAAAATAAAGAATGAATTTGAACATAATAATGACGTAACTCAAATGAGCAAAAACTCAAACACCTTGTAGGCGGCAAAGACTTGGATTGAATTACTCTACAATACATGGCCTAAATAAAGCTAAGTTGAACAGCCAGATCTCATAACATTTACTAAGACAGAATATTGAACCTCAACAATTTTAAGCATGAATCATAACGTCACCACACCATCAAAACTTAACAAAAAATCATACAAACATGCAAGTTCCTTAAATAAAAACAAAAGGGGTTAGATATGGACCTTTAACTTTTAAGATGACACTTTTCAATTTAACAAGAGTCTCAAGAAAGCTTCACATTTGGATAAGTATCAATCAAAACCGGGACAAATTCGAAAAGGAGCTAACGAAACGCACATCGAACTCAATCGAAGCTTGTGAGTTTCATCGTATTTGGGGGCTGGTTTAGAGCTGGGTTTTAATGAAAAAACCTGCTGGAATTTAGGTTTGGTTTTGCGGTGTTTTTTGGGAAAAAACAGCTGGCCAATTATGATTAGTTCTTTCTTTTTGTATTTTTCTTTTTAAAAATAGACAAAATAAATACTACTCCTAAATTAAAAAGAGCAAGACAAAACACTAATTACTCAATATGTAATTATTATTAAATCCTCTCACTTGAAACTAAACTAGACTAGATGATTTTTTTTTAAAATTTACTTCTTTTGTAATCGAAAAATAAAACTAATATCTAGAAGTAGGACTGTTTTGAGGTTTTTCAATTTATCAAATAAAATCTACGAAGAAATAAAATAAAAGCTAAAATATAAAGATTAAACCTAAAAAGAATATTTAATGTTAAAATAGTGTAAAAACTTAGGTTCAGTCGAAAATTAGGTGCTCACAAATATTATCATAACCAACCTATATTTCTTATCATTAAATACTAAAGAGTAGTACAAACTTGATTTTGTGGCTCTATACAAACTTATTTACGGTACTAAAAGCGGTTCTTTGATAATCTAACACAACAGCCCCTAATGCTTGCTATTGATTTAGTTTACAAATATAGATAAAGATTGTATGCTGCTAACCTAAAGGATAATACACTACTAGAAAACAGTCATTTTTCGTCCAAGTCTTACCGAGTGAAATCAGTCGGGAAAAAAAGCCTACGGAAATCGGTCGGAAATTTATATTTGGTAGCAAAAGTCAACAAAAAATTTTTTGATAATGGAATTAATGATCCCGCAACAAAAAAATAAAAATTCCGACCGATTTCGGTCAGAAATTGATACATATTTGACCCACACATGGTCAAACTTGTATATAATGCACAAAAATAATTTTTTATTAAACTTTTTCCAAATTTCCGACTAAACGTTCGGAAAGTTTAAAATTAATATTTCCCGTCCAAGACAAAAATGTAATATAGCTTATAATTAAATATTTACGACCGAGTTCGGTCGAAAACACGATTTTAAAATAATTAAAATTAAAATTAATAATATTTTTGTGTGTGTGTGTGTAAATAATAAATATCTTTTAAATAAATAATAGTTAATACTTATTTGATATATATATATATACATACACACACTATATTATATGTACATTTTTTTTGGTGATTTCCCACTCGGTGTCCGGCACCCGTATTGGAGCCCGACCATATCCGGATTCGCGCCGCATAGCACCCCATTCGGGGGGAAGCGCTCCCTTCCAAAGATTTTTCCATACCCAGGACTCGAACTCGAGACCTCTGGTTAAGGAAGAGCAGTCTCATCTATTGCACCACATCCTTTGGTGATATACATTTTATATAGCTTATATACTATACACTTAGCATATATATATAGTGTATATATATATATATATAGTATAGTATATATTTAATTTGGATACTCGTGTTAGAGTGTTCTTATTTCTAGATTTTGAGTATGTAATATTGAGTACGTAAATATGAAAATTGGATTGTATCTAAATTTCTTTTTCACATTCATAGTTTTAGAATAATATACTTGCTCTGATCCATTTTATATTGTATATTTTTTAGTTCGTTACAAAAAAAAGAAAAAAACGACATATTTTGCATTTAAAAATATTTAATTATAAGCTTATTATTTTACCCTTAATGAGATGATTTACAATGCACAAATATCTATAATTTTAACTTTTTTAAAATATATGCCCAGTTAACTCCACCAGCATGTGGCATTTGATTTTTAAAAAAGAAGCGTGTACTCCAATTACTTCGCCTATATAATTCTTATCTTACGATGAACAAAGCATACTTATAACTAAAAATTCTCTCTTTTTTTGGGCTGGTTCAAATTTTCTTGAATTCAACTTATTCTCTATGTTTTGCAATGAAAGTCTCACACTAGAATCAAAAGTTTGTTTACATACCACAAATTAAACCTTTAAAAAAAATTACACCTTAATAAAGATAAGATGACTATAATAAGGAGTATTGGATAATTGAGTAAGACTATTAATTATCATGATTCTAGTTATAATGAAATTCAATTTTTGTTTCCTACAGTAATTATATTATATGTACATTTTTTTTTGTGATTTTCCACTCGGTGTCCGGCACCCGCATTGGAGCCTGATCATATTCAGATTCGCGCCGCGTAGCGCCCCATTCGGGGGGAAGCGCTCCCTACCAATGATTTTTCCATACCCAGGACTCGAACTCGAGACCTCTGGTTAAGGGAAGAGCAGTCTCATCTACTGCACCACATCCTTTGGTGATATACATTTTATATAGCTTTTATACTATACACTTAGCATATATATATATAGTTGTTCAATGTTAGTATTCTACCTTAATTATTAGATTTTTAATTATTAATTTTCGGAGTATAATTTTATGTAATTATTTAGGATTTTTGTATATTTAGGATTTGTGTGACTAAATAGGATTTTTGAGCTACATTAGATTTAAATTTAGAATTGAACTACCTAAAATTATAATTTTTTTGGATTTTTGGTTTTAACTACATTAGGTTTGTAACTTAAGGTATAAATTATGAATTGTATAAACTAGTACACTGCAACTTAATTCTATAATTTTGTAATTTAAGGTATAAATTATGAATTATATAAACTAGTTCTTAAAAAAATGGATGCTATAATGTTTACACTATCAAAGAATATAAGTACATTGTAACTTATTTAGGGGATTATATTGTTCTATTAGTGTTTATTGCTTTTAGAAAATTAGGCTTAACTAATTATGATAGATTAATGAGTGTGATAACAAATTATAATTTATGATGTACCTTAATTCTATAAATTAATTTGAACTATGATTAATATAATTTATTTGTCTTCTATGTAGATGGAATATCGTAGTTGGATGTATAATAGGAATTATCCTATCATCGGTTTTTTAGGGAGGAATTTATAGAAGGGGTTAAGGAATTTATTAGGCATGCAATGTCACTTGAACTGTCTTGAATTGGAGGGATGATTAAGTGTCCTTTTACGAAGTGCAAGTGTTTGCATTTTTTTTTGTTCGGAGGATGTTACGACTCATCTTTATAGAAAGAGGTTTATGGACAATCATTTTGTGTGGACTAATCATGGAGAGATTGATGGTACTGATGTTGTATTTCATAACGTAGTTGTTGGTGAAAGTAGTAGGTCGGTGGAGAATAGCGTTCAACATCCTAGATACCATGAAATGGTTGCGGATGCTTTAGGGATGCACTTCGATTTTCAAACCCATGAAAGTGTTGAACAACCTCCTAATGAAGAGGCAAAATATTTTTATGAACAGTTAGAGACCGCCAGTCGTCCACTAAGACAAGGGAGCATGCACTCTCAGTTGTCTGTTGCGTTTAGATTATTAAGTATAAACTCAGATACCAATATTTCTCAAGCAAGAAGGGATTCTTTCATTGGCCTTATGAGTGAACTAGTTGACCCAGCTTTCAACATACCTGAAGATTTCTATAAGGCTAAAAGATTGGTTTCTAAGTTAGGAATCTCATCTATGAGAATCGATTGTTGTGAAGATGGTTACATGTTGTATTATAAGGGTGATGTAGATTTAGAAAGTTGTAAATTTTGTGAAAAATCTCATTTTAAACGGCTTTCCAGCGGGAAGAAGGTTGTTGTGAAGTCAATGCATTATTTACCTCTGATTCCTAGATTAAAGAGATTGTACGCATCGTTAAGTTCCGTTCCTCATATGAGATGGAACTATGAAAACAGAAGGCCGCCTAGTGTTATGTGTCAACCTTAATATGGGGAAGATTGAAAGCATTTTGATAGGACGTATCCAGATTATGCTAGTGAACCGAGGAATGTTCGGTTGTGTTTGTGTGCTGATGGTTTCACGCCATTTTCTGTTTCTGCAATACCATATTCATGTTGGTTGTTCTTTATTACACCGTATAAACTTCCGCCTGAAATGTGTATGACTAGTCCATATATTTTCTTAAATTGTGTTATTCCCGGTCCCCGCAATCTAAAGAGTTTGATTGATGTATATTTGCAACCTCTGATTGATGAGCTTAAACAATTGTGGTATGATGGAGTAGAGATATATGATATATCAACTAAGAAAAATTTTAACTTGCGTGTTAACTTAATGTGGACCACTAATGATTTTTCTGCGTATGGAATGTTGTCTGGGTGGATGACTACTGAAAAGTTAGCATGTCCTTACTGCATGGAAAATCATAAAGCGTTCACTTTAAGACATGGCTGAAAACAGTCATGGTTTGATTGTCATCGTTAGTTCTTGTCGGTTGATCATGAGTTCAGAAGGATGAAAAATATTTTCATCTAAAAGAATACAGTTGAACATGATTTGCAACCTCCAATTATTCCGGTGAGGAAATTTGGGAGGGTTCAGAACTTCATGAAAGTTACCGAGGCCCCAACTGGACAAAACATGGCATATTTTGGGAGTTGCCATATTGGAAGGATAATCTTCTCCGACACAATCTTGATGTCATGCATATTGAGAAGAACTATTTTGACAATTTGTTCAATATAGTGATGGATGATAAAAATAAGACAAAAGATAACCCAAAGGCTAGACTAGACTTACAAGAATATTACAGGCGACCTGAATTACATTTGAAGTCTGGGAACAATGGTAAAGTGTCCAAGCCCAAGGCCAGCTACACATTCACTTTGGAACAAAGACGACAAATTTGTGAGTGGATTACAAACCTAAAGATGCCCGAGGGATAGTATCGAACCTGGGAAAACGTGCCGATATGGTTGAGGGAAAGCTGACTCATATGAAATGTCATGACCCAAAAATCCCTCCAAAGAAGTCGTGATGACACCTAGTCTCTAAACTAGGTAAGCCTAACATTTACTGTAATTATATGGATTTTTGCTAACTTTAAATTAAATTATCCTGAACAAATTACAATTCCCAAAACCTGTGATACAAATCATAAGCTTTTCTAAGAGTAGTTATACAAAATAAATACATCACTATTCCGAAACAAAAGGAACACATAGAAATAGTACAATTGAAGGTGACTCCGAGGCCTGCGAACGATGTAGCAGGTTTACCTTGAGTCTCCACCGCAATGATCCGTACAACCACTAACGATCAATTACCTGTATCTGTACAAAAAAAATATATATAAGAGTAGTATGAGCACACCACGGCGGTGCCCAGTAAGTATCAAGACTAACCTCGGTGGAGTAGTGACGAGGTACAATCAAGATACTTACTAGTCTAACAACCTGTGCAATATAGCGTACAAAAATAATAGAAAACAGATAACAATGATGGCAACAATGATCAACCAGTGATATAAATAGCAAGTAACAAGAACACCATAAATATTTCTCAACAAATAATAAATACAAGTGCAATCAATTAATCAAGTCCTTCAAATATAAATCTTTCACCTATAAATCCTTCAAGTAATAATCTCTAAGATATAATGCTTTTCAATAAATATATTTCGAATATATTTCCTTCAAATAAATATCTTTCAAATAAGCATCTTTCGAATATAATTCTTTCGAGTAAAGGTCGCCTTGTGACGCCTCATTTCATAATCATAAATAATATAGGTCTCAGCCCACTTTCATATTTTCATGGCACCTCGTGCCCATATTTCTGTCACAACCGCACGGACAACTCAAGTGCCATTAAATAAAACCATAATATTTTCTCCGGCATTTTGTGCCCGCATATTTCTGTCTCACATTGCACAACAATATTCTCACGTTACTCAGTTCATAGGTTCCATAAACCAATACAAATAAAAATGTTCAAGGAGCCTCATTTACTTAACATAAATGGAGTACAACTTCTAAACCAATTAGGAACTCAGCAAGAAAAGATGAAGTTATTTTCAGAAATTATTTAAATAAAGAAAGTACCATTTGATAATTAAAGTACAACATCAAATGAAATATTACCTTTAACAAGGAATTTAATAAATTAACTTAGTAGAAATTCCATTTTTAAGTAACATACAACCTCAGACGGTTTAAGGAAACTTAATTGAGTAATTAAATGAATTGAAGATGAAGCAATTATTGAAATTTGAAGTATTGAAAAACGATGGGGTTCCTTCACAAAGGATCACAATGGTAAAGGAATATGAAAAGTTAAAAACACTTGAATTGGTAACAAGAAGTAAACATAGCAAACAGAAAGTGCACGGCATCACCCTTCGTGCTTTTATTCTCAATCCCCACCATGCAATCAATAATAAAAATGTGCACAGCATCACCCTTCGTGCTTTATCACTTTTCTTCACCATATGCATCAATATAATGTATATGTGCACGACATCACCCTTCGTGCTTTATCACTCTTTTCTCACCATATGCATCAATATAATGTAAATGTGCACGGCATCACCCTTCGTGCTTTGTCACTCTTTCCTCACCATATGCATAATATAAATGTAAATGTGCAGGGCATAACCCTTCGTGCTTTATCAATTTTTCCTCACCATATGCATAATATAATGTAAATGTGCATGACATCACCCTTCGTGCTTTATCACTCACAGAATATGGCACGACATCACCCTTCGTGCATTAACTCTCATAATCATGGCACGACATCATCTTTCGTGCTTTGCACTCTTCCTCACAATATCATGCACGTCATCACCCTTCGTGCTTTACACTCTTCCTCACAATATCATGCACGACATCACCCTTCGTGCTTTACACTCTTCCTCACCCAAATAGTAGAAACAATACATCCCGACAAGGGAATCAACAATACGAACAATAACATCCCCCCAAGGGAGTCAACAACAATCCAACAATCTAATCACAAGGAAATTTCACCACTAAGAATATGATTACATAGCAACAAGAGAATCATGGAGAAACTAAGAAGTGTAATAACCTTAACAAAACAAGACATAATAAGCATGTGATAACTACTCCGACAATCACAATATTTTGGACACATAGCATATATACACGGGGTCATAGAGGAACTCACAACTAAGGGATAACAAAACACTAAGGAGAGCAATCACTTCAATTAAGGCAAATAAGGGTCAAGTAACAAGTGGGGAGTAAACAAAATCTAACAACATCGTATAGAGCGTGTAGAGGTGAAACTAGCAATTAGAAAATCTAATCATATCAGAACACTTCCCACTTAATGAACATAAGGATAAAGAATCCCTAAAAGTCAAAATTTTCCACAAATAAGACCGAGCACACACTCGTCACCTCACATGCACGGACTACAATTAGCATAGAGGACTCAAATCCTAAGGGGTAGTCTCCCACACAAGGTTAGGCAAGATACTTACCTTAACGGAGTTAGGTCGATATTCCAAAATAGCATTCTCACGTGAATTGACCTCCAGACGGCTCCAATCTTTCTTGAGCTTTCTTTGCATTACTACAATATTTCGGAAATCCTAGCAACTTCAATCTATTTAGAAACATAATAAGAATGAACCATAATTAGGAAGATATTCATGGGTTCACCTCATTTAAGCATTTCATCAAACACTATGTGTGCACATTTGACTACATCCCCTAACCATAGAATTAGGTCATCCAACTACTACAATTTACCAACAATTCATCTCACCATCATTCTTTAGCAATCTATACTCCCAACATCACATGTGTGATCAACCATTCACACTCAACCAACAAAATTCCATCAAATGATTACTTTTCAATCTCTACAATGGGTATTAATTTAACTTGAGAATTTATGACTTCCAATAATCATACCATGATTTCTAATACTTGATTCATGCTTAAATTTCCATAATAAATCCATACATGTAAGTCTAAGGGTGTAGAATTACCTTTTGGAAGAAATCTTGTAAAAGTCCTCCTTTGAGTTCTTGAAGAAATTTCTTGTAGATCTAATGATTTCATGGTGGATTGAGTTAGTTTTAGGGTTGAATTGATGGAATGAAATACCAAATTAGTAGGGATTACTCACCTTGAATATGGGAGGAGTTGGTGGTCTTGAGTGGGCGAAGAAGAACCCCAAGTTTCGTCCAAATGAAATGGGGAAAATAAACCTCGAAATTGTGTTTTTAGGCCCAGATTTTGGATGCTATGGCAGCACTTCACTGCCAGTCCCTCTTTTCGGACGCTATGCGGATGCTTCGCATCCGCGCAGTCCTCCGCAAACCTTTGGTAATTTGGTCATAACGTCTTATAGGAAAGTCCAAATGACGAACGGTTTGAAGCGTTAGAAACTAGACCCAAAGAGCTTTAATTTGATAGTTGTGCATCACACAAATCGTTATATTCATGTAGATATGCTCATCCAAAGTGAGATCTTGTGCGTGCCCGTTTACAATTTTAGTTTATTATGAAATTTTTCAACTTGGCTTAGACTTAGGACTTTCCTTAAACCCCGTATCACTTATAATATGCATCGTATACTTATTATCAAATCCAATTTATATCCATCATATTATTAGACCTCGTTCGCACCCAAAATAATATTAGTAGAACACATCAACTTCCTAATTTTGCCAAAATGTGTTGAATTGTCCTATGGACTTCCAAATCCAAATTTGAACACATGTCTAAGTCCGAAATCACCATACGAAGTTATTGGCATTATTAAAATTCCATTTCGGGATCATTTGCTCAAAAGTCAACTCTCCGGTCAACTCTTTCCATTCGAGCTTGAAAAATGAGATTTTATTTTTTTCTCTTTAAATTTAACTCCAAATCTTACGAAAACCAAACTCGACTATACATGTTGGTCATGATACATATTACGAAGCTCCTCGAGGTCTTAAGTCGCTAAACTAAAATGCTGATTCTTAGAATGAAAATTCGGATTGTTACATGAAAAGTCATGACTGTCATATATTCATGGAAACCCTAATCCCTATTGCATTTTGTGGTTTTCCTAAAAATATATGGAAACCCATCACATAAATAAGTTTGTTTATCAAAGACTTATGTTCTACCACATTAAGGGAAGAAAACCTATTTCAAATGAATCGGAACATTCCTGTAATCAGTAATAAGCTGGAAAGCAATTTTCCATGTGGTTTCTTTGATGTGATAGAACAACTTCCAATTCACCTTGTACACGAGGCGCGACTTGGAGGCCCGGTTCAATGCACGCGGATGTATCCATTCAAGAGGTAATGATCAAACCTTGATTTATTCTTGTAATTTTCTTTAACGTTATCGTCTAATATGACAATGTGAAGGACTATTGGCAAGTGTAAACGATTTGTTAAACAAGGGAATGAGATTGAAGGATCGATATGCGAAGCCTATCTTGCAAAGGAAACTACCCATTTTTGTTCGTACTACTTTGACAATCATGTGACATGTGCTAGAAATAGGCCCAATCGGCACAATGTGGTGATTGAGATTGATCCATTATATCCACCAATGTCCACATTCAATCAACTAGGCCGAGGTTCTAAAGATCGAACAAAAAGGGGCCTAAGTAGTATGGAGTACAAATCAGCTTCAAATCATGTGTTGCTAAATTGTCCGGAAGTTCAACCCTTTCTTAAGTAAGTGTTGATGTAAGAATAATTTACATGGGCTACTATTTAATTTGGTTGATGAAACTAACAAATAATTTTCAATGCGTCGCTTAGTGACTTCGTGAGTCAATTTGGTCATGGTGCTGTATATTCTACATTTGAGGCATGGTTTAAAGAGTGTGTAAGTGCATCTTATATATTTTCTCACTTGTGAATATACATACTTGTGAATATACTTGCTCACTTGTGATTTATTTAACGCTATATGTAGGTCAATAATACAAACAACGGTGTTAATCAATTTTTGAAAGACATATCTTGGGGACCTGCACCTACGGTTACGACTATGTCTAAGTATTATGTGAATGGTTACAAATTTCACACCGAGAAATGCTCTAAGTATAAAAAAAGCAATATCAGTGGTGTGTGTGTCAAAGTTGGTAAAGGCAACTGGGATGGGGAAAATGATAATATGTTGTGATCAAAGAGATTCTAGAATTGTCATATTCAGGTTGGCCAAATAAGAAGATCATACTTTTCCGATGCAAGTGGTTTGACCCAACACCTAGAAGAGATACAAAATGTACACTCGCAGTACAACATAATTGAGGTTAATAAAAAGAGGAAGTATGATCCCTATGATCCTTTTATAATTGCAGAAAGAGTTCGGCAAGTGTACTATGCTACATATCCAATTGCGGAGGGATACGGTTGATTAGTTGGTTGTAATCAAAACAAAGCCTGTTGGTAGGGTAAAAGTTGAGAATGTGCTAGATGTTGCATACCAAAATGATACCTCAAGTGTTAACCAAATGGTGGATGATCAGTTAAAATATTACTTGGAGCATCCTCAATGCATATCAGAAGAAGTTGATATGGAGGAAATAATAATCATAGAAAATAAGGACGAAGAATCACCTAATGAAAATGAAATAAACAAAGAGGAAGGATTTTCAGACGAGGAAGGATACGTTGACGAAGACGACTAGCATGTTAGTTTTTTCAAGCATTCTGAACTTATATAGATTTATATTCTCAATTCTAACATTTTCTTTAATTCATGCAGATGACCGGTAGAGGTCGAGGTAGGTCTAGGAAGGATAAAATGCCTATTGATCATAATGATGGTGCTACACCCTCGCTTCCTTCCACTCCACACTTACATCCCTCTACTGCTGATGGCCGGCAGCAATCTTCTAGGCACACATCTATTCCACTACATCCACCTACTCATCATACTACCCATCATTCGCCCTCCCAGTAGTATTATTACCATTCTCCCTTACAGGGCTATACCCTGCTTCCTCCATATGATCCTACATGTAGTTACATGGGTCCATCGAGTCAGCAGTCACAGAGCCATGTGGTACGCCCGTCATCTGCTCCATTTGATTCATCACCAGCTGGATCGCATCCATCTAGATTACAGATGGCCGGATCGTAGAAGTGTTCAAGATCGTAATAGGGGTCTGGATCGATGCATGGGTGTGTATCACAACCATCTTCATCAGGGACCACATCTCCCTATCCACAGAGTTCGTCTCCTAGAATTTCTAGACTTCGTCTTCGGGATAGTAGCGTTGAGCCAGATGCCTCCCCTTCTACGCACGCTTTAGATTCATCAGATGATGATGATCCAGATGAAGTGCGGTATAATCGTTATCATAGGATGATCATCAGGCCTGAGGGCAACAACAACAACAACAACCCAGTGTAATCCCACAGGTGGGGTCTGGGGAGGGTAATATGTACGCAGACCTTACCTCTACCCCGAGGGGCAGAGAGGCTGTTTCCAGGAGACCTTCAGCTCAAAGAGGCAACAAGAGACACTATATTAGTACTATCAATAGACTCATAATAAAACACCATAAAATACCATAAAATCTATAACATAACATAAATAGCATAAAACAAAGTAACAGCAATATAAGAGATATAAAAAATACGAGAATATGTAAGGTATTAATACACAGAAGATAAAGCTCATCATCAGTAGTTGATCAATAGCATCCTAAGACTAATTCCTAACTAGCTAGTCTCACTCTAGTGCGCTGTAAAAAAGACATCACAATTTTCCCTAACCTACAACCTTAATGCTCGATCTCCACAATTCCCTGTTTAGGGCCATGTCCTCAGTAACCCTAAGTCGCGCCATATCCTGCCTGATCACCTCTCCCCAATACTTCTTAGGTCTCCCTCTACCTCTCCTCGTACCCACCACCGCCAGTCGTTCACACCTTCTCACCGGTGCATCAGTGTTCCTCCTCTGAATGTGCCCGAACCATCTGAGTCTTGCTTCCCGCATCTTGTCCTCCATGGGGGCCACACCCACCTTCTCTCGAATATCTTCATTTCTAATCTTATCCTTCCTTGTATGCCCGCACATCCACCTCAACATCCTCATCTCTGCAACTTTCATCCTCTGGATGTGTGAGATCTTCACCGGCCAACACTCGGTCCCATACAACATAGCAGGCCTAACCACTGCCCTATAAAATTTACCTTTCAGTAACAGTGGCACTTTCTTGTCACACAGGACTCCCGTCGCTAACCTCCATTTCATCCACCCCACCCCTATACGGTGTGTGACATCCTCGTCGATCTCCCCGGACCCCTGAATAAACGACCCCAGGTACTTGAAACTACCCCTCTTAGGGATGACTTGAGAATCAAGCCTCACTTCCACTCCCGCTTCCGTCGGCTCTGCCCCAAATTTGCACTCAAGGTATTCCGTCTTCGTCCTGCTCAACCTGAAACCTTTGGACTCAAGGGTATGTCTCCAAACCTCTAACCTCTCGCTGACGCCGCGTCGTGTCTCGTCGATTAGGACTATGTCATCAGCAAATAGCATGCACCATGGCACCTCCCCCTGAATATGATGCGTCATAGCATCCATCACCAGGGCAAATAGGAAAGGGCTGAACGCAGACCCTTGGTGCAACCCCGTAATAACCGGAAAATAATCTGAATCGCCTCCTGCTGTCCTAACCCGAGTCTTAGCTCCATCATACATGTCCTTAATCGCCCTAATGTAGGCAACCGGGACCCCTTTAGCCTCTAAGCATCTCCATAAGACCTCCCTAGGAACCCTGTCGTACGCTTTCTCTAGATCGATAAACACCATGTGGAGATCCTTCTTCTTATCCCTGTATTGTTCCACCATCCTCCTAATAAGGTGGATAGCTTCTGTGGTAGATCGCCCCGGCATGAACCCGAACTGGTTGTCTGAAATAGACACCGTCCTTCGCACTCTCATTTCTACCACTCTCTCCCAGACTTTCATGGTATGACTTAGTAATTTAATACCCCTATAGTTGTTATAGATCTGGATATCGCCTTTGTTGGTAAGATTTATTTATTACTTCTTTATTTTTGCTAAATTATAATAGCTACTTTTATTTATTTAATATAATTGCTACGTTACAGATTCATACCTCATAGAATATATGAGTCCACCAAACTATATAGAGACCAGGTCTTCTATAGGTTTCCACTGGTAGTGCTAATGAAACAGTAAGTAAATGGAACAGGGAGTTTTTACGTAGAAAAATCCCTGCTCAAGGGGATAAAAAACTACAACCTACACTAGTAGGATTTCTACTTCATTATGAGCAACTTTAGATTGCAACCTATGCAATCTAGGAATTAAACTCTTAATCCATTACTAACTTGTAATACACCTATTACAAGCCATTTTGCAATACACCTATTACAAAGACTTCAACTCATGACTAACTCTAGTCACGACACAAACACTGAAGGTTTATGGTTTACAAGGGGTTCCTAAGTAAGCTTCTAGATAAGCAAAGTAGGAATTACAATGAAGAATAATTACAAAGTTACAACTCAACTAAGGACATACAATATACTTATTGTAGGAACTGGTCCGTAGTAGTGTTATTCTTTGTTCTTGATGACTTGAGAATTGAATGCTTGATAGATGAATGGTTGGAGTGCTTGAATTAATTCTCAAGTGTTCAAGTGATGTTTTGTTGTAATACTCTTGTTAATACAACTTGGATGACATCACTTGAATGATATAATCACTTGGTTGGTCAAAGCGAAGTGTTTGTAGTACCGTGCTGCACTATTTGCGTGTGTAGTACAAGCAGCCACTTTCCAGCTATAAGCTGTTGACTTCGTCACATTAGCTCGAGTCCATTGATTGAGTTGTGTGATAGGTCCCTTATCTGGTTCTTTGACAGTAAGTTTGTTAGATCATTAAAACATAAAGCTAAGGTACTATAAACCTATCAATTTTCCCCTTTTTGATGATGACAAACTTAGAAATTGATAACCCATATTCGGAGTAAAATAAACCAGATGAAGTAACAGGAACTTCGCAAGTTCCCCCTGACTTTATGCTTCCCCCTTAATCATATCCATGTTTCAATTATTATTCCCCCTTTTGGCATCATTAAAATACACAACTAAACAATCAGCCTAAAGAAGTCTAGCCTAGAAAACTCATGCCACATATGTGCACACCATATGATAGAAAAGAGAAGCAGAGAAATATAAGCATTTATAGCAAAAGAGGATAGCTTTCATTACTTTGTATAAAACATAAGCCTTTGCCATTACAACAACGGTAGATTTGGATTGTTATCAGCATGAGCAGTACAAGGAAATTCCATCCACACCATAAAATAAAAACAAAAACAACTACCATAGAGTCATCAAAACAAAGGCGATAATCTGGAAACTGGTCACCGAAGGATTATCCTAGGGTACACTAGAGGAATAGGGCTTTGAAGCTGTAGAAAGAGTGTTGAAAACGAGATCAAGTCGAGCATTGGCCGGTATTTGCTCTGCGAGCAGTTTCTCCTTCAGGTTCTTAACTTGTTGCTTGAGATCAACATTTTCTTTGGTTAGATGAGCAACCTCTGTATTTGACTCTGGTGCCCCTTGAGCTTGCTGATTCTCCAAAATGGTATTCCTTTCCTTCAACTTCCTAATCTCCTCAGTAACACTATTCTGGGCATTGATAAGTTGTGAGATTGTCGAAGTGCTTCCTACCCCTCCACATATTTCAACACATTCACATTCCTCCAAAGTAGTTTGGGAGAAGGTCTGCTTCTTGATCCCCATCTTGGACTGTCCCAAAGGCACATCAAAGAACTTGAAGATATGAGTGATAAGAAATCCATAAGGAATACTATGGTTCTCATCTTTGAAAGTTGCCACCTTTTGTATGTGCTCAATTAATATGGCTGGCAGATTAACAGCTAGGAACCCATCTAGTACTTCTATCAAATACAGATCAGACTTGGAAGTGATGGATCTTCTCTCGGCACGGGGTAGACGGGCCTTATTTACCAACTCAAATAGGAGCTAATAAACAGGAAGCAGAGCTTTCTTATGCACCCGTTCCCCCCGCTGGACTGCGCCCTCCTTTACAATAGCATGCCTAAAATTTGAACCACGTACATCCTTGACAGAAGATATACCATCAGTAAGGACCTTAATTATGTCTCCAAGCAGAGCAGCATCCAGAATAATATCAACTTTATTGACCAGTATGGTCAGATTCTACAATGAAGAGGTCAGCATAAAAACTTTGGACCTCATCCTCATAAACTTTGGGCACATACACCTTGAACAGATGGCCCCACTGTTGAAATTCAACTATTTCAAGGATTTTTCTCATGCCAGGCATCTCAGATATTTCGAGGTCAAATGTGTGACCCCACAAAACCTTCTGGTACCTCAATCTTTCTTTTCCGAACACACTTTCGCGTTTCACTTTCTTCACAGAATCAAGTTCCCTCACAGTTTCCAACTTTCTTTTCCCAGACTTCACGCTCGACTTACCCTTTCCACTTGATTTCACTAGAATGTCCTCATCAGACAGTGACTCCTCAACCACTACTTATTTCAACTTGTCACTGCTTTTTACAGACTTTGAACATGGCGTTGAAATACCTTCCTCTAAAGCATTTTCAGTGGATCGCTTCTTCTGAGATCTCTTGACTAAGGAACCTGGTTCCTCTGCATCCTCATCCACTTCCACTACAGGGATGTTCTTATCACACACAACCTCTCTATTTTTCATCAGCCTCTTTTGCTTCTTCTTGATACTCCTTTTACTCTTCTGCAGGGCAGACTCAAGAGCCTCATTTGCCTGCAACCTAGCAGTAGGTCTCTTAGGAGAGGGCTTAGGAGTGGCTACTAGCCTTCTTCTGGCAAGGAACGTATCTACAGAGACATTGTCATAATTTTCTTCATCACTAGACCTCATAGTAGGAGCCAAAATTTCCAAAGGCTCAACATCAAAGTAAGGATAAGGAACAGGGTCGAAACTGACCGTGACAACCCGACCAGTCATCTCATAAGTTACCACCCCATTTCCCCCATTTCTACTTTCTTATGCTTTGTTTATCCGTGTTATGTGGTATCGGGTTGGTCTGATCGAATCCGGAATGATTTTGGTAAGGTTTGAGACACTTAGTCTCTTTGGAGTGAGTTTATGTTGGAAAAGTCAACCGGATGTTGACTTATGTGTTAGAGGGCTCAAATGTGAGTTCCGATAATCTGGATAGCTTCGAGAGGTGATTTGGGACTTAGGAGCATGATCGGAATGAGTTTTGGAGGTACGGAGTAGATTTAGGCTTGAATTGGCGAAATTGGATTTTTGGCGATTTTCGATTGATAGGTGAGATTTTCATATAGGGATCGGAATAGAATTTCGAGAGTTGCAGTAGTTCCGTTGTGTCATTTGGGATGTGTGTGCAAAATTTCAGGTCATTTGGATGTGGTTTGGTTGGGTTTTTTATCAAAAGCGTAAGTTAAAATATTTTGGAATTCTTAGGCTTGAATCCGATGCGAATTTAGTGTTTTGATGTTGTTTTGAGCGTTCCGAAGGTTGGAACAAGTTTGAATGAGGTTATGAGATATGTTGGCATGTGTCGTTAAGGTTCCGGGGGCCTCAGTGAGTTTCGGGTGGTCAATCGGACCATTTCATGATGTTTGGAATTGCAGAAAATTGCAGATCAGTGTTACATGGAAATGACCTTCACGTTCGCGAGTGGGTCCTCGCGTTCGCGAAGGGTTAGTTGTTGAAGGCTGGGATTTAAGCCTTCGCGATCACAAGGAAGGCTATGCGTTCGCAAAGGGATGGGTATTTGGTCACCGCGTTCGCATGAAGTGGACCGCATTCACATAGAGGAATTTGGTCAGCTGGACTTGAGGTATTTTATTCATCGCGTTCGCAAGAGGGATAACACGATCGTGAAGGGTTGGTATGAGGAAGCATCACATTCGCGCTGGGCATGTCGCGATCACGAAGAGTAATATTTGGTCAAAGTTATTTTGTGCTTCGGGAACGCGAGGCATTGACCGCGTTCGCAAAAAAGGATTTCAGACCTGGGTAGAATGTTTAAATAGTCGTCTTGTCCGCGATTTTGGGGTTTATTTCCACCATTTTTGATCGTTTTTGGAGCTTTTTGAAGAGGATTTAAGAGAATTCAAGGGGAATCACTTGGAGGTAAGATTCATGGACCTAAAACTCGATTCTAATGTGAAATATACCTAATTAATCATGGAATCTAAGCCTAAAATTGAAGAACTAGGGCTTGAAAATGGAGACCTAGAATCTGGGATTTGAGGGTCATTTGTGGATGGATTTTGATGCTTTTGGTATGAATGAACTCGGGGAGTGATAAGGAATCCATTGATGTGAATTTTATTGGAATTCGAGATGTGGGTCCGGGGGTCGGGTTTTGTTAATTTCGGGATTTGTGTTGTAAATTGATTATTTTTGCTTGGGCTTCGTTCTCTTAGAATATTTTGACGCTGTGATTCTGATTTCAGATAGATTAGATGTGAGTGGAGGCCGATTCAAGGGGCAAAGGTATCGCGAGCTAGAGTTTGGACCGAAATGAGGTGAGTAATGATTGTAAATGTTGTCCTGAGGGTATGAAACCCCGGATTGCACATCGTTGTGCTATATTGAGGTGACACACACGTTTGGTGAGGAGCGTGGGGTTGTGCACTATTGGGGATTGTGACTTAGTCGGTATCGAATGACTATTTTACCGCGTATTTGACTGAAATCTATTTGTTATCCTCATGTTTTGGGCTGAATGCCATATTTGGGCCTCGTGCCAACTATTTGAACCCTTAGAAAATTTTTATTGATATTTTCTCACTGTTTTGACTTTATAGTTGAACTCAGTCATGCTATATTCCATTGTTTTTCCTAACTCAACCATGTTTACTCTGTTTTAACACTTAAATGATCTTTTAAATGATATTTTGGCTTAGAACCATGTTTTACTACTGCCCGAGCGGCTTGTGAGGATTTTGACTGAGTAAGGCCAAGGGCCTATGATGTGAGGAAACACTGATTGTGATTATGAGATTGAGGTCCTAAGATATGTACGCCACGAGATGGCTTATTGATATGGGGCCGAGAACCTAGTGATGATGCCACGAGATGGCTTGATATTGTGCTTGCGGCCCCTACAGGAGTCTGCACACCCCTAGTGAGTGCGGGTACCCATTGTGATATGAGATATAGCCTGAGGGGCTGGTATTGTTCTGAGATATTGCCCGAGGGGCAGATTTGTTGACCTTGTGCCCGAGGAGCGAACCTATATATGTTTATCTTTCTTATTTGTCTGTCATTTACCTGTTTAAATTATTGAGAAGGCATTTCATGAAGTTTAAGCCGAACTTAAATGATTTTACATATCTTTACTGATTCATTGTTTTTACTGGTTTTGCTGCTTCCTAATAGCCGGTAATGTGCCTTACGTGTTTTCATATCTCTCAGTTGTTTATTTATGATTATTACTAACTGAGTTGGAGTGCTCACTTTACTCCTTGCACCCCGTATGCAGATTTAGGCATTGCTGATCCTGCTAGCGCGAGTTGAGAGCTCCCGACAGATTTCGGAGTCCACGAGGTAGCTGCTTGGCATTCCCAGTCCCGTGTTTCTCCCCCTTTATCTCATTTCTATCTCTTTATCAGTTATTCTGCAATAGTTTAGTAGGCAGTTCAGACTTCTAGCGTATTGATAGATGCTCATGACTAGTGACACCCCGGTATTGGGCTGTGTTGGGTTTATCTTCTGCAACTGTACTGTTAACTGTTTACTTTTGATTATTTATCATGTTTTAGACTTAATTCTTATTGTTTAATTGCTTAAACTAGAATGGGTAAGTGTCGTCTGGCCTTGTCTTCACGAGAGGCGCCATCGCGACCAGGTCCGGGTTTAGGGTCGTGACAAGTTGGTATCAGAGCCTAGGTTACATAGGTCTCACGAGTCATGAGCAGGTTTAGTAGAGTCTCGCAGATCGGTACAGAGACGTCTGTATTTATCCTCAAGAGGCTGCAGAACCTTTAGGAAAAACTTCATATCCTTGAAATTCTTGTCGTGCGAATTGTTAATTCGAGTACTAAACTTCTGTTATTCTATTCTCTCACAGATGGTGAGGAAACGCGCTACCAGTCAGGATGGACGGCCACCAGTACCACCAGTTGTGACCACTAGAGGCAGAGGACGCGATCGTGGTCGCGGTAGGGGCAGAGTTATGGCCTGCGCAGCAGCTAGGGCAGCACCTGTAAATCCACCAGCCGCCCTAGTTTAGGATGAGGTCCCAGTTGTGGATGCTCTAGCAGCACCAGCTCAGGCACCAGCTTAGGCACCAGTTGTGCCCATTTTGATTCCGGGTCTTCAGGAGGCCTTGGCTTAGATCCTATCAATATACATTGGCCTAACTCAAGCGGTCTCTACTACTACAACCGCAGCTACTTGTCAGGCCGGGGGAGGTAATCAGACTCCCGCCGTTCGCATACCTGTGCAGGTCGTGCAGGGACTTCAGACACTGGAGGCGCATCCAGCCCAGCCAGTTGTAGCTGTTCAGGACTATGTAGTTCCTGCCATGCTAGAGGACGAGCAGCATAGGTTGGAGAGGTTTGGTAGACTTGAGCCTCTGACTTTCAGCAGTGTAGAGGGCGAGGATGCCCAGGGTTTCTTAGATAAGTGTCCGCAGATGCTTCGTACAACGGGCATTCTGGAGACCAGCGGGGTCGCTTTCACTACTTATTAGTTTTCTGGAGCTGCCTTCACTTGGTGGGAGGATTTTGAGAGGCGTAGGCATGTTGGTGCAACACCCCTTATCGACAACAGTTCTTTGTTCTCTTTTTGGAGAAGTATGTGCCGCAGTCTCGCAGAGAGGAGCTGAGCAGGCAGTTCGAGTGGTTGTGTCAGGGAGAGATGACCATGTTGCAGTATGAGTTGAGGTTCTCTGAGTTAGATCGTCATGCTATTTGGTTGGTTTCGACAGATAGAGAAAGGATTAGGAGGTTTGTTGATGGTCTCACTTATCAACTTCATATTCCCATGACCAGGGAGAGGGTCACTGGTGCTACTTTCGAGGAGGTTGTGGACATTGCTTGTGAGATTGAGTTTGTTCGTCGCTAGGAGCGAGAGGAGAGGGAGGCCAAAAAGCCTCGAGGATCTGGTAGTTATACTGGTGCTCCTTCGAGAGGTCAGTTTCAGCATGGCAGAGGCCGTCCATTCTGGCATGCTCAGCCAGCTTGCCTAGGTTATCATGGGGCGTCATCAGTTCAAGGCTCTTCTATGCCAGGTGTATCTGCTAGTCACTCCGGTGCGAGGGGTTCCCTTCAGTCCCCTTCTCCAGCACCTGGAGTTGTTATGAGTGTGGAGAGATGGGTCATACGTGGAGACAGTGTCCTCGTCATATTGTGGGTTCATCTCAGAAGAGAGGTCAGTCATCGGCTTCAGCGCCAGTTACTTCAGCACCACCCACCCAACCAGCTAGGGATGGAGGTCAGTTAGCTAGAGGCCGTCCCAGAGGGGGAGGTCATTCAGGTGGCGGTCAGGCCCATTTCTATACACTTCCAGCTAGACCCAATGCTATTGCTTCCGATGTTGTTATTACAGGTATTGTTTCAGTCTGCCATAGAGATGCCTCTGTATTATTTGATCCTGGTTACACCTTTTCTTATGTGTCATCATATTTTGCTCGTTATTTGGGTACGCCTCATGAGTCTCTTGTTTCACCTGTTCATGTATCTACTCCAGTAGGCGATATTGTTGTTATGGACCATGTGTACCGATTGTGTGTGGTGACTATTGGGGGTCTATAGACCCGAGTGAATCTTTTATTATTATCTATGGTGGATTTTGATGTTATTTTAGGCATGGATGGCTATCTCCGTGTTGTGTTATTCTGGACCGTCATGCTAACATAGTCACATTGTCTATACCGAGTGTGCCATGGATTGAGTGGCGAGGTGCGACTGATTATATTCCCAGTAGAGTGATCTCATTCTTGAAGGCCCAACATATAGTTGGGAAGGGTTGTCTTTCATATCTAGCCTTTGTGATGGATGTTAGTGTAGAGACTACCAGTATTGATTCTATTCCAGTTGTGAGGAATTTTCCCGATGTGTTTCCTGCAGACCTACCGGGCATGCCATTGAACAGGATATTGACTTCGGTATTGATCTGGTGTTGAGCACTCAACCCATTTCTATTCCGCCGTATCGTATGGCACCAACAGAGTTGAAGGAGTTAAAGGAGCAGTTGAAGGACAAGGGGTTCATTCGGCCTAGTGTGTTGCCTTGGGGCATGCCGGTTCTATTTGTGAAGAAGAAGGATGACACTATGAGAATGTGCATTGATTATACGCAATTGAACAAGGTAACAATTAAGAACAAGTATCCTTTGCCTTGCATTGATGATTTATTCGACTAGCTTTAGGGAGCGAGAGTGTTCTCTAAGATTGACCTTCGTTCAGGTTATCACTAGTTGAAGATCAGGAACTCAGATATTCTTAAGAAAGCCTTCAGGACCAGATACGGTCATTTTGAGTTCCTTGTTATGTCTTTTGGGATGACCAATGCCCCAACAACGTTCATGCATCTAATGAACAACGTGTTTAGGCATTATCTTGATTCGTTCGTGATTGTCTTCATTGATGATATTCTGGTATACTCGCGTAGGAAGGAGGAGCACACAGAGCATTTGAGAGTTGTGTTGCAGAGGTTGAGAGAGGAGAAGCTTTATGCAAAATTCTCCAAATATGAGTTTTGGCGCAGTTCAATGGCTTTCCTGGGGAATGTGGTGTCCAGCAAGGGTATTCAGGTTGATTCGAAGAAGATAGAGGTGGTTCAGAGTTGGCCCAGACCGTCCTCCGCTACAAAGATTCACAACTTCCTTGGTTTGGCGGGTTATTATCGCCGATTTTTTCGAGGATTTTCATCTATTGCATCGCCATTGACCAAGTTGACTCAGAAGGGTGCTCCATTTGTATGGTCGGATGAGTGTGAGGAGAGATTTCAAAAGCTCAAGTAGCCTTGACCACGACTCTAGTGTTAGTTTTGCCATCAGTTTCAGGTTCATATACCGTGTATTACGATGCTTTGAGAGTTGGTATTAGGTATGTGTTGATGCAAGAGGGTAGTGTTATTGCTTATGCTTCTCGTCAATTGAAGCCCCATGAGAAGAACTACCCCGTTCATGATTTAGAGTTGGCTGCCATTGTTCACGCGTTGAAAATTTGGAGGCATTACTTGTATGGTGTGTATTGTGAGGTGTTTACTGATCATCGTAGCCTCCAACACTTGTTCAAATAGAAGGATCTCAATTTGAGGCAGCGGAGATGGTTGGAGTTACTAAAGGATTATGATATCACTATATTGTACCGTCCGGAAAAGGCCAATATGGTGGCCAATGCTTTGAGCCGAAAGGCGATGAGTATGGAGAGTTTGGCATATATTCCAGTTGGGGAGAGACCTCTTGCAGTTGATGTTCAGGCCTTGGCCAATCGGTTCGTGAGGCTAGATATTTCAAAGCCCAGTCAGGTATTGTCTTGTGTGGTTTCTCGGTCTTCCTTATATGATCGCATCAGAGAGTGCCAATATGATGATCCGCATTTGCTTGTCCTTAAGGACAAAGTTCAGCATGATGATGCTAGTGACGTGACCATTGGTAATGATAGGGTATTGAGGATGCATGGCGGATGGGCTTCGGGAGTTGATTCTGGAAAAAGCCCATAGCTTGCGGTATTCTATTCATCTGGGTGCCATGAAGATGTATCACGATTGAGGATGCATTATTGGTGGAGGAGAATGAAGAAAGACATTGTGGAATTTGTAGCTCGGTGTCTCAATTGTCAGTAGGTAAAATATGAGCATTAGAGACCATGTGGCTTTCTTCAGCAGATGGATATTCCAAAGTGGAGGTGGGAGAGGGTCACTATGGATTTTGTAGTTGTACTTCCACGGACTTTGAAGAAGTTCGATGCTATTTGGGTGATTATGGATCGGCTGATCAAGTCTGCGCACGTCATTCATGTATGTACTACCTATTATTCGTAGCGATTGGTAGGGATCTATATCCGGGAGATTGTTCGTTTGCATGGTGTTCCGGTTTCCATCATTTCAGATAGAGGTACTTAGTTTACTTTGCAGTTTTGGAGGGCCGTGCAGAGAGAGTTGAGTTGAGCATATTTTTTCACCCTCAGACGGATGGGCAATCCGAGTGCACTATTCATATATTGGAGAACATGTTGCGTGCTGTGTCATTGATTTCGGAGGGTCATGGGATGAGTTTGTACCGCTTGTAGAGTTTGCTTATAACAACAACTACCAGTCGAGTATTCAGATGGCTCCATATGAGGCTTTGTATGGGAGGCGGTGTAGATCTCCAGTTGGTTGGTTTGAGCTGGGTGAGGCTAGGTTGTTGGGAACAGACTTGGTACAGGATGCTTTTGAAAAAGTGAAGGTGATTCAGGAGAGGCTTCGTACAAAGCAGTCGAGGAAAATGAGTTATTCTGACAGGAAGGTTCGAGATGTGTCCTACATGGTTGGTGAGAAGGTTCTGTTGAAAGTTTCGCCCATGAAGGGTGTCATGAGATTTGGGAAGAAAGGTAAATTGAGTCCTCAGTTTATTGGGTCTTTTGAGGTGCTTCGGAGGATTGGGGAGGTGACTTATGAGCTTGCTTTGCCACCCAACTTGTCGAGTGTGCATCTAGTATTTCACGTTTCTATGCTCTGGAAGTATATTGGGGATTCGTCTCATGTTCAGGATTTCAGTACGGTTTAGTTAGATGATGATTTGACCCATGATGTGGAGCTAGTAGCTATTTTGGGTCGACAGGTTCGAAAGTTGAGATCAAAGGATATAACTTCAGTGAAAGTGCGGTGGAGAGGTCGGCCCGTGGAGGAGGCTACCTGAGAGACCGAGCGGGAGATGCGGAGCAAACATCCTCACCTGTTTGAGACTTCAGGTATGTTTCTTGACTCGTTCGAGGACGAAAATTTGTTTAAATCGGAGAGGATGTGACGACCCAGCCAGTTGTCTCATGAGTTACCACTCTGTTTCCCCTATTTCTGCTTCCTTATGCTTTGTTTATCTGTGTTATGTGGTATCAGGTTGGTCGGATCGAATCCCGAATGATTTTGGTAAAGTTTGAGACACTTAGTCTCTTTGGAGTGAGTTTAGGTACCAGATGTTGACTTGTGTGTTAGAGGGCTCAGATGTGAGTTCCGATGGTTCGGATAACTTCGGGAGGTGATTTGGGACTTAGGAGCGTGATCGGAATGAGTTTTGGAGCTTCAGAGTAGATTTAGGCTTGAATTGGCGAAATCGGATTTTGGCAATTTCCGGTTGATAGGTGAGATTTTGATATAGGGGTCGGAATGGAATTCTGAGAGTTGTAGTAGTTCCGTTGTGTCATTTGGGATGTGTGAGCAAAATTTCAGGTCATTTGGATGTGGTTTGGTTGGGTTTTTGATCAAAAGCGTAAGTTAGAAGATTTTGGAATTCTTAGGCTTGAATCCGATGCGAATTTAGTGTTTTGATGTTTTTTGAGCGTTCTGAAGGTTGGAACAAGTTTGAATGAGGTTATGGGATATGTTGGCATGTGTGGTTGAGGTCCCGAGGGCCTCAGGTGAGTTTCGGGTGGTCAATCGGACCATTTCATGATGTTTGGAATTGTAGGAAATTGCAGATAAGTGTTGTAGGGAAATGACCTTCGTGTTCGCGAGTGGTGTAAGCACGTGATTTTTGCTTCGCGGACAATCACTCCAAAAAGAAATAAAAAATAATGGCAAATGGACCCGCTGTACAATTTTTCGATTTTTACGTGACATGTGTTGGTAGTCATTTGTGGTTCTGTCCATTTTTCGTTTAATCTTATCAAACAAAATACAAAATATGTATGTCATGTGTAATTAAACCATAATTCGGTCATTAAAAGAAAATTCACAAAAATATGCATCTTTTATTCTAGGATGTGATTTAACCTATTTAAATATTTTAATATGTGCGTGATAAATGTGTTAAGTGTTAATTATTGGGTGTTTTAATTTCGTTTTATTTTTAATTGTGTTTAAAATTAGAAAACAAAAGAAATAGTGCAAGTTGTTTAGAAATCGGAGTGGGCCTATTTTTATTCTGAATTTTTGAGGCCCAAAACCAATTGCATCTGACCCAGTCCAAACCAGGCCTCAGGCAAACCCCCGCAAACGACTTCATATAAAGGCGTTGGATCTGAGCCGTCCGTCCATGCCAATCCAACGGCCCAGGACCCCCTTCAGCAACCCTTTTCCAAACCCGACCCAGTTAACCCCGGACCAGCCCGACCTACTTTAGATGGAACGACACCGTTCCCTTTAAGTTAAGGGATCTTGGCCGTTGAGATCATCTGATCTAACGGCCCAGATCGAATTTCCCCTTCCGTATATAAACCCTCCATCACACCCCACGCCCCATATCCAAACCACACACCCCTCACCTCCTGATCATCATCGTCTCAAGAGACGAACCCTTGCCAAACCCTAGCCGCCACCCTTCTCCTTCACCGTAAAGCCGGCGGCAAGGACGCCGGTGACCACCCCCTTAACACCCCTGATGCATCTCACCACCCCAAACCCAAATCTGTTACCCCCTAGCCTCGAATCACACTCCATCATCTCGAATCGTGATTTGAAGATTCGAGACCAAACCCCGATCTACACCAAACTAACCCAGATTCACACTGGACAACCCCCTGACCTCCCTCGTGACCAAACCAAGCTTGGTTTGGTCAGAATCTACCCACAAATCCTAGAATCTCAAATCTGAAGATCCAAACCCTAGAACACAAGAACCTGGGGAATCCGGCCAGTTTTAATAGAGGTTTGAGGTCTAATAGACCTTAATCAAGGTGTTCTCGGTTGAGAACACCCCGATTAAAGTTTGTTCGGCCTCAAATGGTCAAATCTAATTCAGACCTGGGTCGGCTTTGGTTGAACATTTTCAATAAGTTTTCCTTTTTCTTTTCAGTTTTATTTGAGTACTGATTGAGTTTGTTAGCATGTTTTGTTATGATTGTTTGGTATTTTCTGATATCTTTTCCGTCTTTGTAAAGACCCTTTATTTGGTCGTTTGTTCTTCTGTGTATATGTGAATACGTCTTGTGATATACCTGCTCGCCAATTAGATTAGTCGTCGAACAGATAACTCATATAGATTCTCTGTGTTGCGCAAAGTTGTTAAAGGCAGTCGATTGCCCTGGTCATGTTGTTTATGTGATCGACTGGTTATTTCTTGTTATAATTAGTATAGTCGATTTGATAAACGTCGTCGATTGGTTTTCTATGACTGAATGATCAAATGGTTTGATAACTTCACATGACTGATCGAACCCTATTGTTGACTGGATGCTTGACATTGTTTGAAATTAGTTTGTTTGCATTGCAAAACAACTGAAAGATTCAGTCCAGGGCAGCTCTGAATTTGAACTTTCAGAAGTTCAAAATGCCCTACTGTTGCAGTGAGTTAATACAGTAATAACCAGGGTTAACAGGGGTAATTTGGGTGTTAAAAAGAAACAGAAATAATTAGTTTAAGTGAGCTGACAAATAGGGTACTGAATTAAGATTAAACTAATATTAGTGGGACAAAACATAAGAGCATGGGAGTTTAATACTTAAATGAACCCATGACTCTTGAATAGAGCAATAGGCCAGGCATGGGGAACAAGATGGCTGGCATCAAGAAGATGCTTAGGCATGGGAAATGCAGGGGATGGGCAGACCTTAGGCTGTGAAATTCTAGGCAGACCTAAGGGGTTCTCTTTTAGCTTATAAATAGAGCCCTTTTTAGCTAAGAAAGGGTGGGACATTTTTTAGTCTTCAGAGAGGTTTTAAGTTGGAAAAACTGAAAGAAAGAAACATAAAGAAAGTTTCAGAATATTGTAACCAAACACTGTCTGAAAACTGCATTAGAGTGCAAGTTGGTCAAGTTGTCTTTGAATTGTTGTTGGGTTATTTGCCGAGCTGTTTGTGATTGTTGAACTGCTGGTGCTGTTACATTGAATATTTTGGGCTTTCTGTTGTTTTACTACTCTGTGTCTGGGATTGTTTGCTTGGTGCTCGACCACCTGTTGGGTTTCCTTGTTGTTGAAACTGCTGTTGTTTGTCTGTGGACTATTGGTGACATTGTTTCTGATTGTTGTTGTTGTTGATTGTTGACTGCTTTTACCTGCTGTTGCTGTGTTGTTGCATACTACTCAGCTGATCATTCTCCTTCTTCTTTTGTTTTCCTATACCAGGTACACGACTAATACTGTCCATGTAACTTGAAAGTTGAGCATGAATACAAAAAGAGAAGAGTTGAAGATTGTTTATTTTTAGACATAGCCTGTATACTGAATATCATGTGATGTATAATAGTTTTTACATTTTTTTCTTGGATACTGGAGTTAGCTCTCATACATAGCAAATCAATTGTATGGTAACTTGATATCTTATTGTGTGTGTAGGTTGATAGATAAAAGGTTTGACAGTGTAGTAGGCTATAGCTCAGAAATTAGCTATGTCTGTGATTAACATGTCCATTAATGCATGAAAGTTATCTATCATCAGTTAATCTCCTTCTCCTTTGACAAACTGCCTTGTTATAACTGATAAACCACATCTTTAGAATCAAGAACCAGTCTACAGTCTCAACCTCACGAAGGTCGAGCCCAAGTCGAAACGGATTAAGCAGGCCCTCATCGGAAAACCAGTGGCCCAGGCCTGGCCCATCCCACACGAGCTGGGTTTGGGCCCATAAGACGCGATTGATCGCCCGTGGGCGTGGCCATGTTTCTGATTTTGTAAAAGCATTCGGAATCCCGTTATAAATAACCGGCAAACATGTAATTAACTAGGGCTATTTCTGCTTTCAATTAGTAGAGACAAACGCGACAAGACACGTAGCTACTATAGGATATCCTTTTAAAATAAAGACGAGATGAGCCTCGACAAATAAAAACGCACAAGCTGCGGGGCCCTAGTTAAATGTATATCGAAGCACTCAGTTTCCAGGGCGGGCCGTTTAGCCAATTTCACGGCCTTCCTAGAATAATAACACGATAGTCTCTTTAGGCGCGTATTTAATAATGTTATCTCCTTAAACTCGGGTGCACATTTATGTGACCCAAATCCAAATCTCAACGAAATCGAAATGTGTCTCTAATCACGGGTACATTGATTGTGACGTGGTCTGAGATGTATTTCCATGACATTGCAAATTCTTTTTAATAATGAATGAGACGAGCCTCGACAAACAAAAAATGCACAAGCTGCGGGGCCCTCTAAATGTATATATTAAAATACTTAGAATTCGAGGACAGGCCGTTTAGCGAATTTTACGGCCTTCCCCAAAATAACAAGACGCTAGTTGCTTTAGGCGCGCCTTTAATAATTTATTTTCCTTAATTCGGGTGCACATTTATGTGACCCAAATCCAAATCTCAACCGAGTCGAGATATATCAATAACCACGGGTGCATTGATGTAACGTGGTTCGAGATATGTTTTCACGACGTTGCAAGTCCTATAAAAATAACAGTGAACGATAAAAGCGGATAAAAGATAAAATTGGCACATAGGTTCATAATTGTATTAAAAATCAGATAAATAAGCCGAATATAACAGTTGAGCGACCGTGCTAGAACCACGGAACTCGGGAATGCCTAACACCTTCTCCCGGGTTAACAGAATTCCTTATCCGGATTTCTGGTACGCAGACTGTAATATAGAGTCATTCTTTTCCTCGATTCGGGATTAAAATTGGTGACTTGGGACACCCTAAATCTCCCAAGTGGCGACTCTGAAATAAATAAACCAATCCCGTTTCGATTGTCCTTTAATTGGAAAAACTCCCTTGTACCCTCGCGGGTATGGAAAAAGGAGGCGGGACAGCTCTGGCGACGCTGCTGGAAATTAAACCCAGAACCACTGGTTCAGGGCTCAAGGATTCAAGCTTAGAATAATTGTTATATTTGGCTTTATTATCCGATATATATTGCATGTTTTGACATAACATACTAAATGTTGTCTTTTACCGCTTTGATATTATCTGAATTGTATATAAACTGTGCCGAAACCCTTCTCTTCTTACCTCCGGGGATGTGCTTACTGGTTGAGACTCCCTATTCTGTTAGTGTCATACCCTAAATAAAAGAGGCTCGGAAAGTTTCTAAGCCGGCTGGCCTTTTGGTTCCCGAAAAGGAGCTCCTTCCTCAGCTCGAGTTGTCCGCTCGGGTACACTATCTAGAACAAAGACCCAGGTTTTGAACATAGAATAACGTAACTTCATGCCGGATCCCTAGTAGGAACGCTTATTTGCATCATGGTGCATTTGACTTAGGGGGCTCAACACAGGGGTTGAGTTCGTCTAGGACTAGCAACCTGAAATGTAGAAAAGACCATCCTGCTGCATCCCATATGTTGTACGCATTTGTCTGTTTTGAACCTGCATGCTGACCGGTTTTGGAATCAAGAATTTCTGAAAATAAAAAGGGAAAAGTAGCAGTGTAGGGAGATAACTACTTTTGGAAAATAGAACCAGTGTCCGAATAGTATCCAAACTCTGCCGAAATCTGAGAAAAATGAATCTGTGGTAGTTTTTTTTAGGGAAAAAGAAAAAAAAAGATCTTGTGTTTATTGGGCGAACTACGCCGGTTTGATTCTCATAGGGTGTGATATACGTAGGCAACCCCCGTCGGGTCTAACCTCCCATTTTTTGAAAATTAATAAAGTAGCAAAACGCCAAAAATGTATTTTTCTGTCATAGGGTCGGGTGACGCCATTTATATCAAAAATAGCCAAATGTTCCCAAAAGGAACTCCGGAGGGCTGCCTTGGTACAAACGGCCACCTCTTGTTTTTTTCACACAACCTTAAAATCTTCGTCCCTGAAGTGCTGAGAGGTCGTGTTCAGAAATCCTTTTGAGGAAAGTGAGCATATGTATTTTTTTTGTTGTTGTTTGTTTTTATCAAAATAAGTTTCGTTTGTTAAAACCTTATTAATAAATGTGCAGAATGAGCATGACTCCAAATGAACCCTTTTCAATCATGAATAAAATTCCCCTCCAATTGCGGCTTTGGTGGAATGATTTAGGCAAAGAAGGGCATGACGAAATCAAGAGATATCTGAAAGGCCTCACGATTTTGTTGGATATCAGGCCATAGGGAGATATCATAAGGGCACTAGTCCCTCACTGGGATCCTGCGCACAATGTCTTCCACTTTTTGGACTTCGAACTTACCCCAACTTTAGAAGAAATAGCAGGGTATATCGGCAGTGCTGAGGCTCCATTAAGGCATAAATACCTGGTTGCTCCAAGAGCTGTGGCAGTACACCGGTTTCTGGACTTGTTAAAGATAGTCAGAACAATTCATAACCCTGACTTGGCAAAAAGGTTTTTGCACTATGAGTTTCATATACCAAAGATATGGTCACATAGGAGGATTCGACAATCCAGAAAACCAGTTGTGCAGCAAAAGTAACCGTCGAAAGTGGGATGAACATAGACGGGTTGCTTTCATTATAACTTTCCTAGGGCTCTTAGTATTCCCAAGAAAAGACGGGAATATCGACATAAAAATAGCAGGGGTCGTCAGTACTTTGCTCACCCAGAAAGACAGCACGCTGGCGCCCATGATTGTATCCGATATATTCCGGGCTCTCACGTCCTGCAAGGCCGGAGGAAACTTTTTTGAAGGTTGCAACCTGTTGTTGCAAATGTGGATGACTGAACACCTATGTCACCGGGCCCAGTTTCTGAGCCATGGATCCGATGAAAAGACCTGCATAGAGGAGTTCCATACTAGAGTTAATGAGGCCTACCTACCTAAAGGAGTCTCGGCATGGACCTCATATTTCCGTACCCTCAACGCCAGTCAAATACAGTGGACGCTAGGGTGGTTACTGATCGACGAAGTTATATACATGCCAGTAGCCAGACCCCATTTTCTCTTAATGGGACTTAAGAGCATTCAACCATATGCGCCGCATCGGGTTTTAAGGCAACTTGGAAGGTGTCAAATAGTGCCAAAAGACGAGGATTTAAGCACCCAGGTGATTGAGATCAGCCCCGATGGCCAATTTCCTGAAGCAAGGGTCCGCCAAATGTGGGGCCAATGTCAATACTTAGAGGCAAATACTTGTGTATTGAATCGGACAAAAGGGGAAGTTTCGCCCGGATATCAGGCTTGCTACAAAGGGGAAACGTCATCTACAAGGTCGGCTAAAAGACCTCACCTGCAAGAATTTGCCAGATCCTTACAAGAGCAGTGGGGCTGGTTGTCCAAAGAGCGGGAATATCTTGCCGAAACAGGCAAACTGAAGCAACAAGTTCAGGATATGAAGTTTGAAAGCCAATTACAGTCCGCTGCCCACAAGGGAGAAAAGAACAGATTAATCAGAGAAGGCGAGATCCTCAAAGCTCAGATCCGGAAGATGAAAAGGGAGGCCGACAACCAACTGAGAAGCCGTGCAGATAAAAGATTGATAGCAGGGTTAAAGAATCAGGTTGCGGAATGCTAGGAAGATTTGGAAAGATCCAAGGCTAGCACAGCAAGATTGCGGACCAAGTGGGCAAAAGGTACAATGGCCCGGAGGCAGCGCCTGCAACAAGTCATAAGGAATTATGAACTGAGCATCGGGACATTAAGGGAAACGAACTCCACTCTTCAAGAGCGGATCTTCAAGCAAACACGAGATGCCCAAGCCGACAGAAGGAGCTGTTACGATGCAATGACCAGAATGGAAAGGCAAATGGAGATGTTCCAGGATCAACTTGCCAACAATGCGCAAACACTAGGATTAAAGAACCGACAGATAAGGTAGTTGTTCGCAGAAAGGGACAACATTCGAGGAAGGATCGACGAGATTGGGCATTACATCTACATGAGATGCCTGGCATGCGAGCAAATGCCTCAGAAAACCCTCCTTGTTTTCATCATGGGCTGCGTCCACCGAATCATGAACAAGGGCCGCGGAAAGGCCGAATGATGCCTCGCGGTCCCCTAAGTTGGAAAATTAATCTTTGGTCGAGCTTTGTTTATTTGGCTTTGTTGCTTTCCCATATGTTGTTTTCTTTTCTTTTAATCAAATAGGGTTAAAAAACTGTGGAGTCTGTACTGTTGCTATTCTTTGTTTAAAGTAATTTGTAATAGCAAATTTTGATGATGAATTCAATGATTCCAAAAAAATTTTGCGTGTCTTTACTTTATGGCAGAACTACGCCGGTCTGATTCACGTAGGGACGTGATACGTAGGCAATCCACATCAGATTCGACCGCCTTTAATAAAGAAAGAAAGAAATAAAGAAAAAGAGAGAAAATACAAAATATATAAAATGAAATACAGGGTTTCCCCAAGTACTTTAAAAGGACAAATGAGCAAGCCGGGATGACGCATGTTGTTTGAAGTAAAGCATGTAGAAACGGTTAACTGCCTAGGAGCATTGCATCCTCAATGTGTTGTCATCAAATCTGTTAAACTCTAAACGCTAACAAAGTTTGTTGTTGTCTGATACCAGACAGTTAGTTGTTAAAGAATTCTGGCAACACACTCTTACCAAACCAGATCCAAAGGACCGGTAGCAACAAGCATGACTACTTCAGAGAATAGTAATGAGGAAGAAAGGCCGATGAGCCAGTTGTTAAAAGGAAGCGATGGAAAAGATTGAAAGGATGGGACTAGAGATGAATGCAATGCAGCTAGCTCTAGCCAAAGCACAAAAGAGCCCTGAGCCACTGGGGCACATGCCGGAATACCCTCACTCCGGTCCTTCAACAAGCCTCCCGAATCCCCGTTATCATCAGGAAAGAAGCCCCCATGATTCTCAAGCTTCTCTACCCCATCAACCTCTCCCAACACCAAATGTTCCCACTTTTGTGGGACCCACATCAGCCACCCTGCAAAGATCGACCAACGAGCCATTATTTCCGGCTCACGATACGCAATACTATCCCCCTGAGCCCACATTCCATGCCCCCGAGCCACACACCTACAATCCACACTTGGAGGTACCAGCAGAAATTGAAAAGCCTGTTAAAGCCCCAGAACAAGATGAGGTATTGAGGAAGTTCAAAAGCCTAGAGCAGTCCTTCAGAAACCTGCACGGATTGGGTAACCAGGTCAGCGTGGCCTACAAAGATCTATGCCCTTTCCCGGACGTCCAACTCCCGGCTGGGTTCAAGATGCCTAAGTTTGATTTATATGAAGGGCACGGTGATCCCATGGCACATTTGCGGGGATTTTGTAGCAAAATGAGAGGGGTAGGTGGCAAGGATGAGCTGATGATAGCTTATTTCGGCCAAAGTCTGAGCGGATCGGCACTAAAATGGTATACCAGGCAGGATTCCAGCAGATGGTACACTTGGGATGATCTGGCACATGCTTTCGCAGGTCATTTCCAATACAATATCGAGATAGTCCCTGACCGTCTCACGTTGTTGAGGACCGGGAAGAAGCCCGGGGAAAGTTTTCGCGAGTACGGGTTCCGCTGGAGAGAGCAAGCGGCCAGAGTCGATCCTCCCATGAGAGAGGGAGAGATGGTGGACTACTTCTTGCAAACATTGGATCTAACCTACTTTGGTCACTTGGTGACGATAGTTGGAAAATCCTTCAACGAGGTAGTGAAGATAGGGGTCATGATAGAAGAAGGTCTGAGGTCTGACAAAATCCTGAATTATTCGGCACTCAAGGCCACGACCCAGGCTATTCAGAGCAGCACGGGAGGTGCGCTGGGAAGAAGAAAGAAAGAAGAAATTGCCACGATCGAGGCAGGCAGTTGGTCCAGGGCTGGCAAGCCACACTACAACCAACCCAGACCTCACAGGCCAAACTACCCATACAACCCACCATAACATTGTTATCCGCCTCGAGAACCACATTGTTCCGTACACCAGGCCCAGACATACACTCAACCTCCGGTTCGCCCGTGATGGCGCGTGCCGGCTCCCTAGAACACATATGTACCACCACAAAATACCTATCCTCCACCGAGGGCATATAGAAACCCCCCAGGGGCAGGCTTTCGGGGAAATCCGGATGCTAGGAATGACAGACTGCGAAAACATAGAACCTTCACTGAGTTGGGAGAAACCTACACCGATTTGTTCCACAAATTGAGGCAATTGGGTTTGGTCAGTCCAGTCGAGACTCGAGGACCAAATCCCCCGCCCCAAAACTTGGACCAATCAATAAGCTGTGAGTACTGCTCAGGGATGCTGGGGCACGATACCGAGAAGTGTTGGAAGTTAAGGCATGCAATACAAGATCTTATTGATGCCAATAAGATCGAGATCCAGACACCGGAGGCTCCTAACATCAACCAGAACCCACTGCCAGCGCACCACGAGACTCACATGATTGAGTTGGTGTATGAGGGAGGAGAGTTGAGAAAACCCTCACAGACAGTGATGATGATCCAGGCCGCCCCGAAAGAAGGATCGACCAGTGGAGGAACGAGGGTACAGTCGCAGGGAGAAGGCGTCAAGCCAGTAGTGATATTGGGAAAGTGCCCGTCCGCCGTAACAAGCAAACCCGAGCCAAACAAGTTGGTAATATCAGGGACTCCACCTACACCTGCAGTTGTGTTGAAAGGGGTGCACAGGGAAATGGTCACTATAAAGCCTGTAGTCCAGCTGCCGATGATTGATAGCAAGGCTGTGCCTTGGAAATACGAGAAGGCGGTGGTGATGTACAAAGGAAAACTAGTGGAGGAAGTTAGTTGTGAAGCGCAAGGGCTAACTCGATCAGGTCGGTGTTTTGCTCCGGTGGAGCTGAGAAGAACCAACCCCGCTACAACCAAGAAACCTGTGTCCGAAGAAGAGGCTGAGGAGTTCTTGAGGAAGATGAAAGTGCAGGACTACTCCGTGGTTGAACAGCTGAGGAAAACACCAGCACAGATCTCGCTGCTATCATTACTGATCCATTCTGAGGAACATCGCCGGGACCTGATGAAGATATTGAACGAAGCTCACGTGCCCAACAAGATTTCTGTAAACCACCTAGAAACCATTGCCAGCAAGATTTTCGAGGTGAACAGGGTAACATTCTTAGATAATGATCTGCCGGTAGAAGGTACAGAGCATAATAAAGCTCTCTACCTAACTGTCAAATGTGAAAACTCGGTAGTTACTCGGGTATTGGTGGATAACGGTTCAAGTGCCAACATTTGTCCATTATCCACTCTAAACCAGTTAGAGATCGACCATAGAAGAATCCACAAGAATAACATCTGCGTCCGAGGGTTTGACGGAAATGGGACAACCACTATGGGGGATATTGTACTTGAATTGACCATCGGCCCAGTCTTATTTACCATGGAGTTCCAGGTGTTAGATGCCGCAGTATCTTATAACCTTCTGTTAGGACGACCATGGATCCACGCAGCCAAAGCAGTGCCTTCCACCCTACATCAGATGGTGAAGTTCGAGTGGGATAGACAAGAGGCCGTACTGCACGGCGAGGACGCGGCGTGCACCATGGGTGGCGCCATTGTACCCTTCATAGAGACCGATGATGACAAAGGTCCTTGGGTCTACCAGATTTTCGATACGGTGTCGGCAAATAAAATTTCTGAAGGAGAAATCCTCCCGCACCCTAGGGTAGCTGCCGCAACAGTCATGATGATCTCTGAAATGCTGGGTAATGGATTTGTGCCGGGAAAAGGCCTGGGAGTCGAGCTTCAGGGGATTGTCCAACCTGTCTCCCTGCCTAAAAATTTGGAAACCTTCGGTTTGGGGTTCAAACCAACTGCGGCAGATAGGAAGCAAGCGCGAAAGATGAAGAAGAGAGTTTGGTTTCTGCCCAAGCCGGTGCTAGTCTTTCAAGATCTTTTGTCAGAGCAAGTGCCAAGGGGCCACCGGTCCCAAAGATTCTCGGACCATTGATCGGGATGGACGGGGACCTAAATCAGAGCTTCGAGAGGCTATTCGCTGGTGCCAGTATGGTAGAAGCTGGAGAAGGTTCCAGCAGAGTAGAGATATAGTTTGTGGGGCCTGAGGCCAAAACCAACAATTGGACGGTTACTCCTCTTCCTGTCCGGGGGGAGCCTTGGTAGTAGGCTTTGATTTATGCTTTTTCTTGTTCGGATTATTCCAGGGTGTAATCCAAATTTTACTTTTGTTTGTAAAAGTGTGAACCCTTTTATCCCGCAAGTTTAATAAAGTTCTCTTCTTTTGTCTCATTTTAATTTTGTTTTATTCTTTTTCTTTCTGAAGAGTTCTCTTTTTACTGGTTCTAATGACATGGCATGCACAGCGGATCTTCGACCTAGTCTAATAAATCAATCTGAGCCTGACTTAATGATACAAGAGGTCGTTTGTGATGATGAATCTGAATATGACGAAGATAAGGCCTTCGAAGAAATAAATCGAGAACTGTGCCAATTTGAAGAGAAACCCAAGCCTAACCTAAATGACACTGAGGCTGTGAATCTAGGAGATGCTGATAACGTCCGAGAAACCAAAATCAGCATCCACATTGAGCCGAATGTCAGGGAAGAATTGATCAAAACCCTCGTGGAATTCAAAGATGTTTTTGCATGGTCATATGATGATATGCCGGGATTAAGCACCAATTTAGTGGTCCACAAATTGCCCACTGACCCGGCATACCCTCCGGTCAAGCAAAAGCTAAGGAAATTTAAAACAGAAATGAGTGTGAAGATCAAAGAAGAAGTGATTAAGAAGCTGCAGGCGAAGGTCATTCGGGTCACTCGATATCCCGAGTGGTTGGCCAATGTGGTACCAGTTCCAAAGAAGGATGGAAAAATCAGGGTGTGCGTCGACTACCGCAACCTCAATAAAGCAAGTCCCAAGGACAATTTTCCATTGCCCAACATCCATATCCTGATCGATAATTGCGCTGGGTGCGAGATCAGATCCTTTGTGGATTGTTATGCGGGTTATCATCAGATCCTAATGGACGAGGAAGATGCGGAAAAGACAGCTTTTATTACGCCATGGGGAACTTACTGCTATCGGGTAATGCCGTTCGGATTGAAGAATGTCGGGGCAACGTACATGCGAGCAATGACTACTGTGTTTCACGACATGATACACAAAGAAATTGAGGTGCACGTAGATGATGTGATCATAAAGTCTTGGCGTCAAGAAGACCATGTAGCAGAACTAAGGAGATTTTTTCAAAGACTCCGAAGGTATGATATCAAGCTCAACCCGGCCAAATGCGTCTTCGGGGTTCCATTAGGAAAGCTGTTAGGATTCATCGTCAGTCGACGGGGTATTGAGTTAGACCCATCCAAGATCGAATCCATCCGAGATTTGCCACCGCCCAAGAACAAAACAGAGGTAATGAGTCTGTTAGGTAGACTCAATTACATCAGCAGGTTCATCGCTCAACTCACAGCGACTTGTGAGCCCATATTTCGGCTGCTGAAAAAGGATGTTGCGGTAAGTTGGACGGTAGAGTGTTAAGAGGCTTTCGACCAAATCAAAGGGTATCTGTCTAATCAACCCGTGTTGGTTCCGCCTAAGCCAGGGAAGCCCTTAATTCTTTATCTGACGGTCCTGAAAAATTCATTTGGTTGTGTACTGGGGCAACATGATGACACAGGAAGGAAGGAGCATGCCATTTATTATCTTAGCAAGAAATTCACAGTATACGAGGTCAAGTACACTCTACTCGAGAAAATGTGTTGTGCCCTAACTTGGGTAGCTCAGAAGTTGAAGCACTACCTGTCCTCGTATACTACTTATCTCATATCCCGTTTGGACCCATTGAAGTATATCTTTCAGAAACCTATGCCCACAGGGAGGTTGGCAAAATGGCAAATTCTGCTCACAGAGTTTGATATCGTCTATGTGATGAGGACAACCATGAAAGCCCAAGTGCTGGCCGACCATTTGGCAGAGAATCCCGTTGATGAAAAATACGAGCCTTTAAGAACGTATTTTCCTGACGAAGAAGTGATGCATACAAGTGAGCTGGAGTTACCCGAAGAACTGGGTTGGAAGCTTTTCTTCGATGGAGCCGCGAACGCGAAAGGGCTTGGAATAGGAGAAGTACTCATTTCTGAAACAGGACGCCATTATCCTGTTACGGCTCAACTGCGCTTCTATTGCACCAATAATATGGCCGAGTATGAAGCTTGCATTTTGGGTCTGCGATTAGCTGCGGACATGGATGTCCAAGAAGTTTTGGTCTTGGGAGACTCGGACCTTTTGGTACATCAAATTCAGGGTGAATGGGAAACACGGGATTTGAAACTCATACCATATCGACAATGCTTGCACGATCTGAGTAAGCGATTTCGATCGGTGAAGTTCAAACATGTCCCGAGAGTTCATAACGAGGTTGCAGATGCATTGGCCACCTTAGCATCAATGTTGCACCACCCTGACAAAATGTATGTTGACCCTCTGCACATCCAGGTTCGTGATCATCACGCTTATTGCAACGCGGTAGAAGAGGAAGTAGATGGCAAGCCCTGGTTTCATGATATCAAGGAGTACCTCAGAATGGGTATATATCCAGAACAGGCCACTGGAGACTAGAAAAGAGCCCTTCGGCGATTGTCGAATGGTTTCTTCCTCAGCGGTGGAGTGTTATACAGAAGAACCCCGGCCTTGGGATTGTTGAGATGTATAGATGTCGTTCAGGCCACGACGGTTATGGAAGAGGTACATGCTGGAGTTTGTGGGCCACATATGAGCGGATACGTGTTGGCAAGGAAGATCCTTCGAGAAGGGTATTATTGGCTCACCATGGAACATGACTGTATCACTTTCGTGAGGAAATGCCATCAGTGTCAGTTACATGGAGATCTGATTCATTCTCCACCAACAGAGTTACATACGATGTCAGCACCCTGGCCATTTGTTGCATGGGGCATGGATGTCATTGGGCCTATCGAGCCGGCAGCATCCAACGGCCATAGGTTCATTCTGGTGACCATCGACTACTTCACCAAATGGGTCGAAGCTAAAACCTTCAAATCGGTGACTAAAAAGTCAGTGGTGGATTTTGTTCACTCCCATTTCATCTGCAGATTTGGGATCCCCAAAGTGATCATTACGGACAATGGTGCGAATCTTAACAGCAGCTTGATGAAAGAGGTATGCCAACAATTCAAGATTACACACCGCAATTCTACCCCATATCGCCCCAAGGCGAATGGAGCGGTCGAAGCAGCCAATAAGAACATCAAGAAGATACTGCGAAAGATGGTGGAAGGATCTAGACAATGGCACGAGAGATTACCCTTTGTTTTGTTGGGTTATCGCACTACCGTCCGGACTTCCATAGGTGCGACTCCTTATTTGTTGGTGTACAGGACTGAGGCCGTAATACCAGCGGAGGTCGAAATTCCGTCCCTCCGGATTGTCGCTGAAGCCGAGATCGATGATAATGAATGGGTCAAAGCTCGATTGAAACAGTTGAGCTTGATAGACGGGAAAAGATTGGCAACAATGTGCCATGGTCAGCTGTATCAGAAGAGAATGGCAAAGGCATACAATAAGAAGGTACGCCCCAGGAAGTTTGAAGTAGGGCAGCAGGTATTAAAGCGGATCCTCCCGCATCAAGTCGAAGCAAAAGGCAAGTTCACCCCAAATTGGCAAGGGCCTTATATCGTGACCAGAGTGTTGTCCAACGGTGCTTTGTGTCTGACGGATATCGAGGGAAGATATGTTGACATGGCTATCAATTCGGATGCAGTCAAGAGATATTACGCGTAATTTCTTTAATTATGGCAATTGTCGGTTCATTTGCTTGTATTTGGAACTTATTGGGTAATGAAATGACGGAGGCAATTCTTTCTTCTATCCAAACACTTTTTACCCTTGTTTCCCCTTTTTTAGCCTTAAGTTATTCTTTCATATCCCCCTTTTGGAATCACATAATGGAAAGATATGAAAAAAGAAAAAAAAAAGAGAAAGAAAAATTTAAAAGAAAATGAAAAAAAAGAGAAGATAAAAATCACAAGAAAAACAAAACCGTTAGGAACTACGTTTGACCTGATTCCTCAAAGAGGATACGTAGGCGCCTCACGGCTCGGTCATAGTGTGCATAGTAGGCACAGTGTGCGTTACGCACGTAGCTCAACATAGTGTAAAAAATAAAATCCCCCAAGCAAGAAAACTGGGGCAGGGGTTATGTTTTAAAGTTCCAGCAAAAGTTTGATTCCAAAAGTTGTAGTGGCTCACCCGTCAGAGTTATTTCAAATTTTTGATAGCTTTTCTTTGGCCCCACACCAAAACCAACATCGATGTCCAAAAAAGACCTCCCGATCAACCTCCAAGAGGTGCCAAGTCAGGCAGATAAAGCCGAGAATAATACACTGATCCCCGGCAAAGAAGAGGATCATGAAACTGGAAATGAATTGATAGTCCAAAGGAATCTCCAGAAGAGAGGGTCATATCGGCAGCACTCCAATTCTCCTTTGAAGAAATAAAATGAGAGAGTCTTGGCGGTGAAAACCTTCGCAGGCACCACAAGACGACGAAAGATGAGAGATATGAAATGAGAGAGTCTTATCGGTGAAAACCTTCACAGGCACCATAAGGCGCCAGGAGCTGAGAGAAAATAGGTCGCCCACCAGTAAAATGCGGGAATACTTTCTGTTCTAGGTCGCCCACCAGTAAAATGCGGGAATACATTCATGTTCTAGGTCGCCCACCAGTAAAATGCGGGAATACTTTCTGTTCTAGGTCGCCCACCAGTAAAATGCGGGAATACATTCATGTTCTAGGTCGCCCACCAGTAAAATGCGGGAATACTTTCTGTTCTAGGTCGCCCACCAGTAAAATGCGGGAATACATTCATGTTCTAGGTCGCCCACCAGTAAAATGCGGGAATACTTTCTGTTCTAGGTCGCCCACCAGTAAAATGCGGGAATACATTCATGTTCTAGGTCGCCCACCAGTAAAATGCGGGAATACTTTCTGTTCTAGGTCGCCCACCAGTAAAATGCGGGAATACATTCATGTTCTAGGTCGCCCACCAGTAAAATGCGGGAATACTTTCTGTTCTAGGTCGCCCACCAGTAAAATGCGGGAATACATTCATGTTCTAGGTCGCCCACCAGTAAAATGCGGGAATACTTTCTGTTCTAGGTCGCCCACCAGTAAAATGCGGGAATACATTCATGTTCTAGGTCGCCCACCAGTAAAATGCGGGAATACTTTCTGTTCTAGGTCGCCCACCAGTAAAATGCGGGAATACATTCATGTTCTAGGTCGCCCACCAGTAAAATGCGGGAATACTTTCTGTTCTAGGTCGCCCACCAGTAAAATGCGGGAATACATTCATGTTCTAGGTCGCCCACCAGTAAAATGCGGGAATACTTTCTGTTCTAGGTCGCCCACCAGTAAAATGCGGGAATACATTCATGTTCTAGGTCGCCCACCAGTAAAATGCGGGAATACTTTCTGTTCTAGGTCGCCCACCAGTAAAATGCGGGAATACATTCATGTTCTAGGTCGCCCACCAGTAAAATGCGGGAATACTTTCTGTTCTAGGTCGCCCACCAGTAAAATGCGGGAATACATTCATGTTCTAGGTCGCCCACCAGTAAAATGCGGGAATACTTTCTGTTCTAGGTCGCCCACCAGTAAAATGCGGGAATACATTCATGTTCTAGGTCGCCCACCAGTAAAATGCGGGAATACTTTCTGTTCTAGGTCGCCCACCAGTAAAATGCGGGAATACATTCATGTTCTAGGTCGCCCACCAGTAAAATGCGGGAATACTTTCTGTTCTAGGTCGCCCACCAGTAAAATGCGGGAATACATTCATGTTCTAGGTCGCCCACCAGTAAAATGCGGGAATACTTTCTGTTCTAGGTCGCCCACCAGTAAAATGCGGGAATACATTCATGTTCTAGGTCGCCCACCAGTAAAATGCGGGAATACTTTCTGTTCTAGGTCGCCCACCAGTAAAATGCGGGAATACTTTCTGTTCTAGGTCGCCCACCAGTATAATGCGGGAATACATTCATGTTCTAGGTCGCCCACCAGTATAATGCGGGAATACTTTCTGTTCTAGGTCGCCCACCAGTAAAATGCGGGAATACTTTCTGTTCTAGGTCGCCCACCAGTATAATGCGGGAATACACTTCATGTTCTAGGTCACCCACCAGTAAAATGCGGGAATACTTTCTGTTCTAGGTTGTCCACCAGTATAATGCGGGAATACATTCATGTTCTAGGTCGCCCACCAGTAAAATGCGTGAATACTTTATGTTCTAGGTCGCCCACCAGTATAATGCGGGAATACATTCATGTTCTAGGTCGCCCACCAGTAAAATGCGAGAATACTTTCTGTTCTAGGTCGCCCACCAGTATAATGCGGGAATACTTTCATGTTCTAGGTCGCCCACCAGTAAAATGCGGGAATACTTTTTGTTCTAGGTCGCCCACCAGTAAAATGCATGAATACTTTCTGTTCTAGGTCGCCCACCAGTATAATGCGGGAATACACTTCATATTCTAGGTCGCCCACCAGTATAATACGGGAATACTTTCATGTTCTAGGTCGCCCACCAGTAAAATGCGGGAATACTTTCTGTTCTAGGTCGCCCACCAGTATAATGCGGGAATACACTTCATGTTCTAGGTCGCCCACCAGTATAATGCGGGAATACTTTTTGTTCTAGGTCGCCCACCAGTATAATGCGGGAATACATTCATGTTCTAGGTCGCCCACCAGTATAATGCGGGAATACTTTTAGGCTTATATTGTAGATTTTGAAATTAGTAACCCCACCGGAAGGTAGAAGGTTACAACAGGGATCCCCAGCAGGAAACAATAAAAAATCCCTAGCGTCGGGAAGCGAAAGGTTGCAGCAAGAGGTCCCAGCACAAATGCAAGCGCCTGAGTCAAAATGAAGAAAGGATGCGTTTTGAAAGAAGTGGCATGTGAACATTAAATCATGCCCAACATAACAGATCTGATGAAGAGAGCCTAACCCCTGAGGAATCGCCGAGAAGCTTAATGAAGAAAGCCATGTCCCCAGCGGACCAAGCAAAATGATGAAAACTGGTACTCAGAAAAGCAAAGGGCCAGTACCATCCCTCAAGTTCACAAAATAAAAGCATCGGAGGAAAACGCAAGTCGACAAGAAAGCAAGGCGACAAGAACAAGTTGAAGATAGATGAGATCTTATGATCCATAGTCTAGCCTAGCTTCTTGTTTTTCCTTTTAGAACAATGTAACAAGGAGATCGGTAAGCGGTAACATCCTACAGCAGCATGTAAGCAGCACACAACAGCGGCGAACACTACAGTCACACGGTAGTCCCAGCTACCAAAACTTCCCGAACTACATTGACCTGATTCCTGTTCAGCCCAGGATATGTAGGAAACCTCTAAAGCAAAGGTTCGGTCAAATCTTTTTTTCAAAAATGCTTCACACGGAGTACTCGGACGAGCAAAAATCGCCCGCTTTATCTTTGCGCGAAAACCCTTCGTGTCTTCGGGCAAAGAGGGGCAGCTGTAAGCACGTGATTTTTGCTTCGCGGACAATCACTCCAAAAAGAAATCAAAAATAATGGCAAATGGCCCCGCTGTACAATTTTTTGATTTTTACGTGACATGTGTTGGTAGTCATTTGTGGTTCTGTCCATTTTTCGTTTAATCTTATCAAACAAAATACAAAATATGTATGTCATGTGTAATTAAACCATAATTCGGTTATTAAAAGAAAATTCACAAAAATATGCATCTTTTATTCTAGGATGTGATTTAACCTATTTAAATATTTTAATATGTGTGTGATAAATGTGTTAAGTGTTAATCATTGGGTGTTTTAATTTCGTTTTATTTTTAATTGTGTTTAAAATTAGGAAACAAAAGAAATAGTGCAAGTTGTTTAGAAATCGGAGTGGGCCTATTTTTATTCTGAATTTTTGAGGCCCAAAACCAATTGCATCTGACCCAGTCCAAACCAGGCCTCAGGCAAACCCCCCCAAACGACGTCGCATAAAGGCGTTGGATCTGAGCCGTCCGTCCATGCCAATCCAACGGCCCAGGACCCCCTTCAGCAACCCGTTGCCAAACCCGACCCAGTTAACCCCGGACCAGCCCGACCTACTTTAGATGGAACGACACCGTTCCCTTTAAGTTAAGGGATCTTGGCCGTTGAGATCATCTGATCTAACGGCCCAGATCGAATTTCCCCTTCCGTATATAAACCCTCCATCACACCCCACGCCCCATATCCAAACCACACACCCCTCACCTCCTGATCATCATCGTCTCAAGAGACGAACCCTTGCCAAACCCTAGCCGCCACCCTTCTCCTTCACCGTAAATCCGGCGGCAAGGACGCCGGTGACCACCCCCTTAACACCCCTGATGCATCTCACCACCCCAAACCCAAATCTGTTACCCCCTAGCCTCGAATCACACTCCATCATCTCGAATCGTGATTTGAAAATTCGAGACCAAACCCCGATCTACACCAAACCAACCCAGATTCACACTGGACAACCCCCTGACCTCCCTCGTGACCAAACCAAGCTTGGTTTGGTCCAAATCTACCTACAAATCCTAGAATCTCAAATCTGAAGATCCAAACCCTAGAACACAAGAACCTGGGGAATCCGACCAGTTTTAATAGAGGTTTGAGGTCTAATAGACCTTAATCAAGGTGTTCTCGGTTGAGAACACCCTGATTAAAGTTTGTTCGACCTCAAATGGTCAAATCTAATTCAGACCTGGGTCGGCTTTGGTTGAACATTTTCAGTAAGTTTTCCTTTTTCTTTTCTGTTTTATTTGAGTACTGATTGAGTTTGTTAGCATGTTTTGTTGTGATTGATTGGTATTTTCTGATTTCTTTTCCGTCTTTGTAAAGACCCTTTATTTGGTCGTTTGTTCTTCTGTGTATATGTGAATACGTCTTGTGATATACCTGCTCGCCAATTAGATTAGTCGTCGAACAGATAACTCATATAGATTCTCTGTGTTGCGCAAAGTTGTTAAAGGCAGTCGATTGCCCTGGTCATGTTGTTTATGTGATCGACTGGTTATTTCTTGTTATAATTAGTATAGTCGATTTGATAAATGTCGTCGATTGGTTTTCTATGACTGAATGATCAAATGGTCTAATAACTTCACATGACTGATCGAACCCTGTTGTTGACTGGATGCTAGACATTGTTTGAAATTAGTTTGTTTGCATTGCAAAACAACTAAAAGATTCAGTCCAGGGCAGCTCTAAATTTGAACTTTCAGAAGTTCAAAATGCCCTACTGTTGTAGTGAGTTAATATAGTAATAACCAGGGTTAACATGGGTAATTTGGGTGTTAAAAAAGAACAGAAATAATTAGTTTAAGTGAGCTGACAAATAGGGTACTGAATTAAGATTAAACTAATATTAGTGGGACAAAACATAAGAGCATGGGAGTTTAATACTTAAATGAACCCATGACTCTTGAATAGAGCAATAGGCCAGGCGTGGGGAACAAGATGGCTGGCATCAAGAAGATGCTTAGGCATGGGAAATGCAGGGGATAGGCATACCTTAGGCTGTGAAATTCTAGGCAGACCTAAGGGGTTCTCTTTCAGCTTATAAATAGATCCCTTTTTAGCTAAGAAAGGGCAGGACATTTTTTAGTCTTCAGAGAGGTTTTAAGTTGGAAAAACTGAAAGAAAGAAAAATAAAGAAAGTTTCAGAATATTGTAACCAAACACTGTCTGAAAACTGCATAAGAGTGCAAGTTGGTCAAGCTGTCTTTGAATTGTTGTTGGGTTATTTGCCGAGTTGTTTGTGATTGTTGAACTGCTGGTGATGTTACATTGAATATTCTGGGCTTTCTGCTGTTTTACTACTCTGTGTCTGGGATTGTTTGCTTGGTGTTCGACCACCTGTTGGGTTTCCTTGTTGTTGAAACTGCTGCTGTTTATCTGTGGACTATTGGTGACATTGTTGCTGATTGTTGTTGCTGTTGATTGTTGACTGCTGTTTACCTGCTGTTGCTGTGTTGTTGCATACTACTCAGCTGATCATTCTCCTTCTTCTTTTGTTTTCCTATATCAGGTACACGACTAATACTGTCCATGTAACTTGAAAGTTGAGCATGAATACAAAAAGAGAAGAGTTGAAGATTGTTTATTTTTAGACATAGCCTGTATACTGAATATCATGTGATGTATAATAGTTTTTACATTTTTTGCTTGGATACTGGAGTTAGCTCTCATACATAGCAAATGTCAATTGTATGGTAACTTGATATCTTATTGTGTGTGTAAGTTTATAGATAAAAGGTTTGACAGTGTAGTAGGCTATAGCTCAGAAATTAGCTATGTCTGTGATTAACATGTCCATTAATGCATGAAAGTTATCTATCATCAGTTAATCTCCTTTCCCTTTGACAAACTGCCTTGTTATAACTGATAAACCACATCTTTAGAATCAAGAACCAGTCTACAGTCTCAACCTCACGAAGGTCGAGCCCAAGTCGAAACGGATTAAGCAGGCCCTCATCGGAAAACCAGTGGCCCAGGCCTGGCCCATCCCACACGAGTTGGGTTTGGGCCCATAAGACGCGATCGATCGCCCGTGGGAGTGGCCATGTTTCTGATTTTGTAAAAGCATTCGGAATCCCGTTATAAATAACCGGCAAGCATGTAATTAACTAGGGCTATTTCTGCTTTCAATTAGTAGAGACAAACGCGACAAGACACGTAGCTACTATAGGATATCCTTTTAAAATAAAGACGAGATGAGCCTCGACAAATAAAAACGCACAAGCTGCGGGGCCCTCGTTAAATGTATATCGAAGCACTCAGTTTCCAGGGCGGGCCGTTTAGCCAATTTCACGGCCTTCCTAGAATAATAACACGATAGTCTCTTTAGGCGCGTATTTAATAATGTTATCTCCTTAAACTCGGGTGCACATTTATGTGACCCAAATCCAAATCTCAACGAAATCGAAATGTGTCTCTAATCACGGGTACATTGATTGTGGCGTGGTCCGAGATGCATTTCCATGACATCGCAAATTCCCTTTTAATAATAAATGAGACGAGCCTCGACAAATAAAAATGTACAAGCCGCGGGGCCCTCTAAATGTATATGTTAAAATACTTAGAATTCGGGACAGGCCGTTTAACGAATTTTACGGCCTTCTCCAAATAACAATACGCTAGTTGCTTTAGGCACACTTTTAATAATTTATTTTCCCTAACTCGGGTGCACATTTATGTGACCTAAATCCAAATCTCAACCGAGTCGAGATATGTCAGTAACCACGGGTGCATTGATGTAACGTGGTTCGAGATATGTTTCCACGACGTTGCAAGTCCTATAAAATAATGAATAATTATGAAAGCAGTAAAGAGTTAAAATTGCACACAAGTTCATATTTGTATAAAATCAGATTAATCGAGCCGAATATAACAGTTGAGCGACCGTGCTAGAACCACGGAACTCAGGAATGCCTAACACCTTCTCCCAGGTTAACAGAATTCCTTATCCGGATTTCTGGTATGTAGACTGTAATATAGAGTCATTCTTTTCCTCAATTCGGGATCAAAATTGGTGACTTGGGACACCCTAAATCTCCCAAGTGGCGACTCTGAAATAAATAAACAAATCCTATTTCTATTGTCCTTTAATTGGAAAAACTCCCTTGTACCCTCGCGGGTATGGAAAAAGGAGGTGGGACAAGTGGGTCCTCGCGTTCGTGAAGGGTTAGTTGGTGAAGGCTGGGATTTAAGCCTTCGCGTTCACGAGGAAGGCTACGAGTTCGCAAAGGGCTGGGTGTTTGGTCACCGCGCTCGCGTGAAGTGGACTGCGTTCGCGTAGAGGAATTTGATCAGTTGGACTTGAGGTATTTTATTCATCGCGTTCGCGATAGGGGCAACACAATCACGAAGGGTTGGTCTGAGGAAGCATCGCATTCGCGCTGGGCATGTCGCGATCGCGAAGAGTAATTTTTGGTTAAAGTTATTTTGTGCTTCGCGAACGCGAGGCGTTGACCGCATTCGCAAAGAAGGATTTCAGACCTGGGCATAATGTTTAAATAGTCGTCTTGTCCGCGATTTTGGGGTTTATTTCCACCATTTTTGATCGTTTTTGGAGCTTTTTGAAGAGTATTAAAGAGGGATTCAAGGGGAATCACTTGAAGGTAAGATTCATGGACCTAAAACTCGATTCTAATGTGAAATCTATCTAATTAATCATGGAATCGAAGCCTAAAATTGAAGAATTAGGGCTTGAAATTGGAGACCTAGAATTTGGGATTTGAGGGGTCATTTGTGGATGGATTTTGATGATTTTGGTATGAATGAACTCGGGGAGTGATAAGGAATCCATTGATGTGAATTTTATTGGAATCCGAGATGTGGGCACGGGGGCAGATTTTGGTAATTGCGGGATTTGTGTTGTAAATTGATTATTTTCGCTTGGGCTTCGTTCTCTTAGCATATTTTGACGCTGTGATTCTGATTTCAGATAGATTCGATGCGAGTGGAGGCTGATTCGAGGGGAAAAGGTGTCGTGGGCTAGAGTTTGGACCGGATTGATGTGAGTAATGATTGTAAATGATGTCCTGAGGGTATGAAACCTCGGATTGCACATCGTTGTGCTATATTGAGGTGACACACATGCTTGGTGATGAGCGTGGGGTTGTGCACTATTGGGGATTGTGACTTAGTTCGTCCCGAATGACTATTTTACCGCGTATTTGACTGAAATCTATTTGCTATCATCATGTTTTGGGCTGAATGCCATATTTGGGCCTCGTGCCAACTATTTGAACCCTTAGGGCATTTTTATTGATATTTCCTCACTGTTTTGACTTTATACTTGAACCCAGTCATGCTATATTCCACTATTTTTCATAACTCAGCCATGTTTACTCTTTTTAACACTTAAATAATCTTTTAAATGATATTTTGGCTGAGAACAATGTTTTACTACTGCCTGAGTGGCTTGTGAGAATTTTGACTGAGTAAGGCCGAGGGCCTATGATGTGAGAAAACACTGATTATGATTATGAGGTCGAGGGCCTGAGATATGTACGCCACAAGGTGGCTTGTTGATACGGGGCCGAGAGCCTAGTGATGATGCCATGAGATGACTCGATATTGCGCTTGGGCCGTAAGGGGCCCCTCCAGGAGTCTGCACACCCCCAGTGAGCGTGTGTACCCATTGTGATGTGAGATATATCCCGAGGGGCTTGTATTATTTTGAGATATTGCCCGAGTGGCAGATTTGTTGACCTTGTGCCCGAGGGGCGAACCTTTATATGTTTATCTTTCTTATCTGTCTGTCATTTACCTATTTAAATTGTTGAGAAGGCATTTCATGAAGTTTAAGCCGAACTTAAATGATTTTACATATCTTTACTGATTCATTATTTTTACTGGTTTTACTGTTTCATTATAGCCGGTAATGTGCCTTACGTGTTTTCATATCTCTCAGTCGTTTATTTATGATTATTACTCACTGAGTTAAAGTACTCATTTTACTCCCTGCACCCCGTGTGCAGATTCAGGCGTTGCTGATCCTGCTAGCGCGAGTTGAGAGCTCCCGGCAGACTTCGGAGTCCACGAGGTAGGTGTTTGGCATCCACAGTCCCGTGTTTCTCCCCCTTTATCTCATTTCTATCTCTTTATCAGTTATTCTGTAATAGTTTAGTAGGCATTTCAGACTTGTAGCATATTGATAGATGCTCATGACTAGTGACACCCCGGTATCTGGCTGTGTTGGGTTTATCTTTCGCAATTGTACTGTTAACTGCTTACTTTTAATTATTTATCATGTTTTAGACTTAATTCTTGTTGTTTAATTGCTTAAACTGAAATGGATAAGTGTTGGCTGGCCTTGTCTTCACGAGAGGTTCCATCATGACCGGGTCCGGGTTTAGGATCGTGATACTGACCTGGGAAGAGGATCCTCGACATGTTTCCTTAGAAGAGGGGTCAGGTCCTTCAAGAGGGGTCCAGTAGTTTCTTCTGGTGCAGGATTTTCAAAGAGCACCACAGTTCCTTCTCCCACCCACGACTGAGTCTCTTCCCCCGAGACTTAGACGTCATAAGGGTGACTCCATACACTATTCTTTCAGCATATATAGTTAATATGTTTTCTATGGCCTCTTTTTCTAGAGATTCCAGGGGTGCAGCAAACTCCGAGACAGAAGTACTTGAAGGTTGATCAATACCAACCTCAAAGGACTTTTCTACCTGTGGAGTCTCATCCTGTTCTCCATCTTTGCTTTGTGTTGTGAGAATCTCAGGAGACAGAGACGAGAAGCTATCGATTTTGGGGGTTTCTGAGTTCTCAAAATTAAGAGGGAGAGAAGGGTCTGAGGGAGTGATGGGGGAAATAGAGGGTGAAGGAGAATCGAGTTTAGGACTATCATCTGCAGTGGTGGTTGAAAAGGGAATGGTGAGAGGTGTTTCACTAGAAACGGAAGAGTCAAGGGTTTTCTCTGGAGTTTTCTCGACTATGGTGGGGATTATCGGTTAATCTTCAACCATGGTGGAGAAGAAGTTCGAAAGTTCTGGAGAGGGGCTGAAGAGAAGGAAAGAGAGAGAGAGAGAGAGGGAGAAAGAGAGAGAGATAATTGTTCAAAGTGATGAGATGGTTTTAATGGGAGAAGAGACAATGATGAGGGAGAGAGAAACCAGTTCTGAAACGGTGGTAGTTTTGTGGGAAGATGCAACGTTTCAGAGGGAAGTGAAGGGATTTGAATGAAAAGACGTGACATACAGGGTCTGAAAAGGTTGATGACATGGCACTCAATTTTTGTTTCCTTTTAAGATGTGTATGAAAAAGCAAAAGACTACTAACTTGTGGTAAAAGAACCAGGTTCTTGACTTATCTTTAAAAAAAATCTCAATCCTCTTTTACTGCTTATACAGTGCTTCTCCAGCTTCTATAATCATCATGCGTGTCTATCTGATACGGTAATGAAGTGAGTTAGGCTTGGTCGGAAAACACTTCAGTTAATTTTACTTAAATGTGATTTTCATAGCCATATGGTAGGAATCAGGTCTCAACTAGGCTTTATTAGCCCCAACTCCAGCCTGTTTCTCTTAAAATGTTCTCTACTTAGTCCTTTGGTGAAGATATCTGCAATTTGGTCTTCTATACTACAGAACTTCATACAAATGAGCCCCTTCTCCACATTGTCTCTAAGAAATGTCTCACATCAATGTGCTTGGTTCTTTTATGTTGAACCAGGTTCTTGGCCATGTTGAGTGCACTAATGTTGTCACATAGAAGAGGCAAACAGTCAGTGTACTTACCAAAATCTTCTAACTGTTGTTTGACTATAGGAGCTGAGCACAGCAGGAAGCTGCAACAACATATTCTGCTTCAGCTATTGAAAGAGCAACTGAATTTTGCTTCCTTGTGCCCCATGAGATGAGGCATGATCCTAGAAAGTGAGCCATTCCAGATGTGCTTTTCCTATCCACAAGATAACCTGCATATCCTGTGTTCCCTTAATATATCTCAAGATTCTCTTGGCATCCTTCAGGTGAGATTCCTTGGGATTTGACTGAAACCTTGCACATAGCCCCACACTAAAGACAATATCTGGTCTGCTGGTAGTGAGATAGAGAGAAGACCCAATAATGCCTCTATACATGGTTTGATTTATAGGAGATCTAGATTTATCCATGTCCAGTCGAGTAGCAGTGGCAATGGGAGTGTCAATCACTTTTGATTCTTTCATATCAAACCTCTTCAGAAGCTCCTTGATATATTTCTGCTGACTGATGAATGTACCCTTTGTAGACTACTTCACTTGAAGACCCAAGAATAAATTCAACTCACCCATCATGCTCATCTCAAACTCACTTCCCATGAGTTTTGCAAATTCTTCACACAGTGAGTCAACTTTTGCCCCACAAATGATATCATCAACATATACTTGAACGATGAGCAGGTTCCTCCCTCGTTTCTTCAGGAACAAAGTGTTGTCAATTTTTCCTCTTGTAAAACCATTTTCTAAGAGAAACTTTGACAATATTTCATACCAATCTCGAGGAGCCTGCTTCAACCCATACAATGCCTTGTCCAATTTGAACACATATTCAGGGTATTTATGACATTCAAAACCTGGACGTTGCTTTACATAAACTTCTTCCTTGAGGAAGCCATTCAGAAATGTACTTTTGACATCCATTTGGAACAGAGTGAATTCCATGTGTGATGCAAAGGCAATGAGGATTCTGATAGCTTCCATGCGAGCAACCGGAGCAAAAGTCTCATCATAATCAATTCCTTCCTCCTGATTGTAGCCTTGGACCACTAGCCTTGCCTTGTTCCTTGTAGTGTTTCCATGTTCATCAAACTTATTCCTAAATACCCGCCTGGTTCCTATGATGGTTCGATCTGAGGGTCTAGGTACCAGGTGCTATACGTTGTTCCTTTCGAACTGATGCAACTCATCTTGCACGGCTGTGATCCAGTCTCCATCTTTTGAGGTTTCCTTAATGTTTTTGGGCTCTATTTGGGAAAGAACGGCTGAGAAGGCAAGTGAATTTCTAGCTTTTGATATGGTTTGCACTCTTAAATCCAGAGGAGTAATTATATTGTCAAGAGTATGGGAGCTCTTGTGTTTCCAGTTGGGCATTTGAGCCTCATTTGTAGAGGAGCTGGGTAAATCTGACTGGTTCCATTGTATTCTTCTTTCAGCTACCCGTGGAATACTTTGAACTGCATCAACCACTCTTTCTTCAACTTCAGTGGTTGTAATTGTAGTACCTGGTTCCTCTCCAGCTGATGAGGAAAAGACAACATTGTCTTCACTTGTCTCCTTTACTTGACTCATCATATCTGCCTTTCCATTTTCCATATCAATGACCTTACCTGGAACTAGCAAAGGCTCTCAATCTTGATCATCCTTGTTGCTTTTCTCACAAGAGAGGTAGGACTCGTCAAAGATTACATGGACACTCTCCTCTACACACTAAGTTCTCTTATTGTAAACCTTGTAAACTTTACTTTAAGAAGAGTATCCCAAGAAGATTCCTTCATCACTCTTGGCATCGAATTTTCCAAGCTGATCCTTTCCATTGTTGATGACATAGCATTTGCACCCAAATGTTCTTAAGTGAGTCAACTTGGGCTTCCTTCTATTCAGTAACTCATATGGAGTTTTGTTCAAGAGAGATCTGATCATGCACCTGTTCACCAAGTAGCAGGCAGTGTTGACAGCTTCAGCCTAGAAGTTCTTAGCAATCCCAGTATTGATCAGCATTGTCCTTGCCATTTCTTCAAGGGTTTTGTTCTTCTTTTCCACAACTGCATTTTGCTGTGGAGTTATAGGGGTTGAGAAGTTATGGGTAATGCCATTCTCATTACAAAAATAATCAAACTTAGCTTTATCAAATTTTGTTCCATGATCTGATCTAATGCATGCTACTTTTGATTCCATTTTCACTTGAATCTTCTTCACAAATTCTACAAAAACTTCAAAAGTCTCATCTTTTGTTATAAAGAACAGAGTCCAAGTGAATCTGGAGTAGTCATCCGATATCACAAAGATGTATCTTTTTCCTCCTCTACTTTGCACTCTCATAGGACCACATAGAACCATATGAAGGAGATCAAGCGGCTTTGAGGTGCTGACATCCTTATTTGGCTTGAATGAAAATTTCACATGCTTCCCTCTAGTGCAGACATCACAAACTTTGTGCTCCATGAACTTTGACTTGGGATGACCACGAACTAAGTCCTTCTGAACTAGCTTATTCAATAGAGAGAAACTTTCATGTCGCAGTCTTCTGTGCCACAGTTCAGCATCATCATCAACTGCTTTCAGGCAACTCAGATCACCACTCTGTAGGGACTCAAAGTCAGCAACATAGATATTCTTGTTCTTTTGGCCATAAGTACCACTTCATCTGTTACTAGATTTGTAACTATGAATATCTTTGACAAGGACTCCACCTTGTTTCCTTTACCACATATTTGAGAAACACTTATGAGACTATACTTAAGACCATTGACATAGTACACATTCTCAATTGAGTGAATGAGTGATTTTCCAATCTTTCCAACTCCAAGAATGTACCCCTTTTTCCCACTACCAAGGGATACAATCCCTCCTTGCATGGCTTTTAGTGAAAGAAAATCCATGGTATTCCTAGTCATGTGCTTTGAGCATCCACTATCCATAAACCATTGTTGACTACTTCCTTTCATTGTTCTCTGCACAAGGAGATCACAGGTTAGATTTAGGAACCCAAGAAAGTTTGGGTCCTTTGTAATAAACAAGAGGATGAATAAGTGCTCTTCTAGTCCATGTAGGTAACATGCGTTTTTATAGGTGGCACCTGGTCCCTTTTCAACAATTACTCTCTCAGCAAAAACTTTGTTTTTCTTAAGAGACTGAACCCTGGCTTGACAATTTTCTTTGAAATGCCCATTGTTCCCACAGTGGGTACACAACCGATTGTTAGGTGCAGTAACATACTTGCTATGAGGGTTATAAGGAGTTCTTTACCTTTGAAACCCTATTCCCTACCTGTTTCCACCATTGTTAACGTACATGGCAGTAATAGCATCCGAGGACTAGGTCCACTTAAGAGACTTTTCAAGATCATTTTTTACTCTTTCCAATTTTGCTTGAAGTTGTCTATTTTTCTCAAGTTCAACAAATAGACTAGTTTTTACAGTATTTAACTCGTTTTCAAGCCTAATATATGCTTTAGTAGCAACTTCTTTCCCTTTCTCAAAATTTTCAGGCCTACATTATGCTTTGAGTTCCTCTATTGTTTCCCTCAAGTCTATAATCACAACTAAGAGGTCATCTCTTTCTTACTCTAAGGCATCAACTTTCTCCACTAAGTCATTCTTTTCTTTACTGAATTTTTCAATGGTTTCTTTTAAGTCAACAACCACTACTATCAAATCGTCTCTTTCATGTTCTACACTAGCAACTTTCTCAACTAGAACCTCCTTTTCATTTTCCAGATTACCTATGGTTTCCTTCAGATCAACCACACAAACTATCAGGTCATCTCTAGTTTGTTCAGCATCTCCTAACTTTATGGTTAAGGCATCCTTATCATCTACAAGACTATGATAGGCATCAATTAATACATTGGCTAATGACATGAGTTTCTTAGGAGAGTAGGATTTCAGATTTCTCTGAATATCCCTGAAATTACCCCATCATTGTTATCTTCATCATTGTCTGACTGAGCCATCAAGGCAAGTATTGAATCATAATCATTTGCTTCACTTTCAACGGCCATCATAGAACTATCGCCCGCATCATTTTCTTCTTCAGAATCACTAAATCTCCCCATGCTGTAAGAGTTTGCTTCATAATGTTGTCAGCGACATTCTTTCTTTTGAAGCGTTTGTCAGGAATCAGGTTCCTCTTGGCTGTTGTATCAGAGTTTTACTTGAAGTATTCTTGCTTCAGGAGAGGGCAATCTTTGATAAAATGACCTGGCTTTCCACATTTATGACAAAGGTCATAATTCTTTGGTCTGCTGGAACTGACTCTCTTTGGTATCCCTCCTTTCCTTCTGACCATTTTCTGAAACCTTCTGGTTAAGTAAGCCATGTCACTGTCCTCCTCACTTGAGTCAGTGCTTTCAACTTTGAGTACCAGGTTCTTTTCCTTCTTTGGTTCTCTTCTTTCAATGTCCTTCTTCTTCTTCATTTCGTAGGTTTTCAGATTTCCAACTAGCTCATCTATAGTTAGAGCCTACAGATCCTTTGCTTCAGTAATGACATTCACTTTACTCTCCCATGAACTGGGCAGGACACTAAGAATTTTCCTCACGAGCTTGTTCCTAGGAATGATTTTACCAAGCGAGTGTAGCTCATTTATGATGGAAGTGAATCTTGTGTGCATGTCTTGAATGGATTCATAGTCCTTTATTCTGAAGAGTTCATACTTAGTGGTGAGCATGTCAATCTTAGATTGCTTTACTTGAGTGATTCCCTCGTGTACTGTTTGCAAAGCTTCCAATATTTCCTTGGCGGATTGACAGGCTGAGATCCTGTTGTATTCATCAGGTCCTATGCCACACACCAAAATTTTCTTGGCACGAAAGTTTTTCTCCACAGCTTTCCTATCTGTATCATTGTATTCTTTCCTGATTTTTGGCAGTGCCACTGGAGGATCTCCAACCTTCTTCATTGGGACATAAGGACCATCACAAATAACATCTCATAACTCAGAATATTCTGCAATGATAAAGTCATGCATTCTTGTCTTCCACCACCCATAGTATTGCCCATTGAACCTGGGAGGTCTGTATGTAGACTGGTCCTCTTCGAAATTTGGTGGAGCAGCCATGAGAATCCTTTTTAGGTGTTAACTTGATAGAAAGAACCCGCTCTGATACCAATTGATAGAATATGTGAGTCCACAAACCTATATATAAACCAAGTCCTCTATGGGTTTCCACTGGTAGTGCTAATGAAACAGTAAGTAAATGGAACATGGGGTTTTTACGTGAAAAAATCCCTGCTCGAGGGGATAAAAAACTACGACCTATACTGGTAGGATTTCAACTTCACTATGAGCGACTTTAGATTACAACCTATGCAATCTAGGAATTAAACTCTTAATCTCTCACTAACTTGTAATACACCTATTACAAGCCACTTTGTAGTATACCTATTACAAAGACTTCAACTCATGACTAACTCTAGTCATTACACAAACACTGAAGGTGTATGGTTTACAAGGGGTTCCTAAGTAACGCTTCTAGATAAGCAAAGTAGGAATTACAATGAAGAACAATTACAAAGTTACAACTCAACTAAGGACATACAAGATACTTGTTGTAGGAACTGGTCCGTAGTAGTGTTGTTCTTTGTTCTTGATGCACTTGAGAATTGAATGATTGGCATATGAACGGTTGGAGTGCTTGAATTAATTCTCAAGTGTTAAAGTAATGTTTTTTTGTAATACTCTTGTTAATACAACTTGGATGACATTACTTGAATAATGTAATCACTTTGTTGGTCAAAGGGGAATGTCTGCAGTACTATGCTGCACTGTACAGTGCAGGTAGTAACTTTCCAACTGTAAGCAGTTGACTTCGTAACATTAGCTCGAGTCCGTTGATTGAGTTGTGTACCAAGTGTGACGGGTCTCCTATTTGGTTCTTTGATAGACAATCGCTAAAATTCTTGGCTGGTTGTATAGTGCACCCTATCCGACTTGGAGTGACTTTTCACAGGATCTCATGCAATAAATGTTCAACGAATTTAAGGTTTTAATATAATTCTTATCTATTTAAGCATTATATTAACAATATTTTCATCTAACATTACATACTTTATTTGCAGACTAAGTGTACATGGGAGGACCGGTATAACAGTGAAGTTCATGCAAATTGGGAGTACAAATGCCGTAAGAGAGTATCTGATTCCTTATGCTCCGCTCGAAAGATTAACAAGAAGCCTTCACGGGTTATACCATATTTATGGGAGGATCTGCAGAGGTATTGGACCACCAAGAAATTCGATAAGCAGAGTGAACTAGGAAAGAAGGCCCGAGCATCTGAGAAGGGTGGCTCCTTGCACTGTGTAGGGGTGCTTATCGGGCGGATTGGGCGGAAAATTGTGCTTAACGGTTCGGCTTATCGGTTATCGGATTATATATGCGGTAATCCACTAGCTATCCAATAAGACAACGGGCGGATTGGTATCAGATTAACGATTATCGGGTGGTTTATCGGCTAAACCAAATTAAAAATTTTTTGAACAATCCTAGTCTTGTGAATACCAAATGGCCAAACTGCATAGTTCACTGGCTTTTATCATTTCAACTATCCATTCATAATTCCCAGTGCATTACTCTATGAAGACTTGTCATGGACTATACAGAATAATCTCTGGAACAAATTTTTGAATACTGACAATAAAGACAAAGTTAATTATCATACAAAGACCTAAACTTATGTTGCGGTCGTGGCATAGTGGAAAACTCGCTAATATTATACGGGAACTTGCATCACGTTTAAGTTTATACATTATATATGTTTGTATTGCTCACTTGCAGGTACACCGACTATTAATAGCCGTATCAGCAGGAGCGATCTCGCTCCGGTTCCCGCAGTATATTAGATTTCAACCACCTTTAGAAACATAAACATCGCGTCCGTTCCTTTTGAAAATCTCCATCAGCATATTCCGTCAATTGATCCTGAACTACATATGGCCTGACTCCGCAGAGACCAGGGATATGTAGGCAGCGCAGGAACCATAGCTCGGTCAAACTCCTTTCAAATCGCCACTTCCGGTCAAAATTGGCCATCTTATCTTTACCCGACAACTCTTTCATCCTTCCCGGGTAAAGAGGGGCAGCTGTTGATACCCAATTTTTCCCTATGTATTTTTATACAAAATACTTTCAAAATAGCATGTACATGCACATATAAGCATGCCCCAAGAGTTTTGGTATTTTTTCCTAATTTTTAAGATTTTTGAAATCAATTTATTGTCTATTTTAGCAGTGCAAAATCCATAATTATTCCCAAAATCATCAGTTTTGGTGAATAATTTATTTTTATTCTCATATTTATACCAAAATATAGTTAAGATAATTTTTTTACATTTTTACAAATTTATTTGGTATGTTAAAAGCTAAATTCATATAATTGCAATTGTAGTCTACTTTAAGATTAATAGCATTTTATAATTGTAAAATTGATTCCAATATTTTTAAATTAATATTTATATATTGTTTGTTGGCTCCTTACTTTTAATTTGCTTTCAAGATTATTTTACTATTGTTATAAAAATAAAAAGGAAAAAACTGGCTATTTAAAATCTGGCCCATTGTATTTCAATCATAGCCAAATTGATCACTTTAATTGACCCAATTCTGAAATCCAATTGGACCGGCCCAATTCCGATTTAACCCGACCCCTTTACCCATTTATCCGACCCGCCCGGTTTTCTTTTAATCCTTTTAGATCAACGGCTCCCCTCATCCCCTTCCTTTTTTAATTCAAACGACCCATTTACCCTACCTCATTCTCACCAACCGCCGCCTCTGCAACCCTTTACTATCTCAAACCCTAGCCTCCTCCTGCCTTGTTCCACTGTGTTTTCACCGGAATCCATGGCTTCTCAGGCCATGGACAACCTATATTCACCTCCTCCGGCTCTTGCATGCCTGATGCTCAAAGGTTAGAGGCCGGACCTCGAAGGTCTTCACTCAGACCTTCACCGATTCGAAGATTCCGGCCATCTCCGACTTTGCTCCGGTGGCTCTTGGTTTTCTGAGCCTGTTTCTAACCTCATCCGACTTAGATCGGACATCTTTCCAAGCCTTTCTCATTCAAGGGTTCCTCTGAAACCCTAGCTATTCGAGGTTTTCTCTGATTGTTCTTTTAAATCTATGCTATGTCTGTGCTTTACTGGAGTTTTAAAACGCTTTCCCCAATTTTTCTTTCAAAAATTACTTCTTTCCGATCTAGGGTTTCTGAAAGCTTAAAATGTTTTTCTGGCTCTTCCTTTTCTTTTCTTTGTATGTATGCGTATATACTACGTTCGTATGTTTTCTTTTCTACCAGTCATGTATTGTCCTTCTACTTTCTTTTATACATGTTACTCATGTGCTCACATGATTATCCTTGTTATGTTTTCATTACTCTTCTACTATATGTGTTTACTGTTAAGTTCTTCGATTTTTATTTGCTTTACTGAACTCTGTTCATGTTCTTGCTAAATGTGTTTCATCTACTGCTTCTTAAGTTTGTATCACTTTTTCTTTTGAACTTGTTTAATTTCTGAGTTTTTCTCAAAACGTGTTCTCCATGCTTTTGACTGTGTATCATGTCTGTTTGTTTCTCATAAGTCTTTGGAAAAAGACTCCCGAGCCTCTATTGAATGGTTTGCCTTCTCATCTCTATTGTCTGACTCAACTCGAAACCCTAAGGTTCGGGAATTCCTTGGCATTTTGATCTTTTGTGTGCGAGTTAGGTTCCACTTCGGGACCCTGGACTCTCAGACTCATTGTGAGTCTGCGAACTAGACTTATACCTCTTCTTGCTTATGATTCTAAACCTTTCTTTATTAAACTCTCTTATAAATAATTTGACAAACCCCTCTGGTATTCATATATTTGTGTGCTTTATATATAAGGACTCTGCCTTCAAAGGTGATTGATTCTGAAATTCTCTAATGGGGTTTGATTGATTGTTACTGATTTTTCTTTAATTGAACCTCCTTTACCTTTTCCTGACTTGGCTCATTAGAATTGAATTGTAATTTTGATTTCCCTGGCTGTTTGATTGATTCTCTTTCCTTATTTTTTCCAAGTCGTATACTATTGAATTATTTCCTTTAATAATTTCTCTGTATTTACCCCTTTTATGCTACTTTGAAAAGGTTTTAATCAAAACTGCTTTCCTTAATTGGCTTTTACCTATTGAAATCAGAATCCCTTAACTAAAGGGAGATTGATTTCAATGTTATTTCCTTACCTTTTCTCACTTGTTTTCTGCACTATAAAAAGGGGCACGACCCTTCTGCACTTTGATGATCCTTAACTTACAATTCAATACTTTTACAACACACTTCGAATTGCATACTCTTACACATTACTACTACTTTCAAAACCTGCATTCCTTCTTGCTCTCTCCTCTACTGTTGTTCTCTGCTCCTGCTTATTATTAGCTAGGTGAAAGTCAAGGCTAATATACTACTACTACTACTTTGTCTTTGCATCCTGCTCTTGCTCTTTTACTGGTATGTGTTGATTCATTTCCTAGCAATCATCCTAATGTGTTTACTTAGAACCTTTACATCTATGCCTATTACCTGCAAAGTTTGACATATTCATATGCTGCTGTTTGCTTTACTTTCTTGCGAATGCTTGATCCCTATACCTTTACCCTCTATGTGTTTGTAAGTGGGGATTCAGGGCATGGGAACATGAGTTGTTGTCCATGAACATAATTTTAACCCCAAGTAAAGGGTGTCTGTAGGTTTTATTGTTGGTCATGTCCTTTGCCCACTTTTCCTTTGTCTACTGTTTATGTTATGAATCCCCTACCCTTACCCCCTATGTATGTTGAGTTAAGGCTCATAATCTGGTAGCCTCTTAAATGGCTACCCAGGCCTGAGCCTGGCTTTCAATAATCCCTAACTCCTCAACTTGAAATGACAAGTTGGTCAGGGGTGTGCCAGTACTTCAAGTTGCTTGGCATGACCACCAGCTCATCACTCACCCTCCCCTGCACTTGCACCTACTCTTAGATTTTAAGTTCTGCCCCCCTCCTGTGAGCCTTGCTTTGGGACCTTGAGTTCCCTCTGAACTTGGAAATTTGAGGGCTGTCCCTTCCACACTACACTATGTCATTGATTCTGAAATATATTTGGGGTTAAGCATTGCCCGGAGCCCCTTTGAGACTCTTGGGAACTTTGACACATCCCAAATAAGAGAATGGCTTTGGAACTTGATCTTTGGAGTTGGTTTACTTCATGCTTCAGACACAAGTATGAATCAGGCTCTCCTTGGTTGGGACTTTTAGTTTTCTGATGTAATTTTTGTTTTATTTTTCTTTTATCAATTCTGGTTTGTAATAATCTTGTAATAAACATTTGGGGTCGGTTAGTGAAAAAGGGTGGGGAACTATGCATGCAAGGGGTAGATATCATGCCTACAGGGGTTATCATTTATAAAATTCTGCATCTCATCTAGAGATCATGCCTATAGGAATTACTCTGTTTTAAAGTTCTGCATTTTATAAATCATTGAAACTCTGCATTCTCACATAGATACCATGTCCATAAGATTTTCTGCATTCTCATATAGACACCATGCCTATAGGACTTTCTGTATTCTGCATATGCATCTATCATTAGGCAAACGTGTATATAGGAATCAGTATTTTAGACACCAGGCCTATAGGACTTCTGCACTTCTATAAACGTTTAAAAATCAGTAACGCCTAAATATCATGTCTATAGGATTCCTGCAACTGTTTAAGATCAATGACACTTAGAAACCATGCCTATAGGATCAGTTAATCGAATCAGCCTCGTTTCGAATCTAAAACCCGTCTTAAAATCTGCGGATCCCTTTTTTTTCTAAAATCAGTAAAGTTTTTCCTTAAAATCAGTATACTTTGCATTATTAGATATCATGCCTATAGGTTTCACCTAGGCAAACTTTAGGGTAAAAGCCATAAGTGCATCAGTCTTTGACAATTCCAACCAGCAGGCAGGTCTGATTCGGATTTCTTATCTGAAGTATGTAATAAATCAGTCTGCTCACGCATTTTTTAAGTTTAATTCAGACCTAATCAGTACATGTAAGAGATGCTAAACTCTATGCTTTTCTGACTTGAGGAGGTTTATTTGAGTCTTTGAACTGTTATGTGTTTTACCATATTTGCTTTATGTGTTTTGTTTGTCGCCCTAGAATTTTATCCTTTTAAAACCATAAAATCCCCAACTCCCTCCCCTTCAGGATTAGTAGTCTCAATGCCTCTGAGATTGATAGGATTAGGACGGGTAATAGCATGTAATAAGTAACAATACCATTCTGCGTTTTAATACCTTAACGGGATGGGAAGGGTAGAATATGGATATGATGACCGGTGCGCTAATATCACGTGCGATCCCTCTTCTGAGGAGTGATTGCTGGATATTGCATTGAAGTGATCCATATTAATCACAATCTTAGGACCCCATTTTCTTTATTCGCTTCCTTTAGAGTTGTTTAAACTTTTCAAATACTTGCTCTCTTTCTACTTACTTTCATAAGTTTCAACCTAATTGCAATGTTGTATGCAAGTCCTTATTTGAGCCTTGATTGTTTACTTGTAAAGTCACAATTATAGCATGGCCGGGAACCACACTTGTGGATCATAAGGGGTGCCTAACACCTTCCCATCATGATAATTTCTAGCCCTTACCCTAATCTCTGGTCTCTTCATCTCAAACTCTTCCAAAAAGTGTCCTAATGCACTATAATCATTAGGTGGCGACTCTTCAACTTCTAAACCCAATTCTCGAAAGGGAATAGAGTTGTCCTCCCAATGTCGTATACCCGATTTCTGACCTCGCGGTTAGAAAAAAAAAGGGGGCGTCGACAGCAGAAAATATATGTTTTTAAGCTACATCACCTGCCAATTACAGCTAATATCCATCCTATAATGGCATCATTACATTGTTTCCATTCAACCATAACTAATCAACAACAATTAACTTGTCACACCTCCTTTTTCGCCTGCGCCGCCGTGAAGGGACGCGGAAGGGAGTTTTTCCAATTAATGGACAATCGAAACGTGATTTATTATTTAAGGATCAGAGTCGCCACTTGGGAGATTTATGGTGTCCCAAGTCACCGGTTTTAATCCCGAATCGAGGAAAAGAATGACTCTGTATTACAGTCTGCGCAACAGAAATTTGGATAAGGAATTCTATTAACCTGGGAGAAGGTGTTAGGCATTCCCGAGTTCCGTGGTTCTAGCACGGTCGCTCAACTGTCATGTTCGGCTTGATTATATGATTTTATACAATTATGAACTTATGTGCAAACTTTAAACTCTTTACCGCTTTTATTATTATTATTATTTTAACAGAGAATTACAACATTGTGAAAAACGTATCTCGAACCACGTCACATCAATGTACCTGTGGTTATCGACATATTTCGACTCTGTTGAGATTTGGATTTGGGTCACATAAATGTGCACCCGAGTTTAAGAAAGTAAATTGTTAAAGGCGTGCCTAAAGCGACTAGCGTATCATTATTTTGGATAAGGCCGTGAAGTTTGCTAAACGACTGATCCCGAAGTCTATACAATTATTAACCCATTATTGAGGGCCCCGCAACTTGTGCATTTTATTGGGCGAGGCTCATCTCATTTATTTTAAAAGGATAATCCTAAAGTGCCTACATTTTTTCTATTAAATTTGCCTCTAAAAATGAAAGAGAAAAGGTCCTAATTTATTTACATGCTTACGAGTTGTTATAGTTAGGTTCCGAATATGATTCGTAAAATCTGAAAATGATGCAAGCAGGGCAGTCCGTTGCCAATGCGGGCCCAGACCCAACGTGTATGGCGCAAAACTGGACCCGGGCCATCTCATTCACATGTTACTACCTAGTTACATCATACTACACATGCTCACAGTTTGCCAAATTAAAGAACTTAGCAATCTAATTTTAATCCTAAACCATTTATATGCTGAAATTAACCAGTAGTACCTAGCTAAACAATATTCCTACAAATTCCGAAACGGCTATTTGTTTAATGAGCTAACTGTTGAATGTTTAAGAATAGTCTAAATCAGCTAACATGCTTTTTTGAAACGTGATAATCATCAAACCATAACGAACTAACTGAACAGAGCTACTACACCATTAGTTTTTTTAACTAGCATACATAGACGGTTCGTCCACTAAGCTAATGTCAGATGTTCCATTATATATATCAAACAACTACATGATTCTAATTAGAGGAAGTTAAATAATGTACATATACAACTAAAATTCAGAATATAACTAAGATAAATTCAGAACTTCAACTCTTCATTTCATATTTATGCTTCAGTTTCCATTCTACAAGAACCAGTGTATCAATTTGTGTACCTGATATTGGAAGCAAAAGAAGAGGAAGATCAGCAGAAATGCAGTAGCATACAACAACAGCAACAGCAACAATAACGGAAACAGAACAGCCCAGTAACAGTGTTTAATGAAACCAACAGAATTCCTGCAACACTAAATGAAACAATAACAACACAAACCAATGCAGACCAGGAATAACAACTCAAGAAACCACTTAAAAATCTCAATTAAACGGAAACAAACTGATTCTGATTTTCAGTAGTAAAGAAGACTTCACTTTTCAGTATTTAACTCTCAACCTATTGAACTCTTTTGGGTAAAAACTCAGCTTGTATTTTACTCTTAAACTTTGAATTTTTGATGTCCAAACCCGTCCCCCTTTTTTTCCTTTTCGAATTTTTTTTTTCAAAATAAATTCTCCCTCTATATATGCAGAGTGTATATCGGGTGTATACTACTCTCTCTTTAGATTTCCAGAATGTTTTTTCTGTTCCGAAAAATCTTCAAATCTCTCTTAATATTCAGAAAATTCTTTTAATTCTCCCTTCATATTAAGAAAAATTCTCTCCCTTATTTGTGTCCAGCTCCCCTTATTTATGTCCAAAAACAGACTACTTTAAACAATTAAACAAATAAAGAAGAGGTCCCATCTTCTTGAGCCTCGTAATCCCACTACTACATGTCTTGTCCCCCACTTTTATTAAACAAATGTATTATTCCCAACTAACATATGTCTTTTCCTTATTTAATTCCCTTATTGCCCCACTACCGCATGCTTTGTCCCCCACTATATTAAACAATATATTAATTCCCCACCATTATGTCTTGTCCCCCACTACGTATTATTTTATGTATTATTTAATACTTATTGGACAAAGCACTCATTAATTATTTTTTAAGACTCATTTAAAATCTCGAAAATGCCCTTGAAAATACTGCAATTACCACTCTACCCCTAAAAATACTGCAATTTACCATTCTACCCCCATCAGCTCTAACCAATTCACCTAATCAATCTAACCAAAATACAGCAGCTATAACCAATTTCTAATCAAATTTCGTCACCAAATTTAGGCTAGAAACTCAATATTTTTGACTGAACAATATTTTTAACAACAAACATACTTTCAGCTTCAATAACAGTAACAAATCATAACAAACAAGTAGATTCAAATCACTAAACTCAATAATCAATTGAACTTTAAATTAAATCTAACAACATGATTAAATTAAACACTTCTATATTAAAACTAAACAAGAACATAAAACAAACTGAAGAAATAATCAAGAAATGATAAACAACGAACAAGAAAAGAATCAAACATATACTGATTTCAAATACGAGAATATCAAACAAAATACGGACAAAAATGAAACTTAAACCAACTAACCGGAAATGAACAATGACGAACTCTCGACGTACCGGATCTCGACTCAACGAAAACCCACCTTCTCTTTTAACCTTGACGAACTCAGACTGGACCTCACCGAACGACGAACAACAACGGACTCAAACAAAACCAAACGAGGCCTTGACAGAACTTTGCCGGACTTTAACCGGACTGCTTCGCTTTCCCTCCGTGTGTGTGTGTGTGGTCCTGGAAGCAGCAGGGTGGGTTCTTGGGCGTTCTTTGCTGGAGGTCAACGAGGCAGTGGCCATGGTGAAGAAGAATAAGCAGTAAGGTTTGGTTAGAGCTCGACGAAGGCAGCATCAATGGTGTTATGGTCGTCGATGGCTGGTGTTATGGTCGTCGAGCAGCAGCAGCGGAGGGTGACTGCAGTTCGCTGGACGAAGCAGAAGCCGATGGGGTTCGTTTGGACATGAGCTGAGGGAGACGATGAAGAAGAAGAAGGAGCAGCAGCCATGGGAGGTCGACGGAGCTCGACGAAGGAACTGATGGTCGTCAATGGAGGCGACGTTCATGGATGAAGCAGCGGAAGTTGCTGCTGAAGAAGAAGAAGCAGCAGCAGGCGGACTGGCTTTGACGAAGAAGATGAAGACTAAGAAACAATAGGTGAAGCTTGGGGATCGACGCAACTCGTCAATGGCGGACGGGGGCGGGGGTCGACTGGTTTTTGGACTGGTTCGTTTGGACGAAGAAGATGAAGAGAGGGGGGGTCGTGTGGTTAGATGGGGTGTGTTTAGGGTTTTTTAGGTAACAAAACAAAAAATGAGAGAAAGAGTGGGGGGGATCGTGTGGTCAGATGGGGGGCGGTTGGGCTTGGGTCAAGGGTTTTGGGTTGGGTAGAGGTGTTTTGGGCCTAGGTTCAAAATTGAAGAAGTGGCCAAATTCCGATTTTCTTTATATTTTTTGCTCTCTTTTCTTTTACTTTCTAATTAATAAAAACAAAATTCTAAATTAAGTTACAAACTAAATTAACTTATCAAAAATACTAATTAATTCCTAGCAACAATTATCATACATAATTAAACACCAATTAAAACAAAATTGCACAATTTGACATTGAATGCTAAAAATGCAAACGATGCATATTTTTGCAATTTTCATTCTTTTAAAACAAACTTAATTACTTCTAATTGTAAACTTAAATCCTAAATGCAAATGCGATGTATTTTTGTATTATTTTTTTTATTAATTTAACAAATAAACATGCATGGACAAATACAGATAATTATTGAAAAATGCCACGAAAATTCTCAAAATTGTACACAAAGGAAAATTGTTTTATTTTGAATTTTTTGGGAGTAATTCTCATATAAGGCAAAAATCACTTGCTTACAGCTGCCCCTCTTTGTCCGAAAACACGAAGAGTTTTCGTGCAAAGATAAAGTGAGCGATTTTTGCCCATCCGAGTACTCCGTGTGAAGCATTTTTTGAAAAAGATTTAACCGAACCTTTGCTTCAAAGGTTTCCTACATATCCCTAACTAAAAGGGAATCAGGTTAATGTAGTTCGGGAAGTTTTGGTAGCTGGGACTACCATGGGACTGCAATGTTACTGCTGTTGCATGCTGTTATTACTGCTTGTCGACTTCCTTATTACACCATGCTGAAAGAAAACAAGAAGCTAGACTAAACTATAGTCTATGAATTACAAAATCTTATTTACATCTTCAGCCATGCTCTTGTGTCTCTTGTTGCTTTGATGTCTCGGTGACTCCTCGGGTATTTCTTTACTTCTGATTTATCTTGTATTCTCCCTTGACTGCCGATCTCAAACTGCTTATTTCCTTCTCGGGAGCTTCGTATTATTTTTCCATCGAGTCTTGGACTTCCTTCCTCTACTGCGGATTCTTGTTGTTTCCCGCTGGGGATTTCGGTTGTATTCTTCTGCTTTACTGACTTGAAATGTATTCCTCTGTTATAAGGGCGGGCTCCCAACTTCTTCAACTTAAAATGTAAAAACTGAAATGTATTCCTCTGTTATATGGGCAGACTCCCAACCTCCACAACAACTTCAAAAATAAATCGTCATTCCTTTCTTCAGGCGGGCGAGATTTCAACAACTTCGAAAAATAAATAATCATTCTGTTCTTCAGGAGGGCTCCTAACCTCAACAACTTCAAAAAATAAATCGACATTCTGTTCTTCAGGGGGGGCTCCTGACCTCAACAACAACTTTGAAAATAAATTGCCATTCCTTTCTTCAGGGGGGGCTCCTGACCTCAACAACTTCGAAAAATAAATCGTCATTCTGTTCTTCAGGGGGGCTCTTGACCTCAACAACTTTCTTAAATTTTAACACCTCTATTCTCCAGGCGGGCTCCTGACCTCAACAACAACCTTTTGCAAAACTTCAAACTTCAATGACTCAACCTGGAAGTACGTCTCCTATGACTGAATTATTGATTTAGGAAGTGCGTCTCCTATGGTGAAATAAACTTAGGAGGAAGTGCGTCTCCTATGGGTAAAATAAACTTAGGAGGAAGTGCGTCTCCTATGGGTAGAAATAAACTTAGGGGGAAGTGCGTCTCTTATGGGTAAAATAAACTTAGGGGGAAGTGCGTCTCCTATGGGTAAAATAAACTTAGGAGGAGGTGCATCTCCTATGGGTAGAAATAAACTTAGGGGGAAGTGCGTCTCCTATGGGTAAAATAAACTTAGGGGGAAGTGCGTCTCATATGGGTAAAATAAACTTAAGAGGAAGTGCGTCTCCTATGGGTAGAAATAAACTTAGGGGAAAGTGCGTCTCCTATGGGTAAAATAAACTTAGGGGGAAGTGCGTCTCCTATGGGTAAAATAAACTTAGGAGGAAGTGCGTCTCCTATGGGTAGAAATAAACTTAGGGGGAAGTGCGTCTCCTATGGGTAAAATCTCAATTTAGGAAGTGCATCTCCTAAAGCAAAATATAACCCGAAAGACCCAAACTAGGAAGTGCGTCTCCTAGGGATGAAACTTCAATGATTCGAACTAGGAAGTGCGTCTCCTACGAATGCACTTAGATGAACCAGACTAGGAAGTGCGTCTCCTAGGAATGAATTTAAATGATCGAGACTAGGAAGTGCGTCTCCTAGAGGTGAGAATTTTAGTGACTAAAACTCATATGATCCAAACTAGAAAGTGCGTCTCCTAAGGGTAAAATCTCAATTTAGGAAGTGCATCTCCTACAACAAAATATAACTTGAAAACCCAGACTAGGAAATGCTTTTCCTGGTGGTGATGTGTGATCTTCTCAATAGCCTTTGCGTAAGTCGAATTGGGGCATTACACCTGAAAATTTCAACCTTCCAAGCTTTGATATGAACATAGCTTCCATCCCTGTTTCAAACAAAGAAAATTCGGTCAGTTTAAAACGTGGTGGTTGGTTGTGATACTCATGCTGGGGATGCCATCAACCATTTTCCATCTATGCATTGTCTGACTATCTTGAACTAGGCTGATACCTTCTGACCTTCTTGACGATTCCTTATTCACAAACCTCTTAACCATTTTCCCAGTCTCCTTATCTGATCTCATGTATTTTTATGACAGCCGATTTCACTTGAAGATCTTGCATGTTCATTGATTAACCACTCCCTTCATCGTGTGTGTTATTGAAATACCTTTTCACGGTGTAGACCCAATATCTTCTTTTGCGGTACTGTCCGTGAACTGGCATTTCCCCAACTTTTGAGTCTCCTATGAATTTCCCAATTATGTCCATTGCTTTCCGCGTTGTTCTTTCTTGATTTTCCGCTGGCCTTGGCCTTATAACCCTCGATTTCTGCTGGGGATATCCTTCTTGACACTGGTTCATCCTTTTGTCAATCTCATCATCGAATATACCCTCAGTTCAATCCCCCTGGCCCTCTTTTGTTGCACTGTCCCTGAATTGATATGGACCAATCTTGGGTATTTTGCGCGAACCTCAAAGCACGTTGACTATTACCAGCTCATTGCGCTTGTTCTTTCCTGACCTATACCAATTTGACGTACTAGTCAGATCTCGTCTTGCATAATTGGAAAGTTGATGGCAAATTTTGAAATCATTTCTCGCTTGTTCTGACCAAAGAAACTCAAGAAGAGGAAATGACAAAGGAAAAAGGAACAGAGTAAAAAAGAAAGAGATGACTCCTAACAAGAAAACTACAAAGTAAAACCTATCAGATGTGGATACCAACTCTATTGGCCATGACATGAACACGTGGTCTATCCTCCGTCGTTAATCGCCTTTCACAATCTTCGTCTGGTGATTTCTTGTATGATTCTCAATCTTTATTCGACTTGTAGTGCCCGAAGGGTTTTCACTATCAAGCCTCTCTTATTTTGATTTTCCTCTCAACTTATAGCCGCCTCAAGGTGCCCGTGAAGGTTTTCACCGATAAGACTCTCTCATTTTATTACTTTTCTACCGGGGATGAGAGCATTATTTTTGAATTCCATTTGCATGACTTGTCATCTTTCGAAGACTGATCAAAAGGTCTTTCTTTGGACCGTAACGTGGGGTTTTGGATAGGGCTAGAAAGAAAGGGTATTAGCGGCTCAAAACGAATCAATTTGGGTTCAAAATGTACAACCTTCAGAACCAGATTTCTTTACATCAAACACAACTTCTGCCCCAGTTTCTTACTTGGGGATTTTTTATATTTTTTATTTTTATTTTTACACTATGTTACAACCACACTATGCACACTATGATCGAGCCGTGAAGCGCCTACGTATCCTCTTTGAGGAATCAGGTCAAACGTAGTTCCCAATTCCTTTTTTGTTTTCTTTTCACTTACTTATTATTTTCTTTTCTTTTCTTTCTCTTTCTCTTTCTCCTTTCTCTTTTGTCGTTTTGTTATTTCTGTTTTTTTTATCTATCATGCTTGTGTTTTCTAGTCTTTGCTACTGATTCCGAACGAGGGGTAAGAAAGAAAACCAATAAGGCTCAAAAAGGGTTAACGAAGGATAAAGTGTTTAGATAGCAGAATAAAATGCCTTCGTCATTCCAATCTTTAAAACATGCCAAGCACAAACAACACCATTAAATATTCGCCACATCTTATGATTATGCCGGACTTGATAACCATATCCATACATTTGCCTTTTCATTTGTCATTTTTTAAAACACCGTTGGGCAATACTCTCACTTGCTTTTATGGTTTTTCTTTATGTTTTGCTTGCCCCAGTTTCACGTGGCTCGGGCTTCAAAGAATCTCAAGCTATTCCTATTTCCCTTAAGTGTTCCGATCATCCCCCAATGGCTTTATAATTAACTCTTAAGATTAGGCCCAAACTTTGCATGCATGTCATATCACTAGAATTGGCGTTTGAACAAGGACAAAAAAGATAAAAGAATTAAACAAAGAAGATGACTGAAAGTAACATAAGACCGGAATTTGCATTATACAAGCGGTGAAACGGTTCGTATAACGAAACAAGCAAAACAACTGGGGTACGACCTTGGAACAAACCCCAAAACAAATCCTAGACAATACTAAACAAACCACTATGACAAAATGGAAGGATAAAAGGGTTTGACACAAGACAATATTTGGATTATAATCCTGCAAATAAGCCGGACAACAGAAATGATAACAAAATGAACCACCAAAACTCCTCCCTAACCAACCAAGAAAGGAGCGTCTTTCCAATTGCCAAGCTCGGCATCTCAACCACTGGGTTCCCCATCAACATTGTCAAAACCATTAACAACTTCAATATCATTAACTTTAGTCCGCAAATTCCCAAGAGGATTCGCATGCTCCTTGTCACTGCCATTGATCACGATTACCCCTTCTTGAATCATTCTTTCTATTTCCCTTTTCAAAGAACGACAATCTTCAATGCTATGCCCTTGGACATTAGAATGGTACATGCATCGTACAGTAGGATCAAAGCCTTTTGCATATGGGTCTGGAGTATAGCCGAGGAGTGGCTCAATCAAGCCAGAATGCTTTAACTTTTCAAACAAGCTTGTATAGGACTCCCCAATTGGCGTGAAACTATTTCTTTGCCTTTGTTCCCCTCCATGCCCCTGTTTTCTAGGGTCATTGGGTGCTCGAAAACTTTGTGAAGGCAAGAATGCATTATGTGGTGCTGGCGCTCGCCATAGGGAGTGACCTGATGGTTGGATATATGACCGGACATTGTTCGGAGGATAATACTGAAGTGGATTATGTGGAGCTCGGGAACAGGTTTGGGCATGATGGGCGGAAAAGAGTGGCTCTGATGGTGGGTAGTAGGGTTATGGAAGGCCATATGGCATGTGTGGGTAATTTGAGTGATGGGGTCTGGGCTGGTAGTGAGGGGAAGGACCTCTAGATTTGGACCAAGTATCTGTTTCGACTGTTGCGACCTCCTCTCTCTTCTTTTTCCCGAGCGCACCTCTCGTGCCACTTTGGATAGCCTGAGTTGTGGCCTTGATTGCCGAATAACTCATTATCTTGTTGGACCTGAGTCCCTCTTCAACCATGCCGCCCATTTTTACTACTTCAATGAAAGATTTACCAACTGATGTCATCAGGTGACCAAAGTAAGTTGGCTCCAAAGTTTGTAAGAAGTAGTCCACCATTTCACCTTCCCTCATTGGCGGATCGACTCTTGCTGCTTGTTCTCTCCAACGGAATCCGAATTCCCTAAAGCTCTCTCCAGGCTTTTTCTCAAGTTTTAATAGTGTGAGACGGTCGGGGACGATCTCAAGGTTATGCTGGAAATGACCTACAAATGCTTGTGCTAGATCGTCCCAGGTATACCACCTGCTAGGATCCTGCCTCGTGTACCATTCTAATGCAGACCCGCTTAAACATTGACCGAAATAAGCTATCATCAGCTCATCCTTTCCACCTGCCCCTCTCATCTTACTATAGAAACCTCGTAGATGCACCATGGGATCACCGTGTCCCTCATATAGATCAAACTTTGGCATCTTAAAACCTACTGGCAATTGAATATCGGGGAAGGGACACAGATCTTTATAGGACACACTGACTCTGCTGCCCAATCCATGCATATTCCTGAAGGATTGCTCCAGGCTTTTCACTTTACGAAGCACTTCGTCTTGCTCCGGATTCTTAGCTGGCCTCTCAGTTTCTGTTGGGAGCTGAAGGTGAGGGGTGTAAGTGTATGGCTCGGGTGTTTTGAAGGTGAGTTCAGGAGGATAGTATTGATTGTCGTGAACCTGAAACACTGGTTCATCGGATGATTTTTGCAATGTGGCGTTTGTCCCTTAGCCCAGGCTAGGTGCATCCCAGCTATCTCTTGTCTCAACCTGTCTACTTCCTCCTTCATCATTTGCATCCCCGTCTTTTCCTCCTCAACACTTTTGTCTAAACCAGACATACTTTCCGGAATAGGCCCTTTTGATCTTGTGTGGTAATGGTAATCTGCCAGAACGTTCTAACGAGCTAACTGTTTTGAAATCTCTTTTTCTGGTATAAACAACAAAACTTGTTAGCGTTAGAGTTTAACACATATTGCAATTTCACATTGGAGAATGCAATGTTCCTAGGCAGTTTAACCATTTCTAACATGTTTTTGCTTCGATTGCATGCATTATCTCGGCTTACTCTTACTTTTTATGTCCTTTTTTCCTTTCTTTTATTCACAATGCCCCTTTTTTCTTTTAGTGATGGTCGAATCTTATGTAGATTGCCTACGTATCATGTCCTCGCATGAATCAGACCGGGCATAGTTCTGCCACATAAAAGGTAAACAACAATAAAACATTTTTTGGAATCACTTAAAGACGAACAACAGACTCGAAAGTCAAACGGCCCACATACTCTAATCAAAAGAAATACAAACTCAAGAAAAATAAAATGACAGGTTCCTTCCCCTATATGCCGATTTTAACCAAATGGCTATTTTTGCAAACGTAACCCTTTCCCAATTTCACATGAATTTTGAGGCCGGAAAGATTATTTTATGACACTTCACAAACTTGTCCGTTCTTTTACGAAAATAGACTTTTGACAACTGAAAGATATTCTAAGGCTATCTCGGCAAGAACGGTTTAGGACACCGCCGAAGCTGGCTCGGCTTAAAAAATCTAAACGGTATTCTTGAACACTGACTCTTTTTCTTATTAAAAATAAAATAAAAGACCGGATTTTGCCGACGCGGCCTTTCAGCACCTCGGGGACGAAGATTTTAAGGCTGCGTTAGTTAACCGACCAAAATCCTAAAAAACATGACCAAAGGTGGCAATTTATGCAAAGTCAGCCTTCCGGCGTCCTTTTTGCGACCGTTCGGCTATTTCTGACAAAAACAGCATCACCCAACTCTATGAAAAATTAAAATTTTTGACACATTTTTTTTGGCTATTTTTACAAAGGGGAGGTTGAATCCGATGAGGGCTGCCTACGTATCTCACATCCTGTGAGAATCAAACCGGCGTAGTTCGGGCCCATAAAACAAACTTCTTTTGAAAACAAGACTCTTTTTTTTGTTGGCAAATAAAACTATTTTTCATAAACAAAAAACCTTTTTTTTTCTTTTTTCTTTTTTTTTTCATTTTCACAAAATTTTGGTAGAGTTTGCCGGTAACTCAGAATTATCTCTCTACACTGCTATTTTTTCAATATTCCAGTATTTTCAGAAGCCAGTTAGCATGCAAGTCTGCAGCAAATAAATGCGTTAAACAAACAGGATGCAGCAGGATGGTCTTTTTCATTTCAGGTTGCTTGTCCTAGACGGACCCAACCCCTGTGTTGAGTCCCCTAAGTCAAATGCAACATGATGCAAATAAACGTTCCTACTAAGGATCCGACATGAAGTCAAGTTATTCTAGGTTCAACCTGGGTATATGTTCTAGACAGTGTACCCGAGCGGACAACTCGAGTTGAGGAAGGAGCTCCTTTCCGAGAACCAAAAGGCCAGCCGGCTTAGAAACTTTCCGATCCTCTTTTATTTCAGGGTATGACACTAACAGAATAAAGAGTCTCAACCAGTAAGCACATCCCCGGAGGTAAGAAGAGAAGGTTTCGACACAGTTTATATGTACAGTTCAAATAATATCAAAGCGGTAAAAAAAGCATCATTTTGCACATTTAGGCCAAAACATGTAATAAGATCAAATAATAAATAAAGCCAAATATAACAACTCATCTAAGCTCGAATTCTGAACCCTGAACCAGTGGTTCTGGGTCTCGTCCCCAACAGAGTCGTCAGAGCTGTCACACCTCCTTTTTCGCCTGCGCCGCCGTGAAGGGACGCGGAAGGGAGTTTTTCCAATTAAAGGACAATCGAAATGGGATTTATTATTTAAGGATCAGAGTCGCCACTTGGGAGATTTATGGTGTCCCAAGTCACCGGTTTTAATCCCGAATCACGGAAAAGAATGACTCTGTATTACAGTTTGCGCACCAGAAATCCGGATAAGGAATTCTGTTAACCCGGGAGAAGGTGTTAGGCATTTCCGAGTTCCGTGGTTCTAGCACGGTCGCTCAACTGTCATGTTCGGCTTGATTATCTGATTTTATACAATTATGAACTTATGTGCAAACTTTAAACTCTTTACCGCTTTTATTATTATTATTATTATTATTTTAACAGAGAATTACAACATTGTGAAAAACGTATCTCGAAACACGTCACATCAATGTACCCGTGGTTATCGACACATTTCGACTCTGTTGAGATTTGGATTTGGGTCACATAAATGTGCACCCGAGTTTAAGAAAGTAAATTGTTAAAGGCGCGCCTAAAGCGACTAGCGTATCATTATTTTGGGTAAGGCCGTGAAATTTGCTAAACGACCGATCCCGAAGTCTATACAATTATTAACCATTTATTGAGGGCCCCGCAACTTGTGCGTTTTATTGGGCGAGGCTCATCTCATTTATTTTAAAAAGATAATCCTAAAGTGCCTACATTTTTTCTATTAAATTTGTCTCTAAAAATGAAAGAGAACAGGTCCTAATTTATTTACATGCTTACGAGTTGTTATAGTTGGGTTCCGAATATGATTCGTAAAATCTGAAAATGATGCAAGCAGGGCAGTATGGCGCAAAACTGGACCCGGGCCATCTCATTCACATGTTACTACCTAGTTACATCATACTACACATGCTCACAGTTTGCCAAATTAAAGAACTTAGCAATCTAATTTTAATCCTATACCATTTATATGCTGAAATTAACCAGTAGTACCTAACTAAAAAATATTCCTACAAATTCCGAAACGGCTATTTGTTTAATGAGCTAACTGTTGAATGTTTAAGAATAGTCTAAATCAGCTAACATGCTTTTTTAAGACGTGATAATCATCAAACCATAACGAACTAACTGAACAGAGCTACTACACCATTAGTCTTTTTAACTAGCATACATAGACGGTTCGTCCACTAAGCTATTGTCAGATATTCCATTATATATATCAAATAACTACATGATTCTAATTAGAGGAAGTTAAATAATGTACATATACAACTAAAATTCAGAATATAACTAAGATAAATTCAGAACTTCAACTCTTCATTTCATATTTATGCTTCAGTTTCCATTCTACAAGAACCAGTGTATCAATTTGTGTACCTGATATTGGAAGCAAAAGAAGAGGAAGATCAGCAGAAATGCAGTAGCATACAACAATAGCAACAACAACAGTAACGGAAATAAAACAACCCAGTAACAGTGTTTAGTGAAATCAGCAGAATTCCAGCAACACTTAATGAAACAATATCAACACAAACCAATGCAGACCAGGAATAACAACTCAAGAAACCACTTAAAAATCTCAATTAAACGGAAACAAACTGATTCTGATTTTCAGTAGTAAAGAATACTTCAATTTTCAGTATTTAACTCTCAACCTATTGAACTCTTTTGGGTAAAAACTCAGCTTGTATTTTACTCTTAAACTTTGAATTTTTGATGTCCAAACCCGTCCCCCTTTTTTTCCTTTCGATTTTTTTTTCAAAATGAATTCTCCCTCTGTATATCCAGTGTATGAAGAGTGTATATCGGGTGTATACTACTCTCTCTTTAGATTTCCAGAATGTTTTTTCTGTTCCGAAAAATCCTCAAATCTCTCTTAATATTCAGAAAATTCTTTTAATTCTCCCTTCATATTCAGAAAATTCTCTCCCTTATTTGTGTCTAGCTCCCCTTATTTATGTCCAAAAACAGACCACTTTAAACAATTGAACAAATAAAGAAGAGGTCCCATCTTCTTGAGCCTCGTAATCCCACTACTACAAGTCATGTCCTCCACTTTTATTAAACAAATGTATTATTCCCCACTAACATATGTTTTTTCCTTATTTAATTTCCTTATTGTCTCACTACCGCATACTTTGTCCCCCACTATATTAAACAATATATTAATTCCCCACCATTATGTCTTGTCCCCCACTACGTATTATTTTATGTATTATTTAATATTTATTGGACAAAGCACTCATTAATTATTTTTTAAGACTCATTTAAAATCTCGAAAATGCCCTTGAAAATACTGCAATTACCACTCTACCCCTAAAAATACTGCAATTTACCATTCTACCCCCATCAGCTATAACCAATTCACCTAATCAATCTAACCAAAATACAGCAGCTATAACCAATTTCTAATCAAATTTCGTCAACAAATTTAGGCTAGAAACTCAATATTTTTGACTGAACAATATTTTTAACAACAAACATACTTTCAGCTTCAATAACAGTAACAAATCATAACAAACAAGTATATTCAAATCACTAAACTCAATAATCAATTGAACTTTAAATTAAATCTAACAACATGATTAAATTAAACACTTCTATATTAAAACTAAACAAGAACATAAAACAAACTGAAGAAATAATCAAGAAATGATAAACAACGAACAAGAAAAGAATCAAACATATACTGATTTCAAATACGAGAATATCAAACAAAATACGGACAAAAATGAAACTTAAACCAACTAACCGGAAATGAACAATGACGAACTCGAACGGAAACGGAAAACTCGGACAACACCCTCGACGTACCGTATCTCGACTCTACGAAAACCCACCTTCTCTTTTAACCTTGACGAACTCAGACTGGACCTCACCGAACGACGAACAACAACGGACTCAAACAAAACCAAACGAGACCTTGACAGAACTTTGCCGGACTTTAACCGGACTGCTTTGCTTTCCCTCCGTGTGTGTGTGTGTGGTCATGGAAGCAGCAGGGTGGGTTCTTGGGCGTTCTTTGCTGGAGGTCGACGAGGCAGTGGCCATGGTGAAGAAGAAGAAGCAGCAAGGTTTGGTTGGAGCTCGACGAAGGCAGCAGCAATGGTGTTATGGTCGTCGATGGCTGGTGTTATGGTCGTCGAGCAGCAGCAGCGGAGGGTGACTGCAGTTTGCTGGACGAAGAAGAAGCCGATGGGGTTCATTTGGATGTGAGCTGAGGGAGACGACGACGAAGAAGAAGGAGCAGCAGCCATGGGAGGTCGACGGAGCTCGACGAAGGAACTGTTGGTCGTCAATGGAGGCGGCGTTCATGGATGAAGCAGCAGCAGTGGCTGCCGAAGAAGAAGCAGCAGCAGCAGGTGGACTAGCTTTGACGAAGAAGACGAAGACGAAGAAACAACAGGTGAAGCTTGGGGGTCGACGCAGCTCATCAATGGCGGACGGGGGCGGGGGTCGACTGGTTTTTGGACTGGTTCATTTGGACGAAGAAGATGAAGAGAGGGGGGTCGTGTGGTTAGATGGGGTGTGTTTAGGGTTTTTTAGGTAACAAAACAAAAAATGAGAGAAAGAGTGAGGGGGGCTCGTGTGGTCAGATGGGGGGGCTTGGGTCTAGGGTTTTGGGTTGGGTAGAGGTGTTTTGGGCCTAGATTCAAAATTGAAGAAGAGGCCCAATTCCGATTTTCTTTATATTTTTTGCTCTCTTTTCTTTTACTTTCTAATTAATAAAACTAAAATTCTAAATTAAATTACAAACTAAATTAACTTATCAAAAATACTAATTAATTCCTAGCAACAATTATCATACATAATTAAATACCAATTAAAACAAAATTGCACAATTTGACATTGAATGCTAAAAATGCAAACGATGCATATTTTTGCAATTTTCATTCTTGTAAAACAAACTTAATTACTTCTAATTGTAAAATTAAATCCTAAATGCAAATGCGATGTATTTTTGTATTATTTTTTTTATTAATTTAACAAATAAACATGCATGGACAAATACAGATAATTATTGAAAAATGCCACGAAAATTCTCAAAATTGTACACAAAGGAAAATTATTTTATTTTGAATTTTTTGGGAGTAATTCTCATATAGGGCAAAAATCACGTGCTTACAAACTAACTAACAACAACAACAACAATTAACTAACAAAAATAATAAACTAATACTAACAACCATTATCTAACAATAACAACAACTAATAATAACCACAACAAAAACTACACAAGTGTTCAATAACAAAATAATATCAACAATACATCATCATTCAAAACTAGTCTCAACTAAAAAATAGTCAAGTTCGATACTTTATTTAGTACTACACACCATTCAATGAGTGTTTTATATAACATCATCTCCATCTTCACTCCTAGAACTTTCATCGTTGGCATGGTTCGAAGGATCATGACGAGAAGGATTAGCACATGAGGAAGGCTCACGAGACCAGGGAATGGGGAAAGCACCACTAGCAAGAAGATTGGCCAGCTGATCTTGAAGGAGATTAAATTTTTGGTCCCTCCTTTCTAGCTAAACTTGAAGGGTTCCAAATTTTTCATCTCTCTTTTCTTCAAGCTCTGTTGTTAGCTTTGCGATCCTCTCTTCCATAGACGAGATAGTCGACCTATCAATTGTCTCGCTTTGGGAGGAAGTCCCTATACCTTGCAATCCAGCCCTGTAGCACTGAAATGATTTCTCTGGAAAGCCGTATGTTATCCCCTTTTTAGGACCACCGACAACATTCAACCGTATCCTTTGCGCTTCTTCATCTGAAAGGTGCGGTCACTCGCCTTGCTCATTCGGTGGCATGTTCTGAGTGTACTCCTCCACATTAATCTTGTAGCAACCCTTTATTTAGAAGATAGAAAATAATTAACTATATAATATTATAAATATGTATAGTAGTTATGAAATTTACATATGCAGTCTTCGCCCGGTCCTCGACCCATCTACTTGGATCTGTTGGTTCCTTCTTCTTCCGGATGTGAGTCTCCATGAAGAACTCATCATGAGTCATGTTCCTCATATATATTTTTCCTACAAATATAAAAAAATGTTTTAACTAAATTAACATATATAAATATAGTTCGATAAAAATAGATGTAAATATTTTAAGGAATTACCAGTAGTCTCCTCGTAGCCTCCATGCTCCTTGCACCCACACAGTGCTAGGGCTGTTCAAAACTGAACCATAACCGTTAACCGAACTGATAGCTTATTGGATTATTGGTATCAAGTTATCGGGGTAATGGATGGTGAACGGATTGAGCTTTTATAATTAACAGCTTAAATATTTAGGGGCAGATTACTCAATTTTCTTATCGGATAAACCGTTAACCCGTAATTTTTATATTTAGCCTTTACGGGTGAGCCCCATATCTTTCTCGCGATGTTCAAGAGTTTCAAATTCAAGTGCTACTCAGCTGTGACAGTTCGACATCATCAATTGTGCAGATCTAGTAGCTCAAATACATACATACTGCATGTTCACAATATGATAATATAATCCATTGCTAGGTATTGCCCTCGCGCGCCAGGTAGTTCTCAACATCAGAGTTCTCGTGCTATGGTTCAGGCACAAGGTGCCCCACAAGCCGCCCAGCCATCTAGATGTGGGGGGTATAGGTGATAGAGGTGGAGGTAGAGGTGGAGCTCAGACCGCTAGAGGTGGAGGCCAGCTAGCAGCAGGTCGTCCCAGATATATGGTTCAGGGTGGTGGGGCCCAGCCCCGATATTATGCTCTCCCAGCCAGGCCCGAGGCTGAGGCTTCAGATGCAGTTATTACAGGTACGGTTCTGGTTTGTGATAAAGATGCTTCATTGTTATTTGATCTAGTGTTTACATATTCGTACGTGTCATCTTATTTTGCACCGTATCTGGTCATGCCTAGGGATTCACTGAGTATTCTTGTTTATGTATCTACACCGATGGGTGATTCTATTGTGGTTGATCGAGTCCATCGTTCGTATATTGTGGTAATTGGAGGTCTTGAGACTCGTGTAAATTTGTTGCTTCTAGACATGGTTGACTTCGATGTTATATTGGGGATGGACTGGTTATCACCTTACCACGCTATCTTTGCCCTCTTTATCAAGTTAGAGACTCCTATGATAATCAACTCGGTTGTTCTATTATGTAAAACAAATGTCGTATAGCTGCCCAGTCGAGGTTCATCTCACGATCCTTTGACATATGTCACAAATTCTTCAACGTTCTCAAAAAGGATAATGGACTCTAGTGGAATTTTTAATGCTCCAATGCCCTAAGAGAACTAAAGGCATACTTTTCCTCACCCCCATTACTCGCCAAGGCAGAACCAGGCGCATGTCTCTTAATCTACCTGGCCGTGTCCGACATAGCAGTAAGTGCAGTCTTGGTCCATGAAAACAAAGGTACGCAATCTCTAATATATTACATTAGCAAAACCCTGGTCGATGCCGAAACGAGGTATCCCCACCTCGAAAAATTGGCACTGGCATTAGTCGTAGCTTCACGAAAGCTGAGACCCTATTTCCAATGCCACCCCATATCGGTTGTTAAGACCTTACCCCTAAGAAGCATTTTACATAAAACCGAGTTGTCGGGTAAATTGGCCAAGTGGGCCATCGAATTAAGCGAGCATGATATAACATATCAGCCGCTAACAATGATAAAGTTGCAAGTACTCGCCGACTTCATCACTGACTTCAGCGCCAAAATATCACCTGAGGCCAAGTAGGAATCCACCCCTACCTCTCCCAAGTTACCTGACCTATGGGTCATGTACACTGATGGTGCCTCCAATGCATCAGGATCTGGACTGGGACTCGTGCTCGAGGCCCAACAGGCAAAGTCATTCGCCAGTCCATATTATGTCCCGACATGACTAATAATGAGGCCGAGTATGAGGGTGTAATTACAGGACTGAAACTAGCTCTCAAGTATGGAGCACGGTGAGTCATCCTCTGATGTGACTCACAACTCGTCATCAACCAAGTCACAGGGACTTTCTAAATAAAATGGAAAAGGCTACAAAAATATCAGGCAGAAATTCATATACTGCTCGAGTTCGATGAGTTCCAACTCGATCTCCCAAGGAATACTAGCTAAGCCTCCTATTTCTTCGAGCAAAGGAGTCATTTCAAGGTTCCCAAAGCGGAATACGGACCCGTCACTATCCCAGAATAGAGTTGCAACCTCTAGGATTTTGTTGTCAGGCTGGATTTCTAGAAGATAAGGCAGATTCCCTAAGTATTTGCGGACGAGTGTCTGATCACTGGAGTGGAGATCTTCCCACCAATTCAGCAGCCTTGGATGAATGTTGGTTACCATGCCAAATCTGGGGACTTCGTGCCTCATTTTCTGCAAAACAGAGTGTTAGACCCTTACCCTGCCATACTCGACTATTTAAACCAATAATTAGCATAAAAGCATTTAGTTCTCCAAATAAATGCACAGAACATGTAGGTGTCCGTTTGGGTTTCAGGGAAACCCGATGGACTTTGGACAAGGCTATCTTAATGAGTCATTATGTGGACAACATAACTGACTCGGCTAGGTTTGACCATGATGCATGCACAGTTAGACAGAGTAAGGTTTCTATTGGGGTATTAGACAGGTACCCTTGAGCGGACAACTCAAGAGAGAAAGGCACGGAACCGTCGACTGCACCGCTGATCGACTGGTTTTACCGCAAATACTCCTTTGCTGAATTTAAAGGGTGATAATATTGGAAGAGCGCAACCACTCATTATAAGCATTGCTATGGTATTTGTTTGGCATGAGTGAGATATGATTTTGAAGATGCAGTTTACAAGAATGAAACAAATTGACATGTATCTTCACGTTCATAAGATGAATGATTACAATAGTTGCAGTAATTACAACAGCATTGAAATAAAGTAGTAAAGGAAAGCAGCTAAAGGAAAGAAAAGACATGAAGAGCCAAGTCAGTTTCATAGTGAAAGAATAAAAGATAGTAAGTAAAGCAATTAATGAGATAATAAAGTCACAAGCAACGTGCAATGGTAAAAGCCTAAAGAAAATCCCCAGCGGAGTCGCCATGCTGTCGATGCCCCCTTTTTCTCTAACCGTGGGGTCATAAATCGGGTATACGACATTGGAAGGACAACTCTATTCCCTTTTGAGAATTGGGTTTAGAAGTTGAAGAGTCGCCACCTAATGATTATAGTGCATTAGGACACTTTTTGGATGAGTTTGAGATGAAGAGACCAGAGATTAGGGTAAGGGCTAGAAATTATCCCGAGGGGAAGGTGTTAGGCACCCCTCAGGATCCACAAGTGTGGTTCCCGGCCATACTACAATTGTGACTTTACAAGTAAACAATCAAGGCTCAAATAAGGACTTGCATACAACATTGCAATTAGGTTGAAACTTGTGAAAGTAAGTAGAAAGAGAGCAAGGATTTGAAAAGTTTAAACAACTCTAAAGGAAGCGAATAAAGAAAAAGGGGGTCCTAGGTTTGTGATTAATATGGATCACTTCAATGCAATATCTAGCAATCACTCCTCAGAAGAGGGGTCGCACGTGATATTAGCGCACCGGTCATCATATACATATTCTACCCTTCCCGCCCCGTTAAGGTATTAAAGCGCAGAATGGTATCGTTACTTATTGCATGCTATTACCCGTCCCAATCCTATCAATCTCGGAGGCATTGAGACTACTAATCCTGAAGGGGAGGGAGTTGGGGCTTTTATGGTTTTAAAAGGATAAAATTCTAGGGCGACAAACAAAACACATAAAGCAGATATGGTAAAACACATAACAGTTGAAAGGCTCAAATAAACCTCCTCAAGTCAGAAAAGCATAGAGTTTAGCATGTCTTACATGTACTGATTAGGTCTGAATTAAACTTAAAAAATGCGTGAGGCAGACTGATTTATTACATACTTCAGATAAGAAATCCGAATCAGACCTGCCTACTGGTTAGAATTGTCAAAGACTGATGCACTTATGGCTTTTACCCTAAAGCTTGCCTAGGTGAAACCTATAGGCATGATATCTAATAATGCAAAGTATAGTGATTTTAAGGAAAAGCTTTACTAATTTTAAAAAAAAAGGGATCCGCAGATTTTAAGACATGTTTTAGATTCGAAACGAGGCTGATTCGATTAACTGATCATATAGGCATGGTTTCTAAGTGTCATTGATCTTATACAGTTGCAAAAATCCTATAGACATGATATCTAGGCGTTAGTGATTTTTAAACGTTTATAGAAGTGCAGAAGTCCTATAGGCCTGGTGTCTAAAATACTGATTCCTATATACACGTTTGCCTAATGATAGATGCATATGCAGAATACAGAAAGTCCTATAGGCATGGTGTCTATATGAGAATGCAGAAATCTTATGGACATGGTATCTATGTGAGAATGTAGAGTTTCAATGATTTATAAAATGCAGAACTTTAAAACAGAGTAATTCATATAGGCATGATCTCTAGATGAGATGCAGAATTTTATAAATGATAACCCATGTAGGCATGATATCTACCCCTTGCATGCATAGTTCCACACCCTTTTCCACTAACCGACCCCAAATGTTTATTACAAGATTATTACAAACCAGAATTGATAAAAGAAAAATAAAACAAAAATTACATCAGAAAACTAAAAATCCCAACCAAGGAGAGCCTGATTCGTACTTGTGTCTGAAGCATGAAGTAAACCAACTCCAAAGATCAAGTTCCAAAGCCTTTCTCTTATTTGGGATGTGTCAAAGTTCCCAAGAGTCTCAAAGGGGCTCCAGGCAATGCTTAACCCCAAATATATTTCAGAATCAAGGACATAGTGCAGTGTGGAAGGGCCAGCCCTCAAATGTCCAAGTTCAGAGGGAACTCAAGGTCCCAAAGCAAGGCTCACAGGAGGGGGCAGAACTTAAAATCTAAGAGTAGGTGCAAGTGCAGGGGAGGGGGAGTGATGAGCTGGTGGTCATGCCAAGCAACTTGAAGTACTGGCACACCCCTGACCAACTTGTCATTTCAAGTTGAGGAGTTAGGGCTTATTAAAAGCCAGGCTCAAGCCTGGGCAGCCATTTAAGAGGCTACCAGATTATGAGCCTTAACTCAGCATATATAGGGGGTAAGGGTAGGTGATTCATAACAGAAACAATAGACAAAGGAAAAGTGGGCAAAGGACATGATCATCAATAAAACCTACAGACACCCTTTACTTAGGTTTAAAATTTCGTTCATGGACAACAACTCATGTTGCCATGCCCTGAATCCCCATTTACAAACACATAGAGGGTAAAGGTATAGGGATCAAGCATTCGCAAGAAAATAAAGCAAACAGCTAGGAAAGAGCAAGAGTAAAAGAGCAAGAGCAGTAAAAAGCAAAAGAGCAGCATATGAACATGTCAAACATTGCAAGTAATAGGCATAGATGTAAAGGTTCTAAGTAAACACATTAGGATGATTGCTAGGAAATGAATCAACACATACCAGTAAAAGAGCAAGAGCAGGATGCAAAGACAAAGTAGTAGTAGTATATTAGCCTTGACTTTCACCTAGCTAATAATAAGCAGGAGCAGAGAACAGCAGTAGAGGAGAGAGCAAGAGGGAATGCAGGTTTTAAAAGTAGTAGTAGTGTGTAAGAGTATGCAATTCGAAGTGTGTTGTAAAAGTATTGAATTGTAAGTTAAGGACCATCAAAGTGCAGAAGGGTCGTGCCCCTTTTATAGTGCATAACACAAGTGAGAAAAGGTAAGGAAATAACATTGAAATCAATCTCCCTTTAGTTAAGGGATTCTGATTTCAATGGGTAAAAGCCAATTAAGGAAAGCAGTTTTGATTAAAACCTTTTCAAAGTAGCACAAAAGGGGTAAATACAGAGAAGTTATTAAAGGAAAGAATTCAATAGTACACGGCTTGGAAAAAATAAGGAAAGGGAATCAATCAAACAGCCAGGGAAATCAAAATTACAATTCAATTCTAGTGAACCAAGTCAGGAAAAGGTAAAGGAGGTTCAATTAAAGAAAAATCAGTAACAATTAATCAAACCCCATTAGAGGATTTCAGAATCAATCAAAAACCTTTGAAGGCAGAGTCCTTATATATAAAGCACACAAATATATGAATACCAGAGGGGTTTGTCAAATTATTTAGAAGAGAGTTTAACAAAGAAAGGTTTAGAATCATAAGCAAGAAGAGGTATAAGTCTAGTTTGCAGACTCACAATGAGTCTGAGAGTCCAGGGTCCCGAAGTGGAACCTAACTCGCACACAAAAGATCAAAATGCCAAGGAATCCCCGAACCTTAGGGTTTCGATTGAGTCAGACAATAGAGATGAGAAGGCAAACCACTCAATAGAGGCTCAGGAGTCTTTTTCCAAAGACTTATGAGAAACAAACAGACATGATACACAGTCAAAAGCATGGAGAACACGTTTTGAGAAAAACTCAGAACTTAAACAAGTTCAGAAGAAAAAGTGATACAAACTTAAGAAGCAGTAGATGAAACACATTTAGCAAGAACACGAACAGAGTTCAGTAAAGCAAACAAAAATCGAAGAACTTAACAGTAAACACATATAGTAGAAGAGTAATGAAAACATAACAAGGATAATCATGTGAGCACAGGAGTAACATGTATAAAAGAAAAGTAGAAGGACAATACATGTGTGGTAAAAAAGAAAACATACGAACGTAGTATATATGCATACATACAAAGAAAAGAAAAGGAAGAGCCAGAAAAACATTTTAAGCTTTCAGAACCCTAGATCGGAAAGAAGTAATTTTTGAAAGAAAAATTGGGGAAAGCATTTGACTCCAGTAAAGTACAGACATAGCATAGATTTAAAAGAACAATCAGAGAAAACCTCGAATAGCTAGGGTTTCAGAGGAACCCTGGAATGAGAAAGGCTTGGAAAGATGTCCGATCTAAGTCGGATAAGGTCAGAAACAGGCTCAGAAAACCAAGAGCCACTGGAGCAAAGTCGGAGATGGCCGGAATCTTCAAATCGGTGAAGGTTTGAGTGAAGACCTTCGAGTCTGGCCTCGAACCTTCGAGCATCAGGCATGCAAGAGCCGGAGGAGGTGAATATAGGTTGTCCATTGCCTGAGAAGCCATGGATTCCGGTGAAAACACGGTGGAACAAGGCAGGAGGAGGCTAGGGTTTGAGATAGTGGAGGGCTGCAGAGGCGGCGGTTGGTGAGAATGAAGTAGGGTAAAGGGGTCGTTTGAATTTAAAAAAGAAGGGGATGAGGGGAGCCGTTGATCTAAAAGAAAATCGGGCGGGTCGGATAAATGGGTAAAGGGGTTGGGTTAAATCGGAATTGGGCCGGTCCAATTGGGTTTCAGAATTGGGTCAATTAGAATGATCAATTTGGCTATGATTGAAATACAATGGGCTAGATTTAAATAGCCAGTTTTTTCCTTTTTATTTTTATAACAATGGTAAAATGATCTTGAAAGTAAATTAAAAGTACTGAGCCAACAAAAAATATATAAATATTAATTTAAAAATATTGGAACCAATTTTACAATTATAAAATGCTATTAATCTTAAAGTAGTCTACAATTGCAATTATATGCAATTTAGCTTTTAACATACCAAATAAATTTGTAAAAATGTAAAAAAATTATCTTAACTATATTTTGGTATAAATATGGGAATAAAAATAAATTATTCACAAAAACTGATGATTTTGGGAATAATTATGGATTTTGCAATGCTATAATAAACAATAAATTGATTTCAAAAATCTTAAAAATTAGGAAAAAATACAAAACTCTTGGGGCATGCTTATATGTGCATGTACATGCTATTTTGAAAGTATTTTGTATAAAAATACATAGAGAAAATTGGGTATCAACATCTGCCCAGTTTTTACCTAGATTTCTGACCGAAATCGGTCGGAAACTACAATTTATTGCAGAAATTCATAATTTCCCACTGAATTCGATAGAAAATTATGAATTTATATTTATTTTTTTAAATGAATTTGAAGGTGTTGGTTTATGTTTAGTCAACAATGACATGCCAATTGGAAGAGTTGGTGGAAAGAGTTGGTGTGGATGCTAGGAGGAAGCTTCCTCCTTTGATGTCACCCATGACATCAAGAGGAGGTAGTTTGATGTCACCAATGACATCAAGAGGAGGTCTTTACCTCTATAAATAGATGCACTCCTTCACTTGTAGAAATCATCCCAAAATAATACAATACATTGTAGTGAGTAGAGAGTTAAGAGAGAAATTCTCTTAAGTGTAATTGGGAAATCTCCCCTTCCTTTGTTAATATTAAAAGGGCAATTGTTCTCTGGTGGACGTAGGATTATTTTGATCCGAACCACGTTAAATCTTGTGTTCTTTCTTTTACGTTTCCGCTAACAATTGGTATCAGAGCGACAGGATTCTTTAACGATCCAAGGAGAAAGAACAAGCAAATATGAGTTCCATGAAGTTTGAAATTGATAGATTCAATGGACGCAACAACTTCAATATCTGGAAGATCCAGATGATGGCGTTACTGCGGAGGGAAGGTTCAATCCATGCTATTGACGGAAAGTATCCTACGGATATATCAGCTCCCGACAAGGAGAAGATTGAAGGGGATGCATTGAGTGCAATCCAACTATCCCTTGCACCTAACGTGCTTTGTGAAGTGAGTACGGGTACCGAAGAGACGGCCAAACAGTTGTGGGAAAAGCTAGAAGGGCTATACCAAGATCGATCAGTGACAACAAGGATGTTGTTACAACGACTTCTTCACACATTTAAGATGGGGTCAGGTACTTCGTTACAAGATCATTTAGATGCGTTCAATAAACTTGTCATGGACTTACAGATTACAGGAATTAAAAAGGAGGAGGAGACACTTGCATGTGCTTTGATATTTTCATTGACTTCAGGATATCGTGATATTGAGAATTCAATGATGTATAGCAAGGAGCCTATCAAGCTTGAGCAAGTGCGGCAGACACTTAACTCTAGTGATGTGCGGAGGCACATTGAAGGAAATAGAGATGACTAGGCAAGTGGGCTTTTTGTGAGAGGCCAGACTAGCCAACAGGGAAAGAGCAAATCAAAGCACAGATCAAAGTCTCATGTGAACAAGAAGAATACAGAGTGTTGGGGTTGTGACAAGAAGGGGCACTTTGAACGAGACTGCCCAATGTCAAAGTCCAAGAAAAAGGCGAGTGCATCCACAGTTGAACAAGTACATGATTTTGATAATGATTATGTACTAACAATATCGTGTAATAATAATAATAGTAGTTATGGAAACAAATGAGTATTAGACTCTGCTTGCACTCTGCATATGACGTTCCGAAAAGACTGGTTTAGCAGCTATGAGAAAAGTGGAGGAACCGTAGTAATGGGCAATAATGCAACTTGTGCAATAGTTGGCATTGGCTCAGTTCGGGTTCGCTGCCATGATGGAGTCGTGAGGACTATTACACAAGTCCGTCATGTTCCTGATCTGAAGAAGAATTTGATCTCCCTGAGTACTCTGGATGAACAAGGCTACAGGTACATGAGCGAAGCAGGAACTATAAAGGTGACTAAAGGTTCTTTAGTCATGCTGAAAGGCAAGCTGGAGAACGGCCTTTACACATTGGCCGGAAGCACCATTGTTGGCTCTGCAAATGCATCTACAGTGCAGTTATCTAATGATGACAAGGCAAGACTATGGCACATGAGACTGGGTCATATGAGCGCACGTGGACTGGAGATGTTGAGCAATCGTAACCTTTTGGAAGGTAAGAAGATTAGCACACTTGACTTCTGTGAGCACTGCGTTCTAGGGAAGCAAAAGAAGGCCAGCTTCAGCACTGGCAAACAAAAGACAAGAGGAGTGCTAGACTACATCCATTCAGATTTATGGGGTCCCTCTAAACTTCCATCGAAGGGCAAAAAGAGGTATCTTCTCACTTTTATTGATGATTTCTCACGAAAGGTTTGGGTGCATTTTTTGAAGGCAAAAAGTGATGCTTTTGAAGCATTTAAAGAGTGGAAGATTTTGGTTGAAAATCAAATGGAGCGGAAAATCAAGTATCTTCGCACAGACAATGGCTTGGAGTTTTGCAATGAAGAGTTTAATGAATTCTGCAAGGTTCATGGGATCTCAAGACATAGGACTGTCAGGCATACCCCACAGCAGAATGGAGTTGCCGAGAGAATGAACAGAACTCTTCTTGAAAAGGCTCGTTGTATGCTCCTACAAGCCAAAATGTCCAAAGTATTTTGGGCTGAAGCAGTTCACACTGCTGCTCATATTGTCAATCGATCTCCAGCATCGACAATTGACTTTAAGACTCCGAATGAGGTATGGTCAGGTGAACCCTCTAACTATTCATACTTACGAGTATTTGGGTGTCCAGCTTATTATCACGTTAATGAAGGAAAGCTTGAACCAAGGGCTAAGAAGGCCATATTCGTAGGGTATGTGGATGGAGTAAAAGGGTACAAACTTTGGTGTTTGTCTTTACTCAAATTTATAGTTAGTAGAGATGTCACCTTCGATGAATCCTCTATACTTGATCCCCGTAAAGTTTCCGTGGAGTTTTCAGGAAACAAGAACAACGAGCAGGTGGAGCTTCCGGTGGAGCTTGCCAAGGAAAAGGATCAAGAGACTCAGGTTAAAGATGAGTCAGAAGATGTAGGCGTTGAAGAACTTGCTGTCAATGAACCATACACAATTGCGAAGGGGAGGGAGAAGAGGCAGACACGAGAACCGGAACGCCTTATAGATCAAGCAAACTTGATTGCATATGTGTTCGTAGCTGCACAAGAAGAGATTAAGGATCTGGAGCCCTCCTCGTATATTGAAGCAACTTCTTGCAAGGATGTTGTACAATGGCGGTTAACCATGACTGAAGACATGAAGTCTCTTCACAAGAATCAGACATGGGTCTTAGTAAAAAGACAAAAGGGGAAGAGGACAGTTGGATGCAAGTGGGTCTACCGAAAGAAAAAGGGAATTCCTGAAGTGGAAGATGCTAGGTTCAAGGCGAGATTGGTTGCAAAAGGATTCAGTCAGAAGGAGGGAATTAACTACAATGAGATTTTCTCTCCAGTCGTGAAGCATAGCTCAATTCGCGTGCTACTAGCATTGGTTGCCCAATTTGACTTGGAGCTTCAACAGCTTGATGTCAAAACTGCTTTCTTACACGGTGATCTAGAAGAGACAATCTATATGGATCAGCCTGAAGGTTTCCTAGCTGAGGGAAAAGAAGATCACGTATGCCAACTAAAGAAGTCTTTGTATGGTTTGAAGCAATCCCCTAGACAGTGGTACAAGAGGTTTGATGCATTCATGACTACACATGAATTCTCAAGGAGTGCATTTGATAGCTGTGTGTATCACAAGAAGATGTCTGGTAACTCAATGATTTATTTACTGTTGTATGTTGATGATATGCTTATTGCTGCTAACAACATTACAGAGATAAATGCTTTGAAGAAACTGTTGAGTAAGGAATTTGACATGAAGGATTTAGGAGCTGCAAAGAAAATCCTTGGTATGGAGATTTCAAGAGAAGACGGTGTTGTACATCTTTCTCAGAAGAGGTATATTGAAAGGGTTCTCAAGAGATTCAATATGCATACGTGCAAGCCTGTAAGTACACCATTAGCTCCTCATTTTAAACTTTCAGAGTTACAAATGCCTCAGTCCGAGGATGAGGTGGAGCATATGTCAAAGATTCCTTATGCCAGTGCAGTTGGTAGCATTATGTATGCTATGGTATGCACACGTCCAGATATTGCTCAATCTGTAAGTGTGGTAAGTAGATACATGTCCAGCCCAGGAAAGAGGCATTGGGAAGCTGTCAAGTGGATATTGAGATATCTCAAAGGAGCTTCTGGTGTTGGTCTGACCTTTCGAAAAAGTGGTGGAGGTATTTCAATTCTCGGTTATGTAGATTCTGACTATGCAGGAGATCTTGACAGAAGAAGGTCCACAACTGGATACATCTTTACCCTCGTTGGCAGTACTGTTAGTTGAAATTCGACTCTACAGTCAATTGCCACTTTGTCTACGACAGAAGCAGAATACATGGCAATAGCAGAGGCGGTGAAGGAAGCTATCTGGTTGAAAGGTTTAGTAGCGGAATTGAGTTTGGTTCAGCTGGAATCAACTCTTAGATGTGATAGTCAGAGTGCTATTCATCTAATGAAAAATCAGAGATTTCATGAGCGCACTAAACACATTGATGTCAGATTTCATTTTATTCGAGATGTTGTTGAAGAGGGAACTATCAAGATCGTGAAGGTTATCACAGACGATAATGCTGCAGATATGTTGACCAAGATAGTCTCACTCGCTAAGTTTGCACACTGCAAGGACTTGGCGGGGGTGTGCATCAACTGATGCAACTCCGAAGAGAACAGTTGTAAGGTGGAGGCGGTATGTTCAACAATGGTTTGATTCTTCTTGTTTCTTATAACGAGGTTGCCCAGTAAGCTTAGAAGTTTTGGCCAGAGTTGTTCACACGCACGCTCGAAACGTAAACCAAGGTGGAGATTGAAGGTGTTGGTTTATGTTTAGTCAACAATGACATGCCAATTGGAAGAGTTGGTGGAAAGAGTTGGTGTGGATGCTAGGAGGAAGCTTCCTCCTTTGATGTCACCCATGACATCAAGAGGAGGTAGTTTGATGTCACCAATGACATCAAGAGGAGGTCTTTACCTCTATAAATAGATGCACTCCTTCATTTGTAGAAACCATCCCAAAAATAATACAACACATTGTAGTGAGTAGAGAGAAATTCTCTCAAGTGTAATTGGGAACTCTCCCCTTCCTTTGTTAATATTAAAAAGGCAACTGTTCTCTGGTGGACGTAGGATTATTTTGATCCGAACCACGTTAAATCTTGTGTTCAATTCTTTTATGTTTCCGCTAACAGAATTAATAATTTATTATAACTTACAACTAATTATTTATTTAAATAAAATTATTTTTTTAAAAAAAATCCGACCGAATTTTTTTTAGTGGTTATCGAATTCGATCGGAATTTGAAGGTTGACAGTCAGTCAACGCTTTGCTTCGGTCGATACATGTTAGCGACCATCATTTTTCTGACCAATTCAAAACGGTCAAAAATCGGTCGATTTTTATTAATTTTCGATCGACTTCGGTCGGTTTTGGTGGACGAAATTAAACAACTTTTTAGTAGTGATATTTGTATTAATTTTTTCGTTACTAATTTCATTTATTATGTGTACCCAAAACTTAAGATTGTATAGCTCGCAAAACTATTTCTTGCATAACCACACTGTCACACTCTAAACTAAGGCCACAAACTCAACAATGTAGATGAATATATGATTACTTTCTTTCAAAACAAAAAAAATAGAAACCAATTACAAGCATGGGCGGAAAAAGGTTCACTAGAACCCCCTTCCTAGAAAATTACACTATATATATAAAGAAAAAATTTATTTTGTATCTCTATATGTTATATTTTGAATTTCCTTGTCAAAGCCCAAAAACATAGCTCGGTGATCAAGGGGGTTCAAAGCCTTTGTGAGTAGGGAAGACAATGGGGCGACACGAGTGCGGGGCAAGTTTGATCTTATGCAAGGCAGGGCGGGACGGGTGCAGGGTGACTTGAAATCGATTTTTTAAAATCTAATGCGGGGCCAGGCGATTGCGGGTTTCCTTATGTGAAATCACTATAGATTGTATAAATAAGGCACTAAGTCAAGTAACAAATATAGAATGGCGGGAGAATATGACTATGCAATTATTACTATTGACTATATAAGACATTCACCTATACGTGCCAAGGACCTTGTCCACTGTCTACTACTGCTATATCATATTTCATTTAAGTATCAGTACACATATATGAACTTATATATATATATATAAAATTATGGTGCATATTTGTTATATAGAAATTTATCAAGTACAAGTTAATATGTAAATTTAGGTATACGATATGTTGATTTTCCGCATTCATTTTCCAAATTCAGTTATATTTTCTATTATAATTTTTTAAAATAAAACTATAATTGTTGGATCCATATAAGGGATTTAAGAAACTGAAAAAAATAAAATATCTAAACTTGTGTGTTTTCAGGAAAAATAACAAAATGAAAAAAAATATATTGCGGGCCGGGCGGGTCTTTGGGGACATGACATGTTGAAATTTTTCGGGTTAAGATCAAACCCGCCCCGCCTCGCCGCACGCCATTGCCATTCCTATGTGTGGTTGCTGGGTTGACCACAATCCCTTCTAATTTTTTTTTTAACTTTTTACTTTTTTGAACTTCCTTAACAGAAATCCTGTATTACAAGATATACTATACTATACTGTATCTCAAAGTCTTTAATATTAAGAGATGAATAAGGTTTGTTTAGTTTCTTTAAACCAGAATGATTGAAGATAAAGGGTCCATAATCATTCCATAACAGTAATCAAATGCCCCTTCATTAGTTTAGTGAGAAAGAGAGAGCCCCATCCCAATATAATAAGGAACCCACTCCTGGATTTCCAGTGGATATCATAATGAGTGTACGTTACTTTCTCCCAAAAAAATAGAGCTTTTAAAATTTCAAAAAACTGGATCACCCCACAGCTCAGATTCCTAAGTTTCCAACCTATATAATATCTTTTTAAAGCCTCTTTCCCCTAATTCCCTCTCAAATTTATAAAAGCCTCTTTTCCTCTGCTTTCTATACATTTTTACAAGTATATAACAACAAAACTAGACGGCGCCGGCGCTATCACGCCGCCGATAATCTTCTCCCAAGAGAAGAGAAAAAGAAAGAAAACCCATAATTCTCTTTCTTCTACCTGCTAACATATCTGAATTTAATTGTCAAAAATTCAGTCTTTGCTCTATAATGTGGCTGGTTATTGTTTTTTAGCTATGGTGGCAGAGTAAAGGAGTGAGAGGAGAAGGGAAAATCTGTGGGTTCTATCCAAAAATGTTGTGCAGAAAGAATTCAGTTAGATGTGGGCGTGGAACAGTGCCAGTGTATCTAAATGTGTACGATCTCACATCTATTAATGGCTATGCTTATTGGCTTGGTCTTGGTGTTTACCATTCTGGTGTTCAAGGTCAGCAATAACTCAGACTTTTTTTTTTTTTTTTTTTTTTTACATTTTGTAGTGCTTTATTTATTAGATCTAGGCATATTTAGGTAGCTTAATTATTTGAAAAGCAAGAAATTTTCTTAATTAATATTGTAATTTCTTTGTTAGTTCACGGAGTAGAGTATGCATTTGGAGCTCACGAGTATCCAACAACAGGGATATTTGAAGGGGAACCGAAACAGTGCGAGGGATTTACGTTTAGGAAAGCAATTTTGATTGGATGGACAGAGATGACTCATAGAGAAGTGAGGGGAGTAATGGAAGAGCTTGCTGAGAAATACAGAGGAAATGCTTACAACCTTATAACTAAGAATTGTAACCATTTCTGCAATGATGCTTGTCTTAAACTTACAGCCAATCCTATCCCCAGTTGGGTAAATCGACTTGCACGCATCGGTAAGTCTCTTAATCAATCAATTAACTATGAGTCGGCTATATGAATCATCTGAATAGTGGTGCACAATTCATATCTAAAACAGTCGGGGCTCATTTGGTACGAGGGATAAGGGATATTAATCCCGAGATTAAATTTGGGACAAGTTTATCTCATGTTTGGTTGGGATATAATTGTGGTATAACTAATCTCAGGATTGATAACTAATCCCGGAATAATTAATCATAAGATAACATGTTTCCAACCAAACGACCCCTCATGGTTAACTATCCTAAGTATGTTTCTTATTATGTTAGTACTACTTAATATGTAATTATACTATATATTTCTTGTCACTTTATGGAGTTCCAAAATATTCTGTCTTCTTTGGAATTTTTTGTTTTCTCATGATGTTGCTGAATTAGGAAATTTCTTCAGTTTCACACACTGGTTCTTGTTCTGTTTTGCAACTGAATTACTTTTTTTTTTATTTAAAAAAAAGCCCAATGCACGAAGTATCCTGTGTTCATGTAAAATCGGAGAAGGGCCGCATCTTAAGGGCTGTGAGGTAGACTGACTGCCCTGATGCAAATATCCGTGAGTGATTAATTTCACCGCTCGAACCCGTGACTATTAGGTCACACGGAGACAATTGAAATATCTTTGTTGATTAATCAGGTTTTCACATTGAGAGATAGCTTAATACTAGGAAATTTATGGGGCCCAGATGTGGCCTGATAGCTACTCAAAGTCGTAGAGTGTAGTAAACGTCCTATTCCCCAATTGAAAAGCTAGTTCTGAATTATAGGAATTTGCTTATCCAAGAACTTTCCTTGATATGGTTTGATGTGATTAAAATATTGTTCTGATTCTTTTCAAATTTGGTCGGTTCCTGTTTTTGCTACCGTACGTCAATGCCTTTTAATTTGGGAATTAATTGCGTCTTAATTTTGTGTAGGTTTATTTTGCAATTGCATTATTCCAGTGAGCTTGAACTCAACCAAAGTTGGCCATCATCGGATTGAAGACAAAGCATGCGATGAAGGGGAGATGAAGAAACTAAGAAGCCGCTCTAATAGACTGACTCCGTCGACGGATTCATCTTCATCTTCGGAGGAAAAGTCGTGCTCTCCGCCGCCAATCAAAAGTAGAAGCAACAGAAGCAGAAGTCCAGTGCCTTCATCTTCAGCCTTGATATCCACATAGATTTCTTGATAATGAAGGCCACTCCACATGATTTGTTCTGTTCTACATTTGTTCTTTTGCTCTCCACTTTACTTCATAAAGCAAACAACTCTGAAATTTCTGTACATGAATGATTTCTATGAAATGGGCGACAGCTCATCAACATTAAATTTGAGTCTTGAAAGGCAATTATAAGAGCTTATTAAAATATAAATAGTTCCGCCATTCTCCTGAGTTTGCAGTATGTTGGATGACATGTTCAGACCAAGCAATACTTCAAGACCAAGAGGTCCTAATTTGGTTTAAAACAATAACAAAAAAAAAACGTAGTATAATTTGACACATCAGATTTAGGGTGACTAGGAATCTGTTCTGCTTTTCCTTTTTGAGAATAATAAGTTGCCTTTTTGCAGCTTTCGGCATCAAAAGGCCTCCTTTTCCTCTAGTTTTACCAAATACCAAACCCCTCACAAATTTGTTTACCAATCTTTTATTCTTGCGCGCCCATTTCTAGACTTATGCTATACCTGAAATTGGACCCACAATCTTACCGACCTATCATATGTCACAAGTCAAAACACTAACTACTAGCTCTCTCTCAAACCTACCATGGAATATGGTAGCCTAGTTGTAACACATGTATTTGCTGACTTTTTGATCCGTTCCAAAAAGAATAACTCTTTCTAAATTTGGACACAATTTAGCTTAAATTTCTAATTCTACTCTTAATGAGAAGTTTTTATATCCACATAAATACTCTCGACCTTTTTTTGACTTGTTTAGAACCACAAATTTCAAAAGTCTTTATTTTTTCTTAAACTCCGTGCCCAATCAAACAGGTTAACGGAGAGAGTGAAAGATAGAAAGAAAATCCTTAAGGAAGGATAACCAATAAGAGTAACTATCTATATATTTATGTTGAATAAGAGTAGTTGTATGAAGAATAGCTCCACTTACCATTCCATATCTTATCTTAGCATACAAGTCGGGAAAGGGGGAGGGGGAATAAAGGAAAGGAAAAAAAACATTTCCAAACAATAGTATGCGCAGCTTGACTTGAACGACTCCTGCACAGGGATAATATTTTTATTATCAGCAAACCACTGCTGAACAAATTTCAGAAGTCAATCACTATGTGGAAACAGAGAACCTACTTCGCATTAATGAATAATATTTGGTGCACACAGTGACATGCCAAACAGCAGCGTTCTTAGCCCTGCTTTGCTCTCAGTGACTCGACAAAATTATCCAGGATCAGAGGCCACGCAAGGAAGGGGTCATAATTGCTTAAGTCTGGAAAGCTAATCTGTTACACAAAAACATTAAGATAGGAGATAAGACTTCAATCTTAACATTGAGTCATCAAAGTCGCCACAAGGATTCTGATGCATGCAACTGTCAGATGACAACCTGATTGCTCATATTAGGTGATGACACAAATGGAATAACCAAGACATTGACAAATTGAAAGTGAACTGAAGATTTACCTCATTAACAAACCTATAAAATCCCATCCATTGATCCATGTTTATAACCTTGTAATCAGTCTGCGTCTGCACCAGTAACCAAGCACATAAGCATACTCCTAATTACTAGAAGTTAGAAAGATTACTCTGATCCAATGCTGCTGAAGGTTCTTCTTCAATAAATATGGAACAATGACTAAAAAACGCAAGATTTTCAACAGGAAAGTCTCCTTTTACAAGGGAAGTGATTCAGTATCCAATATAAAAGGAGCTATATATAGAAGCTGCAGGGTTCCCGGTCAAACAAATGGTTTCCACTCTAGAAGGAGCTCCAGAACATAAATGATTAGCAGTAAATGATATCATTCAAAAGCACCCTAAGGGCATTATCAGAGGCCGATTATAAATAGCAAGTGGAGCACGGTGCAACTCACCTTCAAATACTGAACAAGCGCGTCAACTTGGGGTCGAAATTCAAACCCTAAAACGAGATCAAGCAGGAGACAAATGCTCTCGACGTCTATGCTCTTCTGCTTCTCCTCTAGAAAAGAGGTAAGAAAAAGAGAACCAGTAATCAGAAGAAAGAAGACACACTTCAAATATGCAATTTACCTTCTGCTACAAAAATAAAATTTTCTATTATAAATGCATTGTAATAGGGAAATAAAATCTAAACGCAGCATAACAGAACAACTTATTCTTTCCAAGCTCCAAAGCCTTATATTTAATTATATATTTTCATATCAATATTTTATAAAAGTATTCTGTACTTTTTCATCTTTGTTTTCTTTTTCAGTCTAAAGCTGATCAATGAATCTTTCCTTCAAGAATTAATATGTTACTTGATGTTACACAACATGTGACAGAGGAAGCACCATACCTGTCAAGCAATACTGAAACGCATAGGAGTAGAACTCCACAAAATTTGATGGCCTTCTAACCTTTTAAAGAAAGGAAAATGTGGATCTTAGTGGAACAGAGCAGCAATCCGTCTCACAGCAGAAGGGCACCAAAAATTTCACATAGCATGAGCTGAAGTTCAAATATAATTAGGTACCTCCTTCTCAAGTTCTGGAAGTGCTTTCTTCAATTTCTGTGCTGTGTCAGCTCTTAATGCTTTGAGGCCCCTCCGCCACTCATCCTAGTAGTCAAAGCAATGGTGAGTCAATAAGAAGCATACAACCAAATCTAAGCAAAGAAAGCTATCAAATCGACAAAAAGCCCAGCAACTGCATACCATAACAAAATGGTTAATGGGTTCTTATCATTATTTTGGATTTGTGGAAGAGGGAGCGGGAATATTTGTTAATCTTCGTAGAATCAAACAAGACAATCTACACTATGACCAAAAAGAATAATTGTATCCCTAGAAAAACCTGATACACATATTTCTTGCATTTTACTAAGTGATAGGCTTATAAGTGCTCACTATTTTACAAATGCTCACTACCCTTAGTATTTTGGCACAAATTGATCCTCCATTAAACTTTGGTGCAAACTAAAACTAATTGGACTAACAATAAGCCAAGCATACATTTTCTTAATGAAATGACCCAAGCGTGGTCATAGTAAAACGTTGAGGTACAGTCAAGAAACCATGAATCATTAGAGCATCAAATAAATGCATGGCTTTCAATACTGTAGCAGACAACACTAATATCTCAACAAAAAGTCTAAACACCTTATGTAGTACCCAACTGATGTGGCAGATAATGCAGTACAATAGAATAATCATATAGAATTAGGTTTCCTACAATAAACAGCTATTATTTCCGTATCTCCAACTTCCTTCCAGAAGATGCTGCAGAATTATTACTCAATGAATGTAGCTTCTAGACCTCACTGGACACTGATCATAAACTTCCAAAACATAAGCCCAGGGATGAATTCTTAAAAAAAAAGATTCTCTAGGCGCATGGCAAATATTCCTTACTTTAGATTACGTGTCATCCCGGACAAAAGACTATTCTACAAGTATGAACATGTTCAAATGGGCATATCTAAGACACAGGTGGAAAAAGCATAATTCAATAATCCAATTGAATAATCATCCTGACCAAACAGACAAAAAATGCACACCAATTCATCCATTTAGCTTGCTAATTTTTGCAGGGACTGGCTTGCCTGGGGAAAAACATTGCAAGACTGTCATCCTGCAGAGTCAGTGCCTATTTCCTATGTTCTTACTCTATTTACCAATGCACAGGTTAAGAGTAGTTAAGCATTTAAGAGAAACTGAAACTTTGATCAATTCTCTTCAGCACCCTTTTCACGGGAGTACCCTTTGGCACAAACTCCCTAAGATAACAAAGAACATTTATATGCCTTGAAAAGAAAGAACCCAGCCTTAATTTAAGAACTACAGTCTCAGAACCCAGCCTTAATTTAAGAACTACAGTATTTGAGATAAACAGACATAACAGATGAGTTTAATTTTCCAAGTATGGACACAATAGACAATCTTGCAAGGAAGAAACAAAAGCTACCCGTGAAAGATTGAGGAAGATGATTGAAACAGCAAAAGCAGTGTAGTACATACTGCAATGCTAAAGTAATATTAGTAGTAGCCAAACAAATACATACCAGTGAAAAGTATCCTTGTTTTTCAGACTGCATCTTCCTAAAATTCAAAGTTATTGTTATTAAACCTCTGAAGATGTAGGATACTTCATACAAACTAACAAGTAACAGAGTATAAGGGATCTCACCATGCAAGCATCAATATCCTGACATCGGTATGTTCGACTTCCAAATCAGAACAAAGAAACTCAATTCCTTCCGGGCTAACCATGAAAAATATGAAGTGTATTAATCAAGTGCAAAACAAAGGAATTTAAACAAGCTGGTGAAACTGCCGTAGTTGGGTGGAAAAGTTGAACGATAATATCCATATTTTTTCTTCTTTGTTTTTCCAAGCATAACTTTCTTGCTTCAAAATCTAAGACTTTCTTCCAGGAAAAGATGGATATTAGGAGCACAAACAACATAACGTACTTGTAATGCTAGGAAATTACAGAACATGGATTACACCGATACAAAAGAAAAAGGGTAATGCATACTTACTCAATCATACCAGACGAAGTATTGGCATATGTATGAAAGAATTGATCGATACGTTCCAATTCCTTATTTGCTGCTTTACTTGAAGCTGAAGCAATGAAAACGAAGTGAGATACTGTTGTAATGCAGCTTTACTGCATACGTTATATTCTACCCATAACACATAATGACCAAAAAAAAAGAACAAGTGTCCAAGAGGTCTGAGTGCATTAATAGAGTAGTTCTCAAGCACCTATGACAAAAAGTTCAGCAGATACAAATCAAATGGGACATAATTTCTGAGACAACAAATCCACATTCAATACTCCCAAACATTCCGAGAATAACATCTCACAAAGCCATACCCAAACACTCACAAAAATCAAAACAAAAAAAGGACTAAAACCTAACAACACCAACCACATTAGCATCAAAGCCTACACCAACTGGATACTCTGTAATGGCAAGTGGATGATACCCTGGGATGACCTTAAAGATAATGTGTTTCCTTTTATGTTGGGCACAGGAGGAAGAGGGTTAAAGACTTAAAGGTAAACCAGTGAAAATTTAAAGCACTACAGAATACAGGAAAAACTAAAACTCCTAACCTATAGTGCCTTCTTCTTTGAGTGTGAGGACTGTGGTTTGGGGGGGGGGGGGCTTGACAGTGACACTGTTCTGCCCCGATGGTCATAGCTGCCTATAGTTTGTATCTTGACCAGATTGTTGCAACAAGTACTTACACCATCTCCTTACTACCACTAATTCAAGAATTATCATCTCTACTCGAACAACATTCCAGAAAAACTTTAATCAGATAGCGTAGTTCAAGTGGCAATCAAGTCCCACATGCGGCTCACAAGATTCTAATAAATGAACAAGTTCTTACGGTAAAACCCTCCTTTTTTTTCCGATGGCGGTGGTGTCGGGATAGCTTGCACGTAGCTCAGCTATTCCATTGAGTACCCACTACCTCCCACTAGTACAAGTACCGGACTATCGGGTAACCTCTACCCTCTTGTCATAGACACTTCACTGAAACTAATCTAATTGTACATGTCCCAAGATTTGGAAGCCACTAATGCGAATTAACCATCAGTTATCAACATCCAATTTCTATGGGGTCTACATGATCTAATACTCATAAAAACAAAAAGGGAAGGGAGAGGGTTACATGATCTATCCAAAAGAAAAATAATTAAAATCTTTATTCAAAGAATAGGAACTTTAAAAGTTGGGAGAACATTCACATAAAACAACATAAACTCCATGTGCGAAGCAAACATGCAATACTAATTTTTCGAGAAGATGCATTGGAATCAATAATTAAAATTGTAAACAATCGGAAGAGGAAGTTTTACCGGAGCGAAACAAATCGACGGCAGGATTGGTGGAGGCAGCAGAACCAGTAACGCCCTTCTTGGATGAAGTACGAGGCATCTTCAAGTAATAGAATTGGGGTAAAAGGAGAAGCGTCAGAAAAGAAAAAAAAAAATAGAGAAGAAGATGATGATCCTCGGAGTGAACGGTCCAAGGGTCGCCAGAAGAAGTGGGTGTTTCTGGAATTTGGTGTGGGGATGAATGAATATATATATATATATATATATATATATATATATATATATATATATATATACGCGTATCGTCCAAATTCGAAGGCGGCGTGTGGCAGTAACAAAAGAGAGAGGAAGCTTCGCTGGCGTTTGGGATCGACGAATTGCAAGCAAGTGTTTTGTTTATATGTTTTGAAAGGGGTCGTGATCAGGTGTTAACACACTTCTCAGCCGTCTCATCAACTGGGGGCTACAAGTACAATAGTTTCTTTTTCTTTTTAAATCAACAAGTACAATTCTCACGCCACAAACTATTTATAATTTATAATTAATAATCAATCATGTTTATATATATATACTAGTTTAGTGTACGTGCACGTGTACCACGCGTCAAGTAAATATATGTACAAAAATAATGCTTTTGACTACAAATGCTTCATCCCAATTTTATATATTTTTTTATCAATTTAGCATCGATATATTTGTGATAATTTTCATATATACTAACCTTAGCTTGTACTACATTTTCAATTATTGTAATTTAAAGAGGGGAGGGGGGAGGAAATTTAGAAAACAATATGAAAAATTAGAGTTTTGGAATAAGAAAAATGAATCTAGTCATCTAAAAAATGTAAGGTTATTCTCACCATTTTATTCCCTTCGTTTGAGTCGTCTGCTTATTTTCATCTCATAAAAGTTTGTATAACCAAAACTGGCGACAATATATAATAAATATCAAATATGTGAATAAAGTTACAGACGAACATAAAAAATACTAAGCGACATGAAGTTTAAATCAATAATTAAAGCTTAGATCATAAAATAATATGATTAAGTTATCATGCCAATAAAAAATTTACAAGAACTATGAAATACATGGCACATTTAAAAAAAATTAAAAGACTGAAAGAATTCATTCCTCCTAATCTCGTCCCAAAATCATGTGAATACTATATTCATTAGATAAATAAATATCAAATACAAAATATAATAGAAGAAAATCGAACTTTTCTGTAAAAACCTATCAGAAAGAGAACTAAATAACTTTCAAAAGCCTATCCAACAATTAATAACTAACCATGGAAGGTTAGGAACAAACAAAATATTGAAATAGCAATACTTGTGTCGAAATAATTGAAAGTTTTAGACTGAAAAAGAGAAAAAAAAGAGGTTTCTGAATGTTAAATCAATAGGTAATTTGACTTCAAATTGTAGTCCTACAGGCAATCAAATATTTATTTGATGTATTTTTTTCCAACTTTTCTGTCAGATAAAATTTATTACATTCGAATATTAAAAATTAAAATTACACCAACATATTTTCGTAAAGAAATCAATTCAAATCATTAGATCTTGTTAAATAGTGGATTGAATTTAAATTCGGTTTTCTTTTTTTTTTGGCCATGAATTAGAGCTTTATGTAGCTGCTATATATGTATTTCCGATAATAATATCTTCTTAAAAGATTTACTACTTTTTGAATTGTGACTGAATAGAATTTATTTGAGTTATATAAAATTATAAAATAAACGTTAGAGATTTTTTTAACATAATAAATATTGTTCTCATTTAGCTAGCTCAATAAATAAAGATATCATATACCATACAAGTTTTTCAGATGCTTTATTTGTGATTTAAAAAGGACTTATATAAAAATTTGTAAATTAAATCTGTTGGTCTTCTAAAAATTTAGGATGAAAGTTGACATTATACCTCCTAAAAATTTATAGTGACAATATAAAGTTTAAAAAATAACTAATGTTGAATAATATTTTACTACAACTAACTTAATTTAAAAAGATAATATAGCGAGACATTGTCACCTATAAGACTGAATAACCGAATGCAAGAAAGAAAAAAAAACGACAACTCATTTATAATATATTTGGTCATCTACTATTTCATCTTTATTGCTTCAAATTCATATTAATATCAATTTGACTCTTAATCTTGTATCATAAATTGACTTTTTAATTTCTTTCATCATTAATGCTCTTTCTACAAAAATTAATTTTTATACCTTAAAGAGTTGTTAACGTGACAAATACACTTACTTATATAATGAATTTTCAAAAATATTAACTTGAACTCTTTTGCATTAGTTAATTAAAAATCTTAATTATTTATTTTCGACATTAAAGAAAATAAATTAACTTTTATTATCAAATTCTTAATATTAGTTCATCCCAATTTTAAAATTTAACTATAATTAGAACTTTGTTGAATAGAATTTTTGATTTCAAATAGTTAAAAACCATTAGTATGTCAATTTTGATTCGTTTTAGTGCTTCCAAAATCATTGTTCATTAGTATGTCAATATTGATTCGTTTTTTGTGCTTCTAGAATTATTGTGCTTTTTTACTTCTAGAAAATATTACGAATAATTTCTAAAGTTTTGAATAATAAGAAAATCTTATAGTTTAATATAGTTTTAAAGCTTTAATATTAATAGCGTCAAATAAGGATATACATATAAAGTAAAAAGGTTAATAATTTAAAGTGCTAAATATTAGGATTTGTTATCTAGTTTAATAAGGAAAGATTTAATAAAACAAATTTTAGTTGATTTTAAAGTCCTAAAATTTAGGAAAGCAACTTAAAATTACAAATTTATCCAATGTAAAATCTTTTTTTAAAGGGTAAAAAAGGCGAACGACATTTCGCTAAGGGCCTTCGTATTTTTAATATAGTATATATATATATATATATATTCTTTTTCTTCTCTCAATTATGGGACTTAAGTTTATTTATTTTATTTTATGAAACGTAATACTGGGTATATTGTTGTTGTATCATACAACTTGTATGGAACGTAAATTGAAAAATGGTACGGGGACAATTTCTTTACCGAAAAATACATCCAACTTTATTTTATTTATGGTTGTAAATTTTCTCAATTTTTAGTCGTGAGAAATTCTTCTAATAAGGTAAATAATATTATTAATGTTAGAAACTAAATTCTTGCATACAAATAGTATAACAAAAAAGAAGATAACCTGCATATGATTCAATACGAAATACAATCAATTTTCTATACAATTCAAAACCTCATAATGCACCAAAAGAACAGAAATAAGCAGCTATTCTTCACATGAACAAAGTCATTCTTTATCCCATACAAAAGATCTCCTGTTTCTCTATTTTCGTAAATCACACTTAGTGCTGAGGGAAAAATATTTCACGTACACCACAAGTGTGCCTAACTAGACGGCAATGCAAAAGGATTTTACCCACGTAACATGGATGATATTTTCCTCTTCCCCAAAACACATTTCTTGGCGTCCTAGCTATTACTACATTAATGTTCACACTTTTCACGGCGTATAAACATACAAAATTTTGCTGTTAAACTAGAGAGATGGGTCTCGACATAAGGGCTATGACGCCACCTCCGAAAGGTAAGATGTAAAAAGAGACACAGCATCCTGCAAATGGTATGCACGGGTAACTTCAGGTATGGGTGCCTTGAATATGGTATCATAGCAGCTTAGCTGAACCTCATTTTCTGAACTTCCACCGCTATCAGAAAGCAGCAAATTGCATATCTCCTCAGCCATCTTCGAATAAACCACCCTAGAGACAATATACATTCATTAGTTCAATCTTCTTACTATAGGAGCTCTGGCCTACACTAAATGGACTTAAAAGCATTCGAGGATCATGCCAAGTTTAATTGCTTTCTGGGATACTTTACTTCAACATAAAGCTCTACTAAATTAATCATACGTGAGAAATCAAACATTAAAAATGAGAAAGCAAGGTTTATGGGTTCAATGAGCTGGTGGGGGGGGGGGTGTGGCTCTAGCAGAAAACAGTCAACTGCCAGCCTCATGTTTCAGTATCTTTTGTGGCGATGGTGCCCTGGCCAGCTTGCTCGCACCTTAACTATTCCACCGGGTACGGGGGGCCTCCAGCAGAAAACAGTCAACTGCCAGCCTCATGTTTCAGTATCTTTTGTGGCGATGGTGCCCTAACCAGCTTAATCGCACCTTAACTATTCCACCGGGTACGTTCTACCTCCTACCACTCCTACCAACACAAGTACCATGTAACTCTACCTACTAAGGCTTAGGCAGATGGAAAGAAATCATCGTATGTTTTTGCCTCCATTGAAATTTGAACATAAGACTATTAATAATTCAATATTAAGTACCTTGCTTCAACAGGCAATCTGCTAGTCCAAACAGCCAAAGAGTTGTTTAAGCGACTGATGAAGTCTGCACAATCACTGTTTTTGTTTTCCAGAGAGCCCTGTCAATAAAAATGTGTTTTGTCAATCTCCTAAAATGTTTTCGAATAACTAGGAGATATATCCATAAGGCTTCAACCTATAATCGTACACAGATATTCACTCTACTTCCTATTACTATGCAGTAATAAGACAGTCATTCAATTCCTACATGAACTGTGCATCTACAAGTTGATCACTGACCAAGCTGCAGAGATAAAATCTCATTTCCAGTCCAGTTTTCCAGTCATTAAGTACATAGGCTTCCCACATCCACCTGAAAAGAGCATTTTGTTCCAAGATGTATGTCACCTCCCAATTGTAATAGTACCAGGGGGGAGGTCAAAACTTTCAGCGCAACTATGGATGCAAAAATGTCATTCGTCCGCATTTATACATGCAACCATCAAATAAAGCAAATTTTGATCTAACAAGGTTAACAGCTCCGATCCACTTGAGAAAAGGATTCAAACACATGTAACTAGATAACAGAGAAATTTCATACCTCTTGATTCATAGTGTCATTGTCCTCCTGCAAAGAACTTCTCAACAAATAAAAAGTTACATATATTCCAGCCCCCAGATCCCAATCTTCAATTTCTGACTTGTGGTCCTCCATGGAAGCTGCTAGCCTCCATATTTCAGAGTGTTCTTCTGTGAATTAACAATATTTGAGTAATTTAGTACCAGAACAACTTTTGAGTAAAAAGATAAAGCTGTAGAACAAGCCCCAAAATCAAATAGGTGATGCATATCAGAGTATATGAGCACATAACAAATTACATGATGAGACATTTAGACTTGATGATGACCCAGATGGCCATTAGAAGACAAGTCTTACGGCGTTTTATTAATTCTGTTCTAAATTATTAAACAAGGTTCATGTAAGAAAAAGATTGAAGATAGAAGAAAAAAAGGGAAGGGCAAACAACGGGAAAAAAGCATCCTTCTGGAACTGAACTTACTGTATTGCAAGTGGTAAAGCTATATAACTTTTGGGAATAAAAGAAGAGATATATTAAACACAGATGTCTCTAGGTACATATTCTGATAATGAATAGTAAGATATAAAGATGAATCTAAACGATCAAAAAAGATATATAGATGAATCTAGAGATAAGCAACCGTGTACCTGATAGGAAAAGAGAATGAGCAACTGAAGTCATAAAAATGGTATGCGCTTTCTGCCACTTTCCGCATTCCAAAAAGTGTTCTAGAGCTTTGGAGAATTCAGAGTAGTAATTAAAATATGTTGCCTGCAATAGAGTAAGCCAGGGGTGAAAAATAAGATGCAAGCAGAAGAGTGATTCCACACAAGTGGCAATCAACTGCAGGCAAAGCACTAATTTGACAAAAAAGCACTAGCATTCAACAAAAGAAATTTCAAAGTACACGCTGGAAATTGCTCTCCTTTCAGCATAATGTTAAACCATCTTATCAGAAACAGCAAGCAATAATATCTCGGTGACATAGATTAGCTTTGATTTGCCATAAAGTGGAAACAAGAAGCATGGATCAACATAAAACTGAAATCAAAGTAAGGCCACTGACTCACCAAAGCCTCGTTCAACCATTCTGATGGAATACCTAGATCCTCAATAAACTGCCGCTGTAAGTACTGAGAACTCCAAGTTTCACAGTACTGAAAGAGTATTTCCCTTATAAGAGCAGCTTGCAAATAAGGACAATCTTCACGGTGAGGCATGTGAAGCGCCACATAGACAGCCCAATGACATTGACCAAGACACAGCAGCTGAGAAATGAAACTAATGTCTAGGACATGAAGATCGTTAGAACTGAAGGCACCAATGGCTTCTAAAACAGCTCGTTGATGCCAGATCATGTGGTAGTCAAGGGGGTCATTTGTTGAAGCAAAGGCACTGAACATCGTCTTTAGAGCACTGAAATCAATTTCTTGATTGGCATGAAGAAGCATAAGATAATAACCAAGGTCAAAATGTTTCACTACATGCCAATTCAAAGACACTTCTACAGGTCCTTCATCAATATAAACTGGAACTGGAGATGGAGCTTTTCCTTCATTGAGAAGCCGCTGATATGTGCGGAATAAAACAGGCAATTCAGTTTCTGGTGGAAGCTGATACCACATCAACAACCCCAGAAACCGTTTCCAGTCAATGTCTACATCATGCAGAGCTCTATGAATGTTTCCAGCAACCAACTCAAGAACCCTAATCCTCTCTGTCTCAACAAAATTGAAGTCCAATCCATTTACTCTCCAAAGATCAAGCTGCCTAACAACATCAGAACGATTAACCATCGAACCACCAGCTTGGCTAAGAAGACATGCAAGTCGCACATCTCCTCTAGAGGCAGCCAGTTCCACAGCAGCATCCAGCTGCCGACCAGTTAGAAGTAAGAACATATGTTGTAGATCGCTTGAATCGTTCAAAGAGCTTACTTCTTCCTGCACCCTGTGACAAACACTCTCTTGCAACCAATAGCTGAATTCTGCTCTCCTTATCACTGGAAGTGCTTCTGGATCAACATCTGAAACAGTTTCTCTCGTATCAGGTATCATGTCTTCCTCATCCTCATCTTCTAGAGACTTTGATTTCCCACTCAATTGTCTGGATGAAAAAAGCACTTTTATTAATTCCCAAATCATTGCTTGGTGCATCAGAAGAACACGGGATGCTGAAGATAATCCAGGAACCTCCAACTGCCTCTCAACAATACCAATATAACTCCGACATACATCTGAAAGCATTAGGCGATCACACACAACTCTTTGTAGCTTTAACGTGAAGGCTCCCTCCCCAAACTCTTTGGTTTCATGACTAATTTCCTTGTGAAGGAGGAGGGGTGAATCAAAGCACAAATCAACAAGTTCCTCCTTAAACTTTTTATTGTCATCTCTAGCTACTTGGTCAAATGCGACCTTCTCCAAATTGATTATCGAGGACAAACTTTGACTGTCTTTACTACCAACTGGCGCGCCAGAATGGATAAGAACACCATTAGGCCCCCAGCCAACTCCAAATGATCTACGCATGAACAATCCTGCATCAACAACATTATGAGAGTGGCTTCCACTTATAGGTGTTTGCTGCCCGATATCCAGCTTGAAACCTTCAACCTTTGTTGTCTTTAGAAGCACACCCTTATTTTGTTGGGTCAGCAAAATGGACCCTGGTGAGTCCGAGCCAAAACTACCATGTTTGTATTCGATCAAAGCCAATGGAGTCTTGCGGGTCAAAGGTGGACTAATTCTCGGGTATTTATGCTGGAAAGGGGATTTTGAAGATTCTTTGCTGAATTGTGGTTTTCTATCAGAAGGCCCGCCATGATAATCATCTACATCCTCCTCTTCTGCTGGAAACATCAGCATTCTCATTTCTCTCATCTTCATAGGATCTAACCCAAGATGAGCAGGAAGAGAATGTGAAAGATCAGTTGTATTGACTAAGGTGGTTTCTTCATCAATGTAGGAAACGTCTCCTCCATTCATATCCTCTGGGTCTTGAACTTCTGGAGACACATCATCCATTATCATATCTTCTTCATCATCATCCATCAAACCAAATCTGCTGAAATGCTGAACGGAGAATTTCCATTCTCCATTTGATGGATTAAACGAGATAAAACGTGCTCCTTGCCTCTCAGTTCTACATCTCAACTTCTCCACCATTTCTCTAGAAGAATCCACATCACAATTTTTCGAGGATCGTATTTTCAGTAGCAAAGTTACTTCAGCAGGCTTGTTAAGTCCCTCGCCAACTGGAGGCTTGTCATTTTCATCTTCATATACAACCACCTCGTGCCTGCCAAACGTCACAATCCGATCCAAATCCAACCCTCTAACATCTGTTTCCCCAAAAAACTTGACAAATCCATATCCAAACCTCCCAACAGTAAAATCTTGAACACTGCTGCAATACCCTGGGCTAATAAGCTCCCTAATAGCCAATTCACTCAAGCAAGGCTCAGTAAAATAATCAGTAGATCGCAAGGTAGGTAAAACAGCTTCATTCTCGCCGAAAATCTGATCTAAAGCTACGCCGTCAAGAGATACTTTTCTTCTTTTACATTGAGATTGAGAAACAATAAGTTGGTCATGAGTCCCTAAATCAACTTCCATTACTATGTTACTTCTTTCACTCCGTTTCAAGTTTCGTTGCAAGTGTCTTGATAATCAAATCCAGGCAAGGGCGGCTCTAGGGTAAGGTAAGGCAACCTTAGACCCCCAAACATTTAAGGCCCAAAATATAAGAAGCACTACTGTTAATATATATTTCATAATTTATATTTATATAATTATTAATAAAACCTTTCAAATTTTAATAATTTTTAATATTTGGTAGATATAAGATTGAGGGAGTTAATTTGATAAATTTTTGAAAGAATTATAAGAAAATACACATGACGTCATACCATAACAAAAAATGACACATGTTTTTAAGTTCTACCCAACCTAGCCCATATTGTGCATATTTTGAAAACACTAGCTCTTGCAAATTCAAAATTTGTGTTCTTACAACCATTGTTTCTAAAAGTTATGGAATTAAATCTGTGTTCTCACAACTATTGCTTTCACTTTCTCTTCTTCTCACATCTTTTACATATGCTTCGGAGGGCCGTCCGCCATTACTGCTTCTTCCCCTATGTCACCTGGTTGCAATGTAAAAAAATTAAAGAGTAGAAGTCCACCATTGAAGGCTATTCAAAGTTTGCTTTCGAAAATATAATTTTTTTAGTTTGTTAGTTGTGTGGATTGAGTGTTGTTCCAATTGATTGAAAATATCAAAATGAGTTCAAAATTTAAATTTGAAGTGATTTGGAGTAGATTTGAGCAAGATTTGAGTTAAATTTCAGAAAAGACGCGAGGAAGAAGACGAAATTAGTTTTTGTATAATTATATATAATCTTGTATAATAGTGTATATGAATGTATAAACACATCTTATACACTTTTATACACCTTTAAACAAGCGTATGTAGATGAACTTCTTCCACGATTTTAAGTTGCAATTCTTGTTCAAAACCAGTCCAAATCTCTATTAAATGACTTTAATTTTATATATAACCTCCTTATACTATTTATAACAAGTTTAAATAACGTTCACTCCAAATTTCTCACAAAATCAAATTCGAAATTTAAGCTCACATATTTAAGCTTGTTAAAAATCTAATTTTCACCACCCAAATGGATTTGGTTTGTTGAACTAATATTTGAGTCACGGTTACTGATTCGAAAATTAACTTAAAAACTTGAGCAATCTTTTCTAAAAATTAAATAGTAATTTTGAGAACCTATTTGAGTTGGATGTTGAATCTTAACCTATTATTTTAGGGCTAGTTGGTTGTAAATTGAAATATGGGCTATAAAATTTAAAAGTAGGGAGCCAAGTTGTTCTTATGTGAAATTTTTCCTAAATTTTTCTCACTAAATTAAATAATATATTTACCTTCTCATAAATTTTATTTTTCTTCCTTTATGTATAGTCTTTTTTCATGGTTCTCACGATTTTCCTTTCTAATTTTAACTCAAATTCTCTAAATTAATTATTCCTTTTTGTCACATTTGATTGATCCACACACCAGAAAGCAAGTTCTTTTGTATCTCCTCTTTTTTAACTAAGAAATCTCCGAGACAAATGTCGCAAGGTTTAAAACACGATGAATAATGGGCTCACCCTGTACCATTTTCACTTAAGGGAAGAATTCAATACTATATGAAGTGCGCCTAACTCATACATCATGAGTTGCGCTCTCACCATTAGATCAAAGTCATGTAGTTTTTTTTGTGTCTCAATATTATATGGATTTTATAAAATAAGTTTCAGGGTCTTTTTAATATATTTTGGTTTTAGGCCACCAGTTCTGTTGAGCTACCCCTCATTGACGATCAACAATTATTTACAGACTATTGCCCCATCATGAACGTACTGTTCAACCAACTTCATTCATATTTGGTAATTGAATGACACGCTCAATGTCATTAATGTTCTTGTCATTGTTGCCCTATCTTAAGTGAAACTCTATAAATTTGATTGAAATATTAGGGGTGGACAAATGGCTCTAGTAAGAGACTAGTAAAGCCTTGATTTAGATCCCCAAAATTTTTAATAATGGATTTTACAATTTTATTTCAAATTAGACAATATTAATGTTTGTAGAAAAAATAAAAAAGTACAAAAAAAATTGTAAAAAAAGAAAGAAAGGTGACCCGTGGAGGGTACGTGATGCCTCAGAGGGTAAAGTGAGAACTTAGAAACTTAAGGAGCCTACGGCGCAGTAAAAATGGCTTAGAGCCTGTTTAGCCAAACTGCCAAAAACTACTTATTTTGAAAAATAATTTTGTTGGAATGTGTTTGATCAATTCATTTGAGTAGTGATTTTTGCAAGCTCATTATGTTTGACCAATTTTTTTAAAAAGTACTTTTAATTTTCAAATTACGAAAAATGATAGTATAGGTTGAGTTTGCAATTAGTATTATTCAAAAAAATATTTATTATAAAAGAATTCAATTAAAATATAAAACATAAAAAAAATATAAATTAAAAATTTCAATCAATATAAAATATAGTTGTTCGAAAGCGATAGTATTGAGTATTTGGTATTATTTATTATTGATATGATAAATTAGATATATTAAAATACATCATTCAATATAAATTTAAAATCTTACATACAATTCTTGCGAGAGCTGGAGAAGCGTCTACGGGTAAAGCACCGTATCCATATAACTGCTTGCCACCTACGCTCCGTCATCCATTCAAAGTTTAGGAACCTAGGTAATAGTATCCCGATCAAAGAGCTGATGAAGGGGATGAGTGGAACAGGGAGTTTACTGGACGCGGTTCAACTATCGGAGACTCTTGGAACAGCTGGAGTAAGAAGTCCCCAAGTGAGCATCTTATGGGGGGCCGTCAAGCACATATCATTCAATATAAATTTAAAATCTACTCTTAGGATTCGAGAAAGAGAATAAAAATATGATTGAAATAAAAAGAAAAAGAAAAAAGGTATAGTAGAAATAAAAAGAAAAATAAAAGTATTAATTAATGAGAGATAATTTAAAAAATATAAATTTATTGCAAGGTTATTTTTGTATTGGATAAATTAATTTTCTGCTTCTGCTTCTACTTCTTGGAAGAAGCTAAAATTTATAGCTTCTTCCCAAAAGTAGAAAAACTACTTTCGTTACTGCTCAAAAGTACTTTTTCATCTTGGCCAAATACCTTAAATTATTTTTTAAACAAAAGAATATTGTGTTGTTCTTTTACTTGTTACACTTCTTTTTATTTATTTATTTTATTCTTTCAAATTTTAATGTTTTGTTCTCGTTTCTAAGCAGTTAGCACAAGCTTAACGTGCTTGCATTAGATGCTCCCAAGTTCAACTTGTAGCGGGGGCCTCTTTTTTTGGTTTGGGGGGAGGGGGGAGGTTGACAGCCTTTCGATTCACGAACAAAGTGTAACGACCTGACTGGTCGTTTGCTTTCTAAAACCTCGTTCCACTAAATAATGATTCCCGTACATGTTTTTACTGATTTATGACTTGCGAGGATGGTTGGTTCGGGATTTGGAAGAGTTTTGGTTGAAATCGAAACACTTGGTTCCTTAGGGTTGGCTTAAAAGGTCAAGTTTGACTTTGGTCAACATATTGAGTAAATGACCTCGGAATCGAGATTTGACGGTTCCAATAGGTTCGTATGATGATTTCGGACTTGGGCGTATGTTCGGATTGTGTTTTGGATGACCCGGGACCGTTTTAGCGCATAATAGTGAAAGTTGGTTCTTGATTTTAGAAGTTCTTTAAATTTGGTTTAGAGCGGGTTTTGATAATATCGAGGTCCGAACGGGATTTCGAGATCGGAAATAGTTCCATAATGTCATTTAAGACTTGCACGCAAAATTTGGTGTCAATCCGAGCAATATAAATATATTTCGGCACATTGGAAATAAATTGAAGAACTTGAAGTTCATATGTTTAATTCAATTGGTTTTAGGGTGTGATTCTTAGTTTTAATGTTGTTTCAGGTGTTCCGAGGGTTCGAGCGATTCCATTTTATCATTCCAAACTTATGGGTATGTTCGGGCTGGGCGTCAATGGGACGAGGCTCGGACTAAGTTGAAAAATTTGAGCAAGAGCTGAAGCCCCAGCTTCTATCATAACCGCACTTGCGGTTGGTCAGCCGTAGGTGCGAGCTCGCAGGTGCGGGTCTTGACTCGCAAATGCGGCCAAGGGTGGGTAGCCCAGAACCGCAGATGCGGCCCCTCCTCCGCAGAAGTGGAATCGCAAATGTGGTGGGCCTTCCGCAAAAGCGGCCCCAGCCGGCCTAGTGAATTCCGCAGAAGCGGACCATTGTCCGCAGATTCGAGGGCGCATGTGCAGCCCATGATCGCATGTGCGGAAATCGCTGAAGGCAGTGGCCTTCATTTAATACGTACCTTAGACGTTTTTGACTCATTTCACTCCATTGTTGGGCGATTTTAGAGCTTCTTGAGAGGGGTTTTTCACCAAGCTTTTGGAGGTAAGTAATTCCTACTATATGTGAGTTAAATACTTATATTTTGGGTAGATTAACATGTAAAGATTAGTGAACATCATGGGATTAGAGGAAAACCTATCGTTTGACAAGAATGAGATTTTTACCACGAAAATTACCACAAAACTTAGTAATAATCATATATCTATGTTCCTTAGGTTATGGGTAACAACTCTCTTCGAAAATTTTCGGAATCTGGGCCCGGGGGTGAATTTTTGGAATCTTGCCTTTCAGGTTAGGTAATCACTTTAATAGCTAGAATATGAACTTGTGAGCTTATAATGATTGGTTTTTACACTATTTGAATAGTTTCGGATTATTCGGCTCCGGTTTGAGGGTTTGAGCGCATTCTTGAGTTGGAAGTAGGCTCGAAATGAAGTAAGTCTTTTTTCTAACCTTGTAAGAGGGAAAAAGCATGGTGTAGATGAATTTAATATATATGTGGTTATTTGTGGGGGCTACGTATGTACGAAGTGACGAGAGTCCGTACGTAGCTACTATTTTTGTTATGTTCGGATAGTTTAAGGTTTACACCATGCTTTGTGGACACTGTTATTTGATTATATGTGCTAATTGTTATGAAAGGAATTAAGTTGAGGAAATTCTAAGTATTTAAAGGCTTCAAGTTGAATTGTCTTCAATTTTGAAAAAGAATCAAGGAAAGGTTATGATTTAAATGATAAAATTATGTTTGACTGCGTCGCAAGTATGATTCGCGAGCGGGGTTATGTTTTTACCGCATCGCATGCATAATTCGCGAGCGGGGTGAGTAGATGCATCTATGGTTCACGCTGTTTGACCCTCGGCAGTGCATGGTTTACTTTTATGTTGGATCGGGCCGAACGTCCTCTGTGGTATTTGTGTGTGATAATAGAATTTGAACTCTTTATAGTTGTATGATTGTTATTGAAGGGTCACTTGTTTTAAGGTTTTTCAGTTATTATTCTTGTTTGAACTTGTTGTTATCTACATATATTATGATTTAAGAATTGGAATTTCATAATATTATATTGTTGGCCCTAGTAAATGTCAGAGTCGACCCCTCGTTGCTACTTCTTCGAGGTTAGACGAGATACTTACTAGGTACATATTTTTATGTACTTACGCTACACTTCTGTACTTGATTGTACATGATTTGAGACAGGTGCATCTGGCCATCAGTCCGACACGTAGACTCAACTCCCCAGCTTGAGACTTCCCGGTGAGCTGCCCTTTTCAGCCGTTCTGCAGTAGCTGGAGTCTCCCTTATGTCTTTATTTTTCCTGTCTATTCCTTTCTAGACAGTAGGATAGTTTCGTTTTGTATATTCTACTAGATTGCCCACATACTTGTGACACCAGGTCTTGGCACACACACTAGTAGACTTATGATTTTGGTTTACTTACATGAATGCAAATTCGTATTTATTGCTTCCAGTTATTTATGCTTAAATTTTAAACTCCTAAATTTTTATCGAATAAGGAGAAGTCATCACTTTCTAATTATTTAAACGAAAATTTACGAGTTGATTAGTCTTGGCTTGCCTAACAATAGTGTTGGGCGCTATTATGGAATTTGGGTCGTGACAACATGGTACCAGAGCACAAGGTTTATGTAGATCTCACAAGTTATGGGCAAACCTGGTAGAGTCTTGCGGATCGGTACAGAGACGTCTGTACTTATCTTCGAGAGGTTATAGGATGTTAGGAAACTACTCTTTATTCATCTTTTATCGTGCAGTTGATGGTATACTAAACTTCCTTCTTCTATTCTCTTCGAGAGGTTATAGGGTGAGGACACGTACGGCGGATGTTCCAGACCTGGGAGGAGCTGTTCCCCCCGTTGCTAGAGGCGGAAACAGAGGCCGGGGGAGGGAACCGGCCCGAGGTAGGGGATGAGGGCATCCCAGAGCTGCCCCAGTAGCACCACCAACGAATCCAGTAGAGGATCCTGTCATCGAGGAATAGGGCGAAGTGCCTGTTCTAGAGCCAGCCCCGGTAGACTTCATGACAAAACCGGGCTTGCAAGAGGTCATGGGTCGTATGCTGCGATTTATGGATGTTATGACTTAGGCTGGTTTATTTCCAGCAGACCCAGTCATATCTCAGGCAGGAGGGGAGCACAGACCCCTACTGCTCAGGCTCCTGGGCACGCAGCTACCGTATATTAGACTTCAGGTACATTACCCATGGGTAGTGCCCAGCCAGTTGCCACAATAGTACTTGAGCCTAGACCAACTGCAGACGGCGATCCGCAGAAGCTACTAGATAGATGGACTAGGCTACACCATCCTATCTTCGGGGGTGAGTGGCATGAGGACCCCAGGACTTTATTGATCGGTGCAGGGACAGACTGCACAACATGAGGATATTGGAGTCCGTGGAGTAGATTTCACTGCCTTCCAGTTAGAGGGCAGGGGCCCGTAGATGATGGCAGTCTTACCTTCTTGGCATACTAGCAGGTTCTACTCCCATGACTTGGGATCAGTGGTACACAACTTCTGTTGGACAAGTATATTCCATCCTCTCAGAGGGAAGAGTTGCGGTGTCAGTTTGAGCAGCTCGATCAGGTTCAGTTGTCTATGACCAATTATGAGGCGAGATTTTCTGAGTTGTCTCGCCATGTACTTATGATACTTCCTATGGATGCAGAGAGAGTGTAAAGATTTGTTGCAGGGTTGCACCCCGGTATTCGGGATAGCATGGCCTGAGAGGTTGAGATGAAGCCTGATTATTAACTAGTGGTGGAGATTGCTCAGAGGATTGAGGGCTATCACCAGAGGGGTAAAGAGCAGATGCAACAGAACAAGAGGACCCAATTCTCTAGAGAGTTTAGAGGTGCCCCAACTAGGGGCAAATGTCAGTTTGGGAGGGGTCAACCCAGCAAGCCACATATCCAGCACCATTACCACCTCCTCGGGATGCTCTAGCGCGACCCTATTTTAGCTCTATGCTAGAGAGTTCTTATTGCCCACTAGTTCATCAAGGTTCTTCTAATGCCTATTTCAATGCCATGCCAGAGAGTTCATACCGCCCACCAGCCATTTAAGGTTCTTCTAGTGGGTATTCAGGCCATTACGGGTCAGGCATCGGGTCAGCAGTCTATGGTACCGAGAGGTTGTTACGAGTGTGGAGATCCAGGTCACATAAAGAGGACCTGCCCCAGACTTCGGGGCAAGGTAGTACAGCAGGGTCATCAGCCCATGATTGTAACACCAGTCGCCCGACTGCCTAGAGGTGGGGGACACGCTGGTAGAGGCCATCCTAGAGGTGGAGGCCAGGCAGGGGGAGGTCAGCCAGCTATTGTTCAACTAAGCGGAGGCCAGCCAGTCGGCGCTCCGGCTAGATTCTATGCTTTTCCGGCCAGACCAAATGCAGTGGCCTCAGATGCCCTGATCACGAGTAATATTTGTCTGTGGTAGGGATGCTTTGGTATTATTTGATCCAGGGTCAACCTATTCATATGTGTCATCTCTGTTTGCTCATTTCATAGATATCCTTCGTGAGTCTTTGGGCACTCATATTTATGCGTCCACTCATGTGGGCGATTCTCTGGTTGTGTATCGGATCTACCGGTCATGTGTGGTTACATTCTGTGGTTACGAGACTAGAGTAGACCTTATGTTACTTGATATGATCGACTTTGAGGTCATCCTGGGCATGTATTGGCTATCTCCGTATCACGCCATCCTTGATTGTCATGCCAAGATTGTTACTTTAGCGATACTAGAGTTGCCGAGATTGGAGTGGAAGGGTTCCTCCATTAGTACATCTAGTCGGGTTATCTCTTTTTTGAAGGCTCGACATTTGGTCGAGAAGGGGTGTTTGGCGTATCTAACATATGTTCGGGACACCACTGCAGGGTCTCCAATGATTGATCCAGTGCCAGTAGTCCGGGAGTTCGCTGATGTGTTTTCTTCTAACCTTCTAAGCATGCCGCCAGATCGTGACATTAATTTCTGTATTGATTTGGCTCCAGGTACCCAGCCTATATCTATCCCACCGTACCATATGGCTCCGAAAGAATTGAAGGAGTTGAAAGAGCAGCTTGAGGAGTTGTTAGCCAAGGGGTTTGTGATACCAGGTGTGTCACCTTGGGGTGCACCAATGTTATTTGTGAAGAAGAAGGATGGGACTATGCGGATATGCATTGATTACCGCCAGTTGAACAAAGTCACCATCAAGAACAAGTACCCATTGCCGCCTATTGATGATTTTTTGACCAGTTGTAGGGTGCTAGGGTGTTTTCTAAGATCGACTTAAGATCAGGGTACCATCAGTTGAAGATTTGGGACTCAGATGTTCTGAAGACTGCCTTACGTACTTGATATGGCCATTATGAGTTTCTAGTGATGTCTTTCGGCTTGACTAATGCCACAATGACATTTATGGATTTGATGAACCGGGTGTTCAGGCCTTATATTTATTCTTTTGGTTACCGTCTTCATTGATGACATCTTGATTTACTTACGCAGCCTAGGGGAGCACGAGCAGCATTTGAGAGTGGTGCTTCAGACATTGAGAGAACAAAAACTATATGCTAAGTTCTCCAAGTGTAAGTTTTGGCTAGAGTCTGTGGCATTCTTTGGGCATGTTATATCAGGAGAGGGTATTAAGATGGATCCCAAGAAGATTGAGGCAGTTCAAAGTTGGCCAAGTGCCACTTCGACGACTGAAATCAGGAGTTTCCTGGTATTAGCAGGTTATTATTATCGGTTTGTACAGGGCTTTTCATCCATTGCAGCACCTTTGACTAGATTGACCCAAAAGGGTGCTCCATTTTGTTGGTTCGATGATTATGAGGCGAGCTTTTAGAAGCTCAAGATAGCATTGACTACATCACCGGTTCTAGTATTGCCTTCTGGTTCGGGGATGTATATGGTGTATTGCGACGCTTCACGCATTGGCTTGAGTTGTGTATTGATGCAGGAGGGGTGAGTTATTGCATATGCTTCACGTCAGCTGAAGATTCATAAAAAGAATTACCCTGTGCATGATCTAGAGTTAGCCATGATTGTTCATGCTCTTAAGATCTGGAGACATTACCTTTATAGAGTGTTATGTGAAGTTTACACTGATCATCGCAACTTACAACATTTGTTCAAGCAAAGAGATCTCAGTTTGAGGCAGTGTAGATGGCTTGAGTTACTGAAGGATTATGACATCACCATTCTTTATCACACGGTCAAGTCAAATGTAGTCGTGGATGCCTTAAGTAGGAAAACAAAGAGTATGGATATCTTGGCATACATTTAAGCAGAGGAGAGGCCACTAGCTTTGGACATTTAGTCCTTGACTAACAGACTTGTGAGGTTGGACATTTTAGAGCCCAACCGAGTTCTCGTATGTGTTGTTTCCCAATCTTCATTATTGGGGCAAATCAAGGCTCGGCAGTTTGATGATCCGCATTTGGCATTTTTCAGAGAGACGATACTACAGGGTGGTGCTAAAGAGGTTTCTATTGGCGAGGATGGTGTTCTATGACTCCAGGGTCGCCTATGTGTTCCTAATGTCGATGGATTGAGGAAGAGGATTCTAGAGGAGGCACATATTTCACGATATTCTATTTATCCAGGTGCTATGAAGATGTATCGTGACCTGAGACAACATTATTGGTGGTGACGGATGAAGAAAGACATAGTGGAGTATGTAGCGAGGTGCCTAAATTGCCAGCAGGTCAAGTATGAGCACCAGAGCCAGGTGACCTACTTCAGCAGATGAGTATACCTGAGTGGAAATGGAACACATTACTATGTAATTTGTAGTTGGGTTGCCGTGGACTTTACAGAAGTTTGATACAGTTTGGGTCATTGTCAACAGGTTGACCAAGTCGGCACACTTCATTCCAGTTATGACTACCTATACTTCAGATAGGTTGGTCTAGATTTATATTCGGGAGATAGTCCGGTTGCACGGTATGCCTGTTTCCATCATATCAGATAGGGGCCCTCAGTTTACTTCGCATTTCTAGAGAGATATATAGAGTGAGTTGGGGACCCATGTAGAGCTCAACACATCATTTCATCCTCAGAGCGACGGACAGTTGGAGCAAACAGTTTAGATATTAGAGGACATGTTGAGATCATGTGTGATTGACTTTGGAGGACAGTGGGATCAGTTCTTGCCTTTGGCCGAGTTTGCTTACGACAACAGTTATCAGTCCAGCATCGATATGGATCCATTTGAGGCTTTATATGGTCGGCGATTTCGTTCTCCTATCCGGTGATTTGAGCCCGGTAAGGCTAAGTTGTACGTTACTAATTTGGTGAAGGATGCCTTGGAAAAGTTAAAGTTGATTCATGAGAGACTTTGCACAACACAGTCTAGACAAAAGAGTTATACGGATCAGAAGGTGCGAGATGTATCATTCATGGTCGACGAGAACGTTCACTTTAAAGTCTCGCCGATGAAGGGTATTATGAGATTCGGGAAGAAGGGCAAGTTGATCACTAGGTTTATAGGCCCATTTGAGGTGTTAAGACGAGTTGGGGAGGTTGCGTACGAGCTTTCGTTACCCCCCAGCCTATCAGGAGTTCATCCAGTTTTTCACGTGTCTATGTTGCAAAGGTATCACACCGACTTGTCTCATGTGCTAGACTTCAGTACTATTCACCTAGATGAGAGCTTAGATTATGAGGAGGAGCCAGTTGCCATTGTTGATAGACAGGATCGCTAGTTGAAATCCAAGAGGATTTCTGCGGTAAAGGTTCAGTGGAGGGGCCAACCAGTCGAGGAGGCGACCTGGGTGTCCGAGGAGGACATGCAGAGCAGATATCTACACTTATTTAGCACTTCAGGTATGAATCTAAACCCGTTCAAGGACGAACATTTATTTAAGAGGGGGAGAATGTAACAATTCAATTGGTCGTTTTGCGTTCTAGAACCCCGTTCCCTAAATAAGGCTTTTCGTACTTGTTTTTACTGATTTATGACTTACGGGGATGGTTGGTTTAGGATTTGAAAGAGTTTGGGTTTAAATCGGAACACTTGGTTCCTTAAGGTTGGCTTAAAAAGCCAAGTTTGACTTCGGTCAACATTTTGAGTACACGACCCCAGAATTGGGATTTGACGATTCCAATAGGTTCGTATGATTATTTCGAACTTGGGCGTAAGTTCGGATTGGGTTTTGGATGCCCCGGGAACATTTTGGCGCATAATAGTGAAAGTTGGTTCTTGAAGTTTTTTTTGGAAGTTCTTTAAATTTGGTTTAGAGCGGGTTTGGATGATCGAGGTATGAATGGGATTTCGAGATCGTAGATAGTTCCGTAATATCATTTAAGACTTGCACGCAAAATTTGGTGTCAATCCGAGTAGTATAAGTATGTTTCGGCACATTGGAAGTAAATTGAAGAACTTGAAGTTCATATGTTTGATTCAATTGGTTTTAGGGTGTGATTCTTATTTTAATGTTGTTTTGGGCGTTCTGAGGGTTCAAGCAAGTCCTTTTTATCATTCTAAACTTGTGGGTATGTTCGGGCGGGGACTCGGGGGCCACGAGCGTCAATCGGACGAGGCTCAGACTAAGTTCAAAAATTTGAGCAAGAGCTGAAGCCCCAGGTTCTTTCCTAACTGCACTTGCGGTTGGTCAGCCGCAGGTGCGAGCTCGTAGGTGCGGGCCTTGACTCACAGATGCGTCCAAGGGTGGGGTAGCCCAGACTCGCAGATGCAGCTCCTCCTCCGTAGAAGCGGAATCGCAAATGCGGTGGGCCTTCCGTAAAAGCGGCCCTAGCCGGCCCAGTGAATTCCGTAGAAGCAGACCATTGTCTGCAGATTAGAGGGCGCAGGTGTGGCCCATGACCATAGGTGCAAAAATTGCTAAAGGTAGTGGCCTTCATTTAATACGGACCTTAGACGTTTTTGACTCATTTCACTCCATTGTTGGGCGATTTTAGAGCTTCTTGAGAGGAGTTTTTCACCAAGCTTTTGGAGGTAAGTAATTCCTACTATATGGGAGTTAAATACTTATATTTTGGGTAGATTAACATGTAAAGATTAGTGAACATCATGGGATTAGAGGAAAACCTATCATTTGGCAAGAATGAGATTTTTACCACGAAAATTACCATGAAACTTAGTAATAATCATATATTTATGTTCCTTAGGTTATGGGTAACAACTCCCTTCAAATATTTTTGGAATCTGAGCATGTTGGCCCGGGGGTGAATTTTAGGAATCTTACCTTTGGGGTTGGGTAATCACTTTAATAGCTAGAATATGAACTTGTGAACCTATAATGATTGGTTTTTACACTATTTGAATAGTTTCGGATTGTTTGGCTCCGGTTTGAGAGTTTGAGTGCATTCTTGAGTTGGAAGTAGGCTCGTAACGAGGTAAGTTTCTTTTCTAACCTTGTAAAAGAGAAATTTCCCCGTAGAAGAATTTAATATATTTGTGGTTATTTGTGGGAGCTACGTATATACGAAGTGACGAGAGTCCGTACGTAGCTATTAGTTTTGTTATGTTCGGATAGTTTTAGGTTTACACCATGCTCTGTGGACATTATTATTTGATTATATGTGCTAATTATTATGAAAGGAATTAAGTTGAGGAAATTCTAAGTATTTAAAGGCTTCAAGTTGAATTGTCTTCATTTTTGAAAAGGAATCAAGGAAGGAATGATTTAAATGATAAAATTATGTTTGACCGTGTCGCACGTATGATTCGTGAGCGGGGTTATGTTTTTACCGCATCGCATGTATGCTTTGCGAGCGGGGTGAGTAGATGCATCTATGGTTCGTGCCGTTCGTCCCTCGGCAGTGCACGATTTACTTTTATGTTGGATCGGACCAAATGTCCTCGGTGGTATTTGTGTGTGATAATAGAATTGGAACTCTTTATAGTTGTATGATTGTTAATTAAAGGGTCACTTGTTTTAATTAAAGAAAGTGCCTTGACTTCTTAAAATATGATGGAAGGGTTTTTCAGTTATTATTCTTGTTTGAACTTGTTGTTATCTACATACATTATGATTTAAGAATTGGAACTTCATATTATTATATTGTTGGCCCTAGTAAATGTCGGAGTCAACCCATCGTCACTACTTCTTCGAGGTTAGACGAGATACTTACTGAGTACATATTTTTATGTACTCACGCTACACTTCTGTACTTGATTGTACAGGTTTTGAGGCAGGTGCATCTGGCCATTAGTTCAGCGTATAGACTCGACTCCCCAGCTTGAGACTTCCCGGTGAGCTGCCCTTTTCAGCCGTTCTGCAGCAGCTGGAGTCTCCCTTATTTCTTTATTTTTCCTGTCTATTCCTTTCCAGACAGTAGGATAGTTTGATTTTGTAGAATATTCTACTAGATTGCGCACATACTTGTGACACCAGGTCTTGGCACACACACTAGTAGACTTATGTTTTTGGTTTACTTACATGAATGCAAATTCGTATTTATTACTTCTAGATATTTATGCTTAAATTTTAAACTCCAAAATTTTTATCAAATAAGGAGAAGTCATCACTTGCTAATTATTTAAACGGAAATTCACGAGCTGATTAGTCTTGGCTTGCCTAACATCGGTGTTGGGTGCCATCACGGTCAAATATAAAATTTGGGTCGCGACACAAAGTTGTAGTGATTATAATGTAATTAATTTTAAATATTATAAATAACAATTCTTGAATTTATGTAGTAGTATTTTATTTGGTTCATTAAATTGAAATTAGATATATGTAGTATATTTCAAAGAATGTGTTAGTTTCATATAATGTATTTAGTTTGAGATTGAATAAACTTTTAGTTCAAATTTAAACCTTGGTCTTCTTAAAAGATTTTAGTTGAAGAGTTTCTGGTAGAATGATATCGATGTTGTAAAATACTTAACTTCATTATTTGAAATATCAATGATATACTGATAAAGTTGTTTGAATAATATTTTAAGTGAAATAATAATTTTTACTAACAAATCTTCATCTCTTTTTATAAGAGAAATTCTTAAAAATAACACGTCAAGTTAAAGTTAAAATAATGAAATAAGTTAACATTAAGACGGTTGGAATAGATTTTTTTTAACAGGTGGAATAGTAAGTCGATTAGTTCAAGATTTGACAAATAATGTCCAAAAGATTTTGGGCACACAAAGCTAGATAAAGCAAATTAAATAGGCAATAACACTGACAAAGAAAGCACTAATGGCAATTCCATAATGAAATTTTTGTGCATGAGTGGCATCATTTTTCCTACGTGCCTCATCATTAGCTATTTTTTTTGTACACTATTAGCAGCAAGAAAGGACCTACAAAAGAAGTTATACTGCAAGAATGCATGATTAGAATTGATAATCTCAGCCCCTTTTATTGAATTTGAAGTTTGTTATGGCAAGAGTAATCATAGGATAAAATTAAAGCGTTCGTCCCTAACAGATTAATCGAATGCTACCCCTATTTTAGATGAGACTGGAATCATAAATACTATATTTTTGTAGCGTAATATGGTAGTAATACATTAACATTGAGTCCTATTAAACCCTTCAATTATTAATTTGAAAACATGTATGAATGAAATTATAAATTTTATTGGAGTCAAATCTATAAGAAAAGAACACATGAATGAACGAAGAAATTTCACTACTAAAAAATAGTAAATTTGAGACCGTCAAATCAGTTGGAAATCGTGTTTTTCCGACGGAACTCCGACCGAAAAGTGTCAGTTGAAAAATACGTGGTAATAATATATTTGCCACAGAATCAGTCGAAAATTTGAAACGAATTCAGTTGCAAACTGAAAAATACAGGGACATTTGAATTTAAGCCATTTGCGACCGAATTAGTCACTATATTTGCGACTGATTTAGTCGCTGACCAAAATTAAAAAAATAAATACAAATTAAAAGTTTTGACTGATTCCGTTGGAAAATTAATTAATAAAATTAATTTTTAATTAATTATTCCAACTAAAACGATCATACATATTGAGTATTTTTCGCAGAAGCGAACAGGGACAACAGGGTGTGAGAGCCGAAGGTGCGAGTGCATGGGCGCATTTGCAGTCGAGTGCGCATGAGCGCGATCGCAGAAGTGGGCAAGAGATTGCAGAAGCGATGGTTGCTAGTTCAGGGGTTCTTCGCAAAAGTGAAATAGTTACCGCAGAAATGGGGGTCGCAAATGCAACAATATGATCGCAAATGCGAAATTTGTTGGGCAGATTCTATAGATTTCAAGGTTTTGGTTCTTTTATCATATTTTGAGATTGGGGGGCTCGGATTGAGACGATTTTTGAAGCAATTCTCACCATATGGATTGGGGTAAGTGTTCTATACTTAATTTTTATTTTATTTCATGAATCTATCTTCATTTTGGTAATTGGTTGGTGAATTTTAAAGAGAAAATTGGGGATATTTGCCTAAAGTTTCATAGAGTGATTTTTGAATTTTGAACACCGATTTGGAGTCGGATTTAAATGAAACTAGTATGGTTGGATTCGTAATTGAATGAATTATCGGATTTTATAAGTTTTGTTAGGTTCCGAGGCGCGGGCCGGGGTTAGACCTTTTGATCAATTTTGGGCTTTTGATTAAGGATTCAACCCTTATCATTTAAAATTATTTTCTTGGGCTTTATTTGATGTAGTTGAGTTGCTTTTGGATAGTTTCGATCCGTTCGGAGGTCGTACGCGTGTGATGACATTTTTGGAGCATTGTCTGGCTTACTCAGCATTGGATTTGGCTTGTTCGAGGTAAGTAACACTTCTAAACTTGGTGATGAGGGTATGAAACCCTGAATTGTATGTTATGTGATTGATGTTGAGGTAATGCGCATGCTAGGTAACAGGTGTGTGAGCGTGTGTTGATACCCAATTTTGCCCTCATATTTCTCAAATAGTATATATACTTTCAAAACATTATTTTTGCATCATTATTTGGCTTACAAATCTATACGAGCATTTTCTATAATTTTTCATAATTTTTAGAGCTTTTAAATTTATTTCCTCTATTTAAATTACTTGAATAATTATTAATTATTCCTTCAAATTTTTTTGTGATGACTTAATTACCTAAAATCATTATTTTGAATCTATAATACTTACTTCACGTATTTTACCCTATTTTTATAATTACATTAGTATATTAGGCTATTTGTACAATCTTGCATTAATAGCCTATATTTTACAATTGTATTGCATTTGTTATTTTATTCAAGGTCAAAATAATATCTTAAATTTTTATAATCTTCTACTATTATTTTAAAATATTACTTTACATAAATGACATTTTTTATAATTTATTAAATTATTTTTCCCTTAATTTTCTATTTTTAAAGTCCAACCCAAAATTTTTATCAATTGCGGACCAGACAAGCCCCAGATCTCTGGCCCAACCCCCTAAGCCCAATCCAAATGACCCTTTATCCCTAACCCAGTCCAATAACCCACCTAAATCCCTTTAAATCATGGCCGTTGATCTTAAGAGATCAACGACCCACGATTAACCCCCTCTTTTAATTACACACCCCAACCCTAATCCTCGCATTTACTCTGCCCAGCCGCCCTAAAACACTATCCACTCCCTTCCCTTTCATGAACCCTAGCCGTCACACCCCAGTTCCTCTCCGATTCCAGCCTAGAGATGGAATCTACCTATGATATACTTACCTTATTGGTCTTTTCTCACCATTGGTCATCTATTTATGGTGTTACTTATGTGCTTGCCTAATTTTGCAAGTGTAACCTTCTGAGATCGGACTAAAGTGACTCGAATCTTTGATTTTGGGCATTATTTTGTCTATATACCCTCATTGCCAGGATATATGAGTCTGATTCAGTGAGATCTTTGACTATTTGTGTTCTCCTTCTTGAACTAGGGTTTACCCGATTTCTCTCCTAAATTGATTCTGAATTGATTTTGCATGCTTTATTTCCTTATTCTATGTTTGATTAATTTTGTTTCCTTGTTTGTTCGTTCAATTTTACTACTATATAAACCCCTCCCCATTCCCCTTCGAGACAGACCCTTAATCGCTAGATTTCACTAAAAATTGGAGGTACTACTTTATTGTTCTCTCATTCTCTTGTTCTATACCTTGATTCTTGGTCGGTTGGAAGCCAAGGACACTGGGATTCGATTTATCAACCTTTTATTGGTGCAAGCACTGCCCGGGGTTCCTTTGGAACACTTGGGAACTTTGACGCAATAAGATTCTGGGGTTTTTGCTCTTTGTTGATATTCAGAATATTGTGGAATCTGTTCTTTTTGTTGTTTGTTTAACTAGTAAGTTTCTTGGCTTTATGATTTCATTTTTTTTGTGTTTATGCCCTACTTATTCATGCCTCTGAACTTCACATGTTCTTAGATCACCTCTGTGTATAATTGGTTAGCATTTGAACCTGTTTTGTAATGTGAACGTTCCTAGTACTTGATTTCACTTAATCCTGCTAGTTCTGAGACATGTTTAAGCCTAGTTTGAATAATTTGGACTCTCTTAAGTTCGTTTAGCTACTGTGTTATGGGCTGTTCAACCTTGATAGCTTCGTACTTGTTTTGAACCTCTTTAGCATCTAATTTTACCTAAAAGCTGCCAATTCTGACATGTTATTTGAACATGCTTCACCTGAATGATTTAGACCCTCTTAAAGTTCATATTAGTCTACTGTGTTGATGCCTAAATATCTACATTTGCTATTTGACATGAGCTTGCTTTACTACTTTGTTCTGAATCCCTGTAATGAATGCCTTACATCTATAATGTGTTATAACTTGTGTTAAGACCTTCACTATTAACTATGACATGCTTCCCTGCTATTATGTTACCCAGCATGTCCCTAGCTCACTTGATTCCATATCCCTTTAGTGATTACTTGAGATTTTAGAGTAGTTATCTCAACTTGTGTTTCCCTACCACGTTTGAGCTGTTTTGTTTCATGATATAATTTAACATTGGCTGTCTGATGATATTATGATGAATCCCTGGTATGATTTGGACCTTTAAGATTTAAACCTTTTATGTTAGTATCCTACTTAGACCTGTTTGGTGTTATGCACATTTGTATGATAATCTTGTTAATCTTGCAACTTGTTCCTCCCGTAACTCTTGCAATACTTTCTGCCAATGTGTTATTTTGCTAAGTGTTGTGAGCATGTGATTTTTGCCTTACGAAAACTACTCCAAAATAAATCAAAAATAAAATTAATTTCTTTTAATGTGCAATTTTAGAAAATTGTTTTGCGTTTATTAATTGTTTGTGTTTTATCCGTAAATGTTTACTTTGTCATAATAAATTGAAAATTAAAATAAAATACATGTTGCATGCATATAGGATTTAATTATGTATTTAAAAGATAATTTAAACAAAATCACAAAAAATATGCAATAGTTCTATTTTAAATATTCCACTGTGTGATTGATGTTTTGTCTATGTGTTAAATAATTGTTATAGAGTAATTAATATATTTTTGTGAAGTTAAAATTATTTTATAATTAAAATTAAAAAATTAAATTAGAAAAAATGAAAAATATATATATATATATATATATATATATATATACAAAATCGGACCTGGATTAAAATCCAGGCCCAAAACATTTTAACCCCCACAGCCCCATCCAAAACAGCCCAGGTACCGGTCCAATTCAAACAAGGCAAAACGACAGCGTTTGGTCTTAGTTTATCGAAGACCGTTGGATTAAATCCAACCAACGACTGAGATCCCACGAACCTAACCCATAATCCTTACCCGACCCTTTGACCCGATCCAGCCTGACCCCGACCTTTAACCAAACGACGACGTTTGGTTAAGTGAATTGATCTCAACCGTGAATCTTAATTGATCCAACGGATGAGATCAATCCACCCCACTCGTATATAAATCCAATCCACACCCCAGCCCCCAGACCAAACACCCCACCCTTCGGCCCTGTTCATCGTCTCCTTTAAGAGACCAAATGAACTCCACCGTCCACCACCGTGCACCGCCTACCGGAAATCGCCTCACGGCGGTTCCGGTAGTCCAAACCACCCCACCTTAACACCCTCGACTCCTCTCAACCTCCCCATTCCAAATCCATAACCCATATACCTCGAATCAGGCCCCAATGTCTCGAATCTTCGATTGAAGGTTGGCTTGAAGAACCAACTGTCTCCGATGACCTCCAAAATAACACCAGAGTTTCCCCTGTCCATCCTCATCACGGATCTGTTAGTAGCATGGTTCGAATCTTCATAGAACTGCTCGAATCTTCATTTGAAGATTCGAGTGAAACCTAACCCTACTCAGATTCCTTCCAAATTAACACCAAATGACCCCTAGACCTCCCTCGTGCCTAGAATACCATTGGTTTGCTTCGAATCTGCCCAGAAGTGTTCGGATTTAAGATCCAAAATCTGGAACCCTAAGAATTTTCCAATCTTGGAATTTTTCCGATTCGAGTGAAGGATTGAGGTCTAAGAGACTTTAATCGAGGTATTCTCAACTGAGAATACTTCGAATAAAGTCTGTTCAACCTCAAAAATGTCCGAATCCAAGTTGAGTCTGTGTCTGAATAAATTTGAAGATTCAGAGGTATTTTTCTATTTCTTTTGTGTATTCTACGTGTATTGTTGTCTGTCTTAATAGCTTGTTAATTTTTCATGATTTTATTTGATTAATTCTGTCATCTTTGTCTCATGCCCGTCTATATGATCAAATATGAAATTATTTCTGTTGGTTGTGATTATTTACAATGTAAGTAATCGACTCGATTAAGTTCGTCGATTAGTTATATTGTGAATTCTCATTTATGATAATGCTAATAGAAACAGTCTGCTTCTATTGTTTTAGACTGATTATGGACAAATATTGTAAATAGTCCACTGATTAATACTTGTCAATTAAATCATGTTTGTTTGCAAATCAGTAAATTCAAATGTATGATGTGTATACATTATTTTCTGAACAGGGCATTGTCAGTATATTGACAATGCTCCTGTGTTTGTTTGATCTATTGTTCAAAGTTAAAGCTCAGTTTACTGAACTCAGTGTAATATGTTGCTATGATGATTGGTTCTGAATTCAGTATGATTTTACAAATGTTGATTAGATGTAATTGTGATAGAAGGTTTACATTCTTAGTTAGGATTCAGTCCAAACTTAAGAGAATTGGTTATAGCTGTTTTAAATCAGGTTGATAATTAAGTTTGAACAGATTTTTAAATCTGTTTTGTAAAGTCTGTTATGATTTTGCATTTAAGGCAGTAATAGTAGTGATCACAGTAGGATTTCTGGGACATTTTTGAGACAGAACAGTAAGGATAACATGATAGCATAATGGGCTGAAAGTGAAAAGTTAGTGGCTATTATTTAATGAGATAATGGGAAACAAAGGGTAATGGGCTGCTTAAAATCAGGATAAGATCACTTAAAGTATTCAAAAGTAGTTTTAATGGAAAAACTTTCTGATTTTAAAAGGAGAAAAGGGTCCATTCAGCACTAGAAGAGTATAGGACAGCCCTGTATAAATAGAGGGGAATGGGGACTGATTTAGGGCAGACTTTAGAACAGATTTTGAAAGAGAATTTAAGAAAAATACACCTAGAGTGAGATAAAAGAGAAAATCCAACAGAAAAATCAGATTCCTCTTGGAATCTGAAGAGGAAGAAGAAACAGAAAAGAAACCAAAAGAGAGTATTCGCACACACACACACACACAGTGAATCTGAAACGGATATAGAAAAAGGAAAGAAAAACCCGAAACATATTTTTCCTGGAATCTGTCCGTGTTTGTTTATTAATACTGTGTGGTTTAAATCTGAATTTTTTTTCTCAAATCTCTGTTACTATTGGTCTGGTTTCACGGGACTCGTTGATTGTGCTCAAAATTAGCTGCGTTATTTGGCATTTTCTGCCTATTTTGTTGCTGCCATTACTGCTGAAATTCACTTCTTATTCCCTCGTTTCCAGGTACATATTCTTAAAACTCATGTTGTGAAGAGCCTTGAGTATAACAAAGATGAAGCTCGAATTGTAATTCTGTCTTCTATTCGCTCAAGTTCATTAGTTTAAATTTCAGCTTTGTTTCGCGTTGGTTTAATAGTAGTATATTTTGACGTAACGGCTGTAAATTAAATGTCATTTCTTGAAGTTGCTTGAAATGTTGTAATAAGGTTAATTTCTAAATTTTCATTAGCGGAAGATATAATTAAATTGTCAAAGTAGGGAATATGGCATGAATGTTGGTCATTATTTAATTTTTGTTGTTAGCTAAGTAAGAAGTGATGTAGAAGTATCAAGAAAACTACAGTAGTGATATCTATTGTTAAATAAGGTAAATGGTGTTGGTATTATTTTCATGTATAAGATAGCAGGTATATATAGAACCATTAATGGATGGTGAGTTGAGTTGAATAGCTCATTACGATGTTAAAATGCTATGGATGTTTCAAACGTTCAACTATGTTGCATGTAAGGCAATATTATTAATCGATTTGCATAATAATTCCCTTTCTTAGCAATTTGGTGCTTATCTGCCATCGTAAACAATTTAATAAAAAAAATAATTTCGCCTATTAGATTAAAAACAAGTACATGAGATGAGACGTATAAGAACAAATCACAACACTTTATATCAATGGTAAATAAAAGTAGAATTTGCATTAATTAAGACAAATAAAAATTGTTCAAAAAAAAAAATACTTCTTTCCTTCATAAATTATTTTTGTGAGTTTCATATGGCATTCATCCTTTGGTGTATGTATATGTTGTATTTGTGAAGAATAGTATTAATTTTTTTTAATCATGTTCTTATTTTACTTTGAATTTGAATAGTCTTGGGATGAACATAATTAATACTCGGAAATTATAGTCAACGGGCAATATTTAATAAATTGTGAATTCTTTTAAGAATTTAAAGGCATCCCCTAAAATATGAATTTTACAGGAATTTCATAAAAAAAAAGTGTAGATATAATAAACAATTTTGTGGAAAATCCATAATATTATTAACAAAGATTTTACGCAATCAGGGATGCGTTCGCGCACCCTGATTATATTTTTTAAAAGCAAAAATTCGGGTTATGCGTACGCGCAATTTCGAGTGAATATTTAATAAAAAACGAATTTCTTTGAAAAATATTAAATTTATTTCATAAAACCCGAGATGTGCGGTTCACTATTTAAGAAAGACGAATATTCTTGATTCGACACAATTTTGAAAAATCATTGTTTTTTTTAATAAATATATTATCAAGATTATCGTGTACACGTGCGCCTGACACAATTCCGCATTTTTTTAATTTATAACACGAATATACGTACGCGTGATTCGATTCAAAGAAGGGCCTTTAATCACAATCAGTATAAATTAAAGCGGTAGTAAAAATCATGTAACATCAATATATTTAATAAAATCAAGATAATTAAGCCAATAATAAAAACAGTTAAGCGACCGTGCTAGAACCACAGAATTCGGAAATGCCTAACACCTTCTTCCGGATTAACAGAATTCCTTACTCAGGATTTTGGTTCGCAGAATAATAAACAGAGTCATATTCTCCTCGATTCAGGGATTAAAACAGGTGACTTGGGACGCCTTAAAATTCCCAGGTGGCGACTCTGAAATAATTAAATAAATCCCGTTTCGACTGTCCTTCAATTGGAGAAAACTCCCACGCACCCTCCGGGCGCAGTAAAAAGGAGGTGCGACAGCTCTGGCGACTCTGCTGGGGATAAAAGTGTTACTGTAACCCAGAACCATTGGTTCAGGGTTTAAAGAATTCGAGCTTAAAATATCTGTGTTAATTGGCTTTATTTACTATATGATTTTCAACTGTTTATATGCTAATATGCTAAATGTTGCTTTTTACCGCTTTAATATTATTTGAATTGTGAATATATACAACTGCTACGAAACCCCCTTCTTTCTGAGTCTTCTGAATTTATGGTGTACACGTGCGCGTGACCCACCTTTCTGTTAAAGTCATACCAAATAAGATGGAGTTGGGACAAGTAACTAGGCCGGGCAGACTTTCGTGCTCCCGGTACGTTGCCCCCGCTTCGGCTCAAACTGTCCGTTTGGGTAAGCCAGGTTTAGAACAATCAACCTCAGGTTTTTCACTTAGAATAACTCAGCCATGTACCGGATCCCTAGTAGGAACGTATATTTGCATCATGTACATTTGGCCTTGGAGACTCAACACAGGGGTTGGGTCTGTCTAGGACAGGTGAACCCGAAATAAAAAGACCATCATGATGCATCCTACTTGCTACTTGTGCATTCATTTGCCTCGAACATGCTTGTTGACCAGCTTAAATGAAATCATGGTGAGAAGAGAGGAATAAAATGGGTTGTTTTAAAAATTTCAAAAAAAGAAAAATAGTTTTAAATCTTGAAATAAAGGTATTTAATAAATAAAAAATTTTCGAAAATGATTTTTTTTAGTATAAATTTTCAAAATGTATTTTGACTTTATTAAAATTAAATTTCAGATACAAAATGAGCACCACAGAAAGCCCCTCATCCACGAGTACAGAAGAATTTCTATTTCAACTTCAAATGTGGTGGTATGATTTAGGCGAAGATGGTCAAAAATGGGTCGTCAAGCATTTGGGAAATCTCACGGACATTATGAAAGTTAAACCCCGTGATGATCTGATTGCAGCGTTAGTAACTTTTTGGGACCCTGCTCACAATGTCTTTCGTTTCTCTGACTTCGAGCTTACTCCTACATTAGAGGAGATAGCTGGATATGCTGGTTTTGACGGAAGTCTAAGAAATCAAAGCTTGATATTCACAAAGGCTCCTTCGGTACATCGATTCTTCGGTCTTCTGAACATCAGCAGTCAAATCAGGAAAAACAATGTCATCAATGGATGTTGTTCCTTCAACTTTTTGTATTCAAGGTTCGGAAAGTCAGATGGGTTCGAAATTCATGAGAAAGGCCTTACCAATAAGCAAAACAAAGACACTTGGCAGATTCACCGTCGCTTTGCTTTCATGGTGGCTTTTCTAGGAGTCATGGTCTTTCCAAACAAAGAGCGAACAATTGATATTCGCACCGCAAAAATTGTGCAAATCCTCACCACCAAAGAAAATCACACCTTTGTCCCCATCATTCTATCAGACATTTATCGGGCTTTGACTTTATGTAAATCAGGAGCAAAGGTCTTCGAAGGATGCAAAATTTTGTTGCAAATGTGGGTGATGGAGCATCTCCAACAACAGCCCAAGATCATACAGTATGGGTCAAACAATGATAATTGCATCGAGAGCTATGAGGAAAGAACAAAAAATTATCAGGCTCCAGAAGGGATAGAAGCATGGGTATCTCATCTAAAGGCTTTAACGGCAAATCAAATTGAATGGACTCTGGGATGGCTCCCGATGAGGGAAGTAATACACATGTCAACCTCAAATAGTTATCTACTACTATTGGGATTGAGAAGCATTCAGCCGTATGCACCACTGAGAGTCCTAAGGCAATTAGGGAGATATCAAATAGTTCCTGATGATGAAGATTTGAGTGTGCAAGTAATCGAATTACACCCAGAAGCCACTATTCCCGAGGCTCTACTTCAGCAGATGTGGAATGGGTGCCGATACTTGAAAAGTGATACTCAAGTCCCAGACGCTACAAAGGGTGAGATAAATCCTGGATATGCAAGGTGGTTTGAAAAACGGTCTCGCGTGGATGATGTACCAGAGCCTGAGCTAAGAAGGCCAACAAAAAGACCCCATGTTCAAAACTTCAATGATAAAATCCAAGAGCGGTTGATCTGGGGAGAAAAGGAAAAAGGGTACAAAGCAACTATCCATGCCCTAAAAGAAAATCTGAGAAGCCTCAGTTTGGAGAAAGATCTGCAAACACAAGAAGCCGAAGGCGAGAAGAAGAGTCTAGCTTGTGAGAATGAAAATCTTCATGCTCGATTCCAAAAAATGAAAAGAGTTTCTGAAACGCCAAAGAGGAGCTGGAAGGATCAAAAAACCATCGCCAATCTCTTTGAAAGAATGCAAGATTATGATTCCATTCTTGCGGAAAACGAAAGGGCATTGAGCAAAGCAAAAGAAAGGATCCAACAATTAAACGAAGAAGCCAGATCTAACAAGGAACGCCAAGATAGGCAATCCGAAAAAGACAAGGCACAATTCAAGAAGGAAAAAGACTATTGGATGCAATCAGAAGACCAGCTTCGTGCACAACTAGAAGAGGCAAGAAGATGCAACAGAGAACACCAACAAGCAGACCTCGACAGGGAAAGAGCACAAGCAAGATTTGAGCAGGCCAGACTCCGAGCTCTATTAGAATCAGCTTTAGATCGGGAAAATCGTGTTAGAGATATAGCCACCACTCGTCAGCAGCAATTGCAGAACCAAGACCAACGTCTCCAAGATTTCAGGGCACAAATCCACGACTTGGCAGTCTACACTTCTCAGAGTTACGTAAACTGTCAGGGAATGGACTATGAAAGGTTTACAGAACATGCACCCACTTTTGCCCGTCATTTAGCATTGGAATTGGAAAGGATGTATCGTACGCTGGGAGGTCATCCAGGTCAAGCTCCACATTGAGCAAATAGTCTAATAATATACAACACAAGTGGAAAGTGGGGCACGTTGTGAGATGTTAAGAATTGTATCTTTTATTTTGATTTAAGTGTGTGTGTTTCAAGCCATTTTCTTAAAGTTTTCAAATGTAATTCCATCTTTGTGTAATGAATAAAAGTGATTGCCTTTAGTCCGAACTACGCAAGGTCTGATTCATGTAAGGGCATGATACGTAGGCAATCTCTAAGATTCGACCACCACGATAAAAGATATATAAAAGTGAATAACAATAAAAATTTCAAGAAAGCTGGGACGACACAAGCAGCCGAGCAAATGCATAATAGAAAGGGATTATTTGTCTAGGAGCATTGCATCTCAACGTGTGATTATATATGTGTTAAACTCTCAAAACTAACAAGTTTGTTCATTTCCAGAATTCAAGCAGTTAGTTTCTCTAAAGAGTATACTGGCATATTATCACTATCACACAAGATCAAAAGGACCAATACCCGAAAGTATGTCTATCCCAGATGTTGACACAGGTATGGAGCTAGAGGAGATGGATGTCGGGAAAATGAAAGAAGAGATGTTTAAACTCAAGCAGCAAATGGCTGAGATGTACCAAGCTTGGTCTACAGGACAGCTACCCCTATCTTACCCAAATAACCCTGCTCCATCAATGACCCAAACACAGGATAATATTACCACTGAATTATCCCCAAATTTCCCCATTTACCAGCACTACCGAGGCACCACCTCTCAGACACCACAGTCTCCACCCCCGAAACCAGTTCCGTACTTTCCTCCACCTATGACTCCTGTTTTCGTAGCACCTCCCCCTGCTACATTTCATAAATCTCGTAGTGAGCCTATATTCCAGGCCCAAGACAACCAATATTACCCCCGGAGCCCACCCTCAAAGCCTCCGAAATTAATTCAACTGCTCCTCGTTTTGATCTCCCAACCGAAATTGACAAGCTAGCCAAAAATGCTGAACAAGAAGAGATGTTTAGGAAGGTCAAAAGTCTAGAACAATCGTTCAGAGACATGCGAGGATTAGGCGGGCAGGTCAGTGTAGCATACAAAGATTTATGCTTATTCCCCAATGTACAATTGCCAGTTGGCTTCAAGATGCCCAAATTTGACCTATACAGCGGGCACGACGACCCAGTAGCCCACTTAAGGGGTTTCTGTAGCAAGATGCGAGGAGATGGGGGAAAGGATGAATTATTGATGGCTTACTTCAGTCAAAGTTTAAGCGAATCAGCTTTGGAGTGGTATACACGCCAGGACCATGGGAGATGGTACACCTGGGATGACCTGGCACAGGCATTCGCATACCATTTCCAATACAATCTGGAAATCATCCCAGATCGATTATCTTTGACAAAATTTGAGAAGAAACACAATGAAAGTTTCAGAGAGTATGGTTTTCGGTGGAGAGAACAGGCAGCAAGAGTGGATCCTCCTATGAAGGAGAGCGAAATGGTAGACTACTTCCTCCAAGCCTTGGAACCGACTTACTATGCCCATTTGGTTTCAGCGGTTGGGAAATCATTCAACGAAGTAGTGAAGATGGGAGGTATGGTGGAAGAAGGCCTCAAGACAAATAAAATCATGAGCTATTCAGCAATTAAGGCAACTACTCAAGCTATTCAAGGCGGGGTAGGAGGAATCGGAAGAAAGAAGAGGGAGGAAGCAGCAGTAGTTGATTCAGGAATTTGGCCGGGACCCAGAGGTTCACCGCTTTACTATAATCAACAACGACCTCGCCAATCAGCTTACCACCATGATTCATCCCAACACTACTATCACCCTTCAGAGCCTCATTTTTCCATTAACCATGCTCAAGCATACAATCAGCCACCTGTTCACACCAATTGGCGTGCTCCTGTCACACCAAATACTTACCCACGAGCCTATCCCGGACCAGGTTTCAGGCCTAGGCCAGCATTCAGGGGAGAAAGGGAACAGAAAAAGAAAACTTACACTCCATTGGGAGAGTCTTACACCAGTCTGTTCCACAGGCTGAGACAGCTAGACATGCTGAGACCAATACAATCCAAGCTACCCAATCCTCCTCCAAAGAATCTGGATTACACCATTAGCTGTGAATATTGCTCCGGTGCACCAGGCCATGATACGGAGAAATGTTGGCATTTGAAAAATGCAATACAAGAGCTGATTGATACTAATAAAATCGAGGTTCAAACCCCCGAAGCCCCAAATATCAATAGAAATCCAATGCCAGCCCATCAAGAGGCTAATATGATAGAAATCATACAAGCTGATGGGGAGACAAAGAAGCCGTCACAAACTGTCATGATGATCAAGTCTCATGAAACCAAGCCAGATAAGCAGTTAATGGAGGAGAAGCCGGTGTCTAAGCATAACAAGAATGGTGGTGAACCGTCTATGATAGTCGATGAGGGATCATCGAACAAAGTTGCCGCAAAACAAGAGAGGACAAAGGTGATAGTACCAGGGGTTGCTAACAAACCCGTCGTATTCGTGGAAGGAGCCCGTACAGATCGGGTTATTATTGCACCTGTAATCCAGCTGCCGGTCATCGACAACAAAGCCATCCCATGGAACTACGAACGGGTGACTGTAATGTATAAGGGAAAAGAAATCAAGGAAGAAGTGTGTGAGGTGCAAGGCTTGACTCGTTCGGGAAGATGTTTTACTCCCGAAGAGTTAAGAAAAACTAAAAATAATCCAACGCCAACAAAGAGAGCTGTGACGGAAGAAGAGGCGGAAGAGTTTTTAAGAAAAATGAAACTCCATGATTATTCTGTTGTGGATCAATTAAAGAAGATCCCCGCTCAAATTTCATTGTTGTCATTACTGATCCATTCAGAGGAGCACCGTCTAGCTTTGATGAAAATCCTGAATGAGGCTCATGTTGCTGAAAAGATCTCTGTAAATCATTTGGGAAAGATAGCCAACAGAATCTTTGAGACAAACAGAATTACATTTGCTGATGATGAATTACCTGTGGAAGGTACCGAGCACAACAGAGCTCTTTACCTCACAGTGAAATGTGAAAACTCCGTAGTAACCCGGGTATTGGTTGACAATGGGTCAAGTGCAAACATATGCCCTCTCTCCACTTTAAGCAAATTAAAAATTAAAGAGGAGAGGATCCAGAAGAATAGTATCTGCGTACGAGGGTTTGACGGTGGAAGCAGAGATTCATTTGGCGACATAGTGTTGGAACTAACTATAGGGCCAGTTGAATTCACAATGGAATTCCAAGTGTTGGACATAACTGTTTCTTACAACTTGTTGTTGGGTCGACCATGGATCCATGCTGCTAAAGCAGTCCCGTCAACACTACATCAGGCTGTCAAGTTTGAATGGGATCATCAAGAAATAGTCGTGCATGGAGAAGAAAGTTTAAATGCTCACAGCAGTACCATTGTACCGATCGAGGGAACAGAAATTGACCAGGGACCATGGGTATACCAAGTGTCCGACACAGTGTCGATAGAGAAAATTCCAGAGGGGAAATACCTTCCAAATCCAAAGATATCCTCTGCATCAGTCATGGTAGCTTATGAAATGTTAAAGAATGGCTTTATACCCGGCAAAGGTCTGGGTTTATCTTTGCAAGGAATTATACAACCAGTATCTCTCCCCGAGAACTGGGGAACATTCGGTTTGGGGTTCATACCCACTGCCAATGACGTGATAAGGGCTAGGAAGCTGAAACACCAAGCATGGGTTCTTCCAAAACCAGTCCCACATCTGTCAAAGTCTTTTGTCAAGACCGGTGCTAAAAATCGCCCGATAACAACAATTCCTAAATCCCAGGTCAATCTTGAGGAGGAATTAATTGAAAGATTCGAGAAATTGTTTAGTGATGTGAATATGTTGGAAAGCGGAGAAGGGTGTAGCAACGCAGAAGTTCAATTCGTTGGGCCAGAAACAAAGCTCAGTAATTGGAAAGCCACTCCTCTCCCAATTCGAAAGGAGTCTTGGTAGTTTATTTTGATTTTCTTTCAGTTTGTTTGGGTTACTTCAGGGTTGTAATCCCAAAGCTTATCTTACAGTTTGTTTGAAGTGTGCAAAACCTTGTTATCTTTCATCATCCAATAAAAAGCAGTTTCCCTTTTATTATTCCTGATAGTTTTCTTTTCTTTTTCTTCTTTCCTGTACAGTTCCTTTTACGCTGGCTCTAGTGATATGGCATGCATGAGGAATCCTCGGCCCAGTCTTAAAAATCAATCTGGTTCCGAAATATTAATTCAAGAAATATATTGTGATTATGAGTCAGAATATGATGAAGATAAGGTTTTTGAAGAGATTAGTAAAGAGTTAATTCACTTTGAGGAAAAAATCAAACCTAACTTGAGTGATACCGAGGACATCAATATAGGGGACACGAGTAATATCCGAGAAACTAAAATAAGTGTCCATCTCGAACCAAAGATCCGAGAAGAGTTAATTAAAGCACTCATAGAATTCAAAGATGTTTTTGCATGGTCGTATGACGACATGCCGGGCCTGAGCACTGATTTAGTGGTTCACAAATTGCCCACCGATCCAACGGTGCCTCCTGTCAAGCAGAGGCTAAGAAAATTCAAGCCTGACATGAGTGTGAGAATTAAGGAAGAAATCACCAAACAATTGGAAGCAAAGGTCATTCGAGTCACTCGATATCCTGTTTGGTTGGCTAATATCGTTCCTGTACCAAAGAAAGACGGCAAAATTAGAGTATGCGTCGACTATCGCAATCTCAACAAAGCAAGTCCAAAGGATAATTTCCCATTACCCAATATCCATATTTTGATCGACAATTGTGCCAAGCATGATATAGGGTCTTTCGTGGATTGTTATGCCGGGTATCATCAAATTCTAATGGATGAAGAAGATGCAGAAAAGACGGCATTCATCACACCATGGGGAACTTATTGCTACCGGGTAATGCCATTCGGTTTAAAGAACGCCGGAGCAACCTATATGAGAGCAATGACCACAGTGTTTCATGATATGATACACAAGGAGATTGAGGTATACGTGGACGATGTGATCATAAAATCAAAGCATCAGGCCAACCACGTTGGGGATTTGAGGAAGTTCTTCTTAAGACTTCGCAGGTACAACCTCAAGCTTAACCCTGCCAAGTGCGCATTTGGAGTTCCATCTGGAAAGTTGCTGGGATTCATAGTCAGTCGACGAGGCATCGAGCTAGACCCATCAAAGATCAAAGCCATCCAAGAACTGCCACCTCCAAGAAACAAAACTGAAGTAATGAGTTTGTTGGGAAGGTTAAATTACATCAGCAGGTTTATTGCTCAGCTCACAACAACCTGTGAGCCAATTTTCAAATTGTTAAAAAAGGATGCTGCGGTCAAATGGACCGATGAAGTGTCAAGAAGCGTTCGATAAAATAAAAGGGTACTTGTCAAACCCACCCGTGTTGGTCCCGCCAGAGCCAGGAAGACCTTTGATTCTTTACTTGACGGTTTTGGAAAATTCATTTGGTTGTGTATTGGGGCAACATGACCTCACTGGCAGAAAAGAACAGGCCATCTACTACCTTAGCAAGAAGTTCACAGCTTATGAGGTTAAGTATACTCATCTGGAAAAGACATGTTGCGCCCTAACATGGGTAGCTCAAAAATTGAAACACTATTTGTCATCCTACACTACTTACCTCATTTCTCGGTTGGATCCATTGAAATACATTTTTCAAAAGCCTATGCCAACGGGAAGACTTGCAAAGTGGCAGATATTGCTCACAGAATTCGACATCATCTATGTGACTCGAACTGCAATGAAGGCTCAAGCACTGGCCGATCATTTAGCCGAAAACCCGGTCGATGAGGAATATGAGCCGTTGAAAACTTATTTTCCTGATGAAGAAACAATGCATATCGACGAGGTGGAGCAAATTGAAAAGCCTGGCTGGAAACATTTCTTTGATGGAGCCGCTAACATGAAAAGAGTCGGAATAGGAGCTGTAATCATTTCTGAAACAGGGCATCACTATCCTGTTACGGCTCAATTGCGATTTTATTGCACCAATAATATGGCTGAATATGAAGCTTGTATTTTGGGATTAAGGCTAGCCGCAGACATGGGTATCCGAGAAATCTTAGTCATGGGAGATTCAGATCTTTTGGTACATCAAATTCAAGGAGAATGGGAAACCCGAGACTTGAAGCTCATACCATACCGACAATGTCTACATGATCTTTGTCAGCGGTTTCAATCAGTGGAATTCCAACATATTCCAAGAATCCATAATGAGGTTGCCGATGCATTGGCTACCCTGGCATCAATGTTGCACCATCCGGACAAAGCTTATGTAGATCCAATACATATTCAAGTCCACGATCAGCACGCTTATTGCAATATGGTTGAAGAAGAATTTGATGGTGAACCATGGTTCCACGACATCAAGGAGTATATCAGGATGGGGATATATCCCGCACAAGCCACAGGAGATCAAAAGAGGACCATTAGGCGATTGGCAAATGGATTCTTCTTAAGCGGAGGAGTTTTGTATAAAAGAACACCAGATCTTGGATTATTAAGATGCATAGATGCCAGACAAGCTACAGCTGTCATGTCTGAAGTACATTCAGGAGTTTGCGGACCCCACATGAGTGGATATGTGTTGGCAAAGAAAATCCTCCGAGCTGGTTACTATTGGCTTACCATGGAGCGAGATTGTATCAGTTTTGTGCGCAAGTGTCATCAATGCCAAATACACGGAGATTTGATTCATTCTCCACCATCCGAGTTGCACACAATGTCGGCACCATGGCCCTTCGTTGCCTGGGGCATGGATGTGATTGGACCAATTGAGCCGGCAGCATCCAATGGGCACAGGTTCATTCTGGTAGCTATTGATTATTTTACCAAATGGGTTGAGGCCAAGACATTCAAATCAGTGACCAAGAAAGCTGTGGTCGATTTTGTCCACTCAAATATCATATGTCGATTCGGAATCCCGAAGGTGATCATCACAGATAACGGTGCTAATCTTAACAGCAACTTAATGAAGGAAGTATGTCAACAGTTTAAGATTACACATCGTAACTCTACCCCATATCGGCCCAAGGCAAATGGAGCAGTAGAAGCAGCCAACAAAAACATAAAGAAGATACTTCGGAAAATGATAGAAGGTTCAAAACAATGGCATGAAAAATTACCATTTGCATTATTGGGATACCGCACTACTGTTCGCACTTCAGTAGGAGCAACTCCTTATTTGTTGGTATATGGCACTGAAGCAGTAATTCCTGCAGAAGTTGAGATTCCTTCCCTTCGGATCATCGCCGAAGCAAAGATTGATGATGATGAATGGGTCAAAACCCGTCTGGAACAGTTAAACTTGATTGATGAAAAACGATTGGCCGCAGTATGTCATGGTCAATTATATCAAAGAAGAATAGAAAGAGCATACAACAAAAAGGTGCGTCCCCGGAAGTTTGAAGTAGGTCAGCATGTGCTGAAACGTATTCTTCCACATCAGGTCGAGGCAAAAGGCAAATTTGCCCCGAATTGGCAAGGACCATTCATTGTGACCAGAGTATTATCGAATGGTGCACTATGTTTAAAAGATATTGAAGGCAAATGCATAGATATGGCGATCAATTCTGACGCGGTAAAGAGATATTATGCATAAAATTTTTGAATGTTTGTATTTAGCATTATTTCGAAGATTGGAATGACAAAGGCAATTTATTCTGCTATCCAAACAATATACCCTTTGTTTCCCCCCTTTGAGCCATATTTGTTTCTTTCCTACCCCCTCTTGGAAGCAATAAAAAATAAAAAATAAAAAAATATATATATATATAAAAACATCACTATTATTTGGTGAACTACGTTTGACCTGATTTCTCAAAGAAGGATACGTAGGCGCCTCACGGCTCGGTCATAGGGTGCACAATATACATAATGTGCACAAAAAAAAAGTTATGTCAAGCAACCCCAATCAAGAACTGGGGCAAAGAAACTGTATTGCAAATAAGAAAAAGATTCCAAGAGTTGTAATCTTTAACCCATACCAAGGACTGTTTAGCTTTTAATACCTTTTCCATTTCTAACCCCATACCAAAAAGACCTTTCGATCAATCTTAGAAAAATGCTGAGGCAAGCAAATGAAGATGGTTCATAACACTCTGGTACAAACAAGAAAAGAAAGTAAAAATGAGAGAGTCTTATAGGTGAAAACCCACACGGGCACCATAAGGCGACGGAAGTTGAGAGAAAAGTAAAAATGAGAGAGTCTTATTGGTGAAAACCTTCGTAGGCACCATAAGGCGAAAAGGAAGTGAGAAATGAACAAATGAGGAAGGTTTATCGGTGAAAACTCTTTGAGATATTGCAAGTCCAACAGGTCTGGGAAGTGAAGAAGTGAAAAACGAGACAAATTTATCGATGAAAACTCCTTGAGACAATTGAAAGGAGATTGATTAAAAGACTGGGTTGATTAATCCGAAATGCATACCCTGATCATTGGTGCCAGTAATTCCAATCAGATAAGTCCTTTATTCCTTTTCCAACAGTCATCCAAATTTGGATTTTTCTTTTCATTCTATAATTATCGAAATCAGCGTATTTCGTTACTAATAATCTTACTTTTCTAAAAGCTTTGAGATAAGTTTTATTCCAAACAAATAAGAAGGAATGTCAAGGTATACTACCAAGATTCAAGGTTACAAAATACAGCCACGAAAGGTGGGAGATAAAAGATATGGGTGTAAGAAAGGTGAAATCAAAAGTGGATCAGCAAAGTCAGAATGGACATATGATTACAGTTAAAAGGGTTTGAAGGAAAACATACAGAGGGGAATCCTATAGTCAAGGATCAATTACAAGGACAAAACAGTCTTTTCAACCATTCCAAGGCAATAAAGAGAAACGAAGAGAAGCATCACCATCGGCAAGAATACCCCAGTCAACCACCCTGCTTTAAACTAACGAAGTTTTCTTTGATTAAAACAGGGGCAAATACAATATTTGTGTCAGGAAATACATGGTAAAGAATTAAAGAAGTCAGGCGTCCACCTGGAGAATGAGGATGAGAAAAGAAGAAGTCAAGCGTCCACCTGGAGAATGAGGATGAGAATTAAAGAAGTCAGGCGTCCACCTGGAGAATGAGGATGAGAATTAAAGAAGTCAGGCGTCCACCTGAAGAATGAGGATGAGAAAAGAAGAAGTCAGGCGTCCACCTGGAGAATGAGGATGAGAATTGAAGAAGTCAGGCGTCCACCTGGAGAATGAGGATGAGAATTAAAGAAGTCAGGCGTCCACCTGGAGAATGAGGATGAGAATTAAAGAAGTCAGGCGTCCACCTGGAGAATGAGGATGAGAATTAAAGAAGTCAGGCGTCCACCTGGAGAATGAGGATGAGAAAAGAAGAAGTCAGGCGTCCACCTGGAGAATGAGGATGAGAAAAGAAGAAGTCAGGCGTCCACCTGGAGAATGAGGATGAAGAAAAGAAGAAGTCAGGCGTCCACCTGGAGAATGAGGATGAGAATTAAAGAAGTCAGGCGTCCACCTGGAGAATGAGGATAAGAATTAAAGAAATCAGGCGTCCACCTGGAGAATGAGGATGAGAAAAGAAGAAGTCAGGCGTCCACCTGGAGAATGAGGATGAGAATTAAAGAAGTCAGGCGTCCACCTGGAGAATGAGGATGAGAAAAAGAAGAAGTCAGGCGTCCACCTGGAGAATGAGGATGAGAATTAAAGAAGTCAGGCGTCCACCTGGAGAATGAGGATAAGAATAAAAGAAGTCAGGCGTCCACCTAGAGAACGAGGATGAAGAAGTTAAAAAGAAGTCAGGCATCCACCTGGAGAATGAAGATAAGAATAAAAGAAGTCAGGCGTCCACCTGGAAAACGAGGATGAAGAAGTTAAAAAGAAGTCAGGCGTCCACCTGGAGAATGAGGATGAAGAAAGAAAAGAAGCAGTCAAGGCACCCACCTGGAGAACGAGGGAATGCAATTGAAGTGTTGAAATCAAAAGCCCGCTCATATGAAAAAGGAGCACACTTAGAATCAATAAAGCAGAGGAATCCAACAAAATCCCCAGCAAGAAACAACAAGAGTCCCAAAAGAAAATACGGGACACAATGAAAAGGAATACGGAATAAGCCAAATGCCCAAGAGTCACCAAGATATCAAGACAACAAGAAACGCAAGGGCATGACCTAGATAAGATTTTTTATAATTCCTGTACCATAATCTAGTTTAGTTTTTGTATTACCTTTGAAGTAAGGTGTAATAAGGAGGTCAGCAAGTAGTAAAAACAACACAAAGCAGCAGTAACATCGCAGTCCCACGGTAGTCCCAGCTACCCAAAACTTCTCGAACTACATTGACCTGATTCCTTTATAGCCAAGGATATGTAGGAAACCTTGGAAGCAGAGGTTCGGTCAAATCTTTCAAAAAATGCTTCCCACGGAGTATTTGAACGGACAAAAATCGCTCGTATCCGCTCACTTTATCTTTGCACGAAAACTCTTCGAGTTTCCGCACAAAGAGGGACAACTGTGAGCACGTGATTTTTGCCTTACGAAAACTACTCCAAAATAAATCAAAAATAAAATTAATTTCTTTTAATGTGCAATTTTAGAAAATTGTTTTGCGTTTATTAATTGTTTGTGTTTTATCCGTAAATGTTTACTTTGTCATAATAAATTGAAAATTAAAATAAAATATATGTTGCATGCATATAGGATTTAATTATGTATTTAAAAGATAATTTAAACAAAATCACAAAAAATATGCAATAGTTCTATTTTAAATATTCCACTGTGTGATTGATATTTTGTCTGTGTGTTAAATAATTGTTATAGAGTAATTAATATATTTTTGTGAAGTTAAAATTATTTTATAATTAAAATTAAAAAATTAAATTAGAAAAAATGAAAAATATATATATATATATATATACAAAATCGGACCTGGATTAAAATCCAGGCCCAAAACATTTTAACCCCCACAGCCCCATCCAAAACAGCCCAGGTACCGGTCCAATTCAAACAAGGCAAAACGACAGCGTTTGGTCTTAGTTTATCGAAGACCGTTGGATTAAATCCAACCAACGACTGAGATCCCACGAACCTAACCCATAATCCTTACCCGACCCTTTGACCCGATCCAGCCTGACCCCGACCTTTAACCAAACGACGACGTTTGGTTAAGTGAATTGATCTCAACCGTGAATCTTAATTGATCCAACGGATGAGATCAATCCACCCCACTCGTATATAAATCCAATCCACACCCCAGCCCCCCAGACCAAACACCCCACCCTTCGGCCCTGTTCATCGTCTCCTTCAAGAGACCAAATGAACTTCACCTTCCACCACCGTGCACCGCCTACCGGAAATCGCCTCACGGCGGTTCCGGTAGTCCAAACCACCCCACCTTAACACCCTCGACTCCTCTCAACCTCCCCATTCCAAATCCATAACCCATATACCTCGAATCAGGCCCCAATGTCTCGAATCTTCGATTGAAGGTTGGCCTGAAGAACCAACTGTCTCCGATGACCTCCAAAATAACACCAGAGTTTCCCCTGTCCATCCTCATCACGGATCTGTTAGTAGCATGGTTCGAATCTTCATAGAACTGCTCGAATCTTCATTTGAAGATTCGAGTGAAACCTAACCCTACTCAGATTCCTTCCAAATTAACACCAAATGACCCCTAGACCTCCCTCGTGCCTAGAATACCATTGGTTTGCTTCGAATCTGCCTAGAAGTGTTCGGATTTAAGATCCAAAATCTGAAACCCTAAGAATTTTCCAATCTTGGAATTTTTCCGATTCGAGTGAAGGATTGAGGTCTAAGAGACTTTAATCGAGGTATTCTCAACTGAGAATACTTCGAATAAAGTCTGTTCAACCTCAAAAATGTCCGAATCCAAGTTGAGTCTGTGTCTGAATAAATTTGAAGATTCAGAGGTATTTTTCTATTTCTTTTGTGTATTCTACGTGTATTGTTGTCTGTCTTAATAGCTTGTTAATTTTTCATGATTTTATTTGATTAATTCTGTCATCTTTGTCTCATGCCCGTCTATATGATCAAATATGAAATTATTTCTGTTGGTTGTGATTATTTACAATGTAAGTAATCGACTCGATTAAGTTCGTCGATTAGTTATATTGTGAATTCTCATTTATGATAATGCTAATAGAAACAGTCTGCTTCTATTGTTTTAGACTGATTATGGACAAATATTGTAAATAGTCCACTGATTAATACTTGTCAATTAAATCATGTTTGTTTGCAAATCAGTAAATTCAAATGTATGATGTGTATACATTATTTTCTGAACAGGGCATTGTCAGTATATTGACAATGCTCCTGTGTTTGTTTGATCTATTGTTCAAAGTTAAAGCTCAGTTTACTGAACTCAGTGTAATATGTTGCTATGATGATTGGTTCTGAATTCAGTATGATTTTACAAATGTTGATTAGATGTAATTGTGATAGAAGGTTTACATTCTTAGTTAGGATTCAGTCCAAACTTAAGAGAATTGGTTATAGCTGTTTTAAATCAGGTTGATAATTAAGTTTGAACAGATTTTTAAATCTGTTTTGTAAAGTCTGTTATGATTTTGCATTTAAGGCAGTAATAGTAGTGATCACAGTAGGATTTCTGGGACATTTTTGAGACAGAACAGTAAGGATAACATGATAGCATAATGGGCTGAAAGTGAAAAGTTAGTGGCTATTATTTAATGAGATAATGGGAAACAAAGGGTAATGGGCTGCTTAAAATCAGGATAAGATCACTTAAAGTATTCAAAAGTAGTTTTAATGGAAAAACTTTCTGATTTTAAAAGAAGAAAAGGGTCCATTCAGCACTAGAAGAGTATAGGACAGCCCTGTATAAATAGAGGGGAATGGGGACTGATTTAGGGCAGACTTTAGAACAGATTTTGAAAGAGAATTTAAGAAAAATACACCTAGAGTGAGATAAAAGAGAAAATCCAGCAGAAAAATCAGATTTCTCTTGGAATCTGAAGAGGAAGAAGAAACAGAAAAGAAACCAAAAGAGAGTATTCGCACACACACACACACACAGTGAATCTGAAACGGATATAGAAAAAGGAAAGAAAAACCCGAAACATATTTTTCCTGGAATCTGTCCGTGTTTGTTTATTAATACTGTGTGGTTTAAATCTGATTTTTTTTCTTCTCAAATCTCTGTTACTATTGGTCTGGTTTCACGGGACTCGTTGATTGTGCTCAAAATCAGCTGCGTTATTTGGCATTTTCTGCCTATTTTTGTTGCTGCCATTACTGCTGAAATTCACTTCTTATTCCCTCGTTTCCAGATACATATTCTTAAAACTCATGTTGTGAAGAGCCTTGAGTATAACAAAGATGAAGCTCGAATTGTTATTCTGTCTTCTATTCGCTCAAGTTCATTAGTTTAAATTTCAGCTCTGTTTCGCGTTGGTTTAATAGTAGTATATTTTGACGTAACGGCTGTAAATTAAATGTCATTTCTTGAAGTTGCTTGAAATGTTGTAATAAGGTTAATTTCTAAATTTTCATTAGCGGAAGATATAATTAAATTGTCAAAGTAGGGAATATGGCATGAATGTTGGTCATTATTTAATTTTTGTTGTTAGCTAAGTAAGAAGTGATGTAGAAGTATCAAGAAAACTACAGTAGTGATATCTATTGTCAAATAAGGTAAATGGTGTTGGTATTATTTTCATGTATAAGATAGCAGGTATATATAGTACCATTAATGGATGGTGAGTTGAGTTGAATAGCTCATTACGATGTTAAAATGCTATGGATGTTTCAAACGTTCAACTATGTTGCATGTAAGACAATATTATTAATCGATTTGCATAATAATTCCCTTTCTTAGCAATTTGGTGCTTATATGCCATCGTAAACAATTTAATAAAAAAAATAATTTCTCCTATTAGATTAAAAACAAGTACATGAGATGAGACGTATAAGAACAAATCGCAACACTTTATATCAATGGTAAATAAAAGTAGAATTTGCATTAATTAAGATAAATAAAAATTGTTCAAAAAAAAAATACTTCTTTCCTTCATAAATTATTTTTGTGAGTTTCATATGGCATTCATCCTTTGGTGTATGTATATGTTGTATTTGTGAAGAATAGTATTAATTTTTTTAATCATGTTCTTATTTTACTTTGAATTTGAATAGTCTTGGGATGAACATAATTAATACTCGGAAATTATAGTCAACGGGCAATATTTAATAAATTGTGAATTCTTTTAAGAATTTAAAGGCATCCCCTAAAATATGAATTTTACAGGAATTTCATAAAAAAAAAGTGTAGATATAATAAACAATTTTGTGGAAAATCCATAATATTATTAACAAAGATTTTACGCAATCAGGGATGCGTTCGCGCACCCTGATTATATTTTTTAAAAGCAAAAATTTGGATTATGCGTACGCACAATTTCGAGTGAATATTTAATAAAAAACGAATTTCTTTGAAAAATATTAAATTTATTTCATAAAACCCGAGATGTGCGGTTCACTATTTAAGAAAGACGAATATTCTTGATTCGACACAATTTTGAAAAATCATTGTTTTTTTTAATAAATATATTATCAAGATTATCGTGTACACGTGCGCGTGACACAATTCCGCATTTTTTTAATTTATAACACGAATATACGTACGCGTGATTCGATTCAAAGAAGGGCCTTTAATCACAAGCAGTATAAATAAAAGCGGTAGTAAAAATCATGCAATAAGGACGCATTTAGTAAAAGTCAAGATAATTAAGCCAATAATAAAAACAGTTAAGTGACCGTGCTAGAACCACGGAGTTCGGAAATGCCTAACACCTTCTTCCGGATTAACAGAATTCCTTACTCAGGATTTTGGTTCGCAGAATAATAAACAGAGTCATATTCTCCTCGATTCAGGGATTAAAACAGGTGACTTGTGACGCCTTAAAATTCCCAGGTGGCGACTCTGAAATAATTAAATAAATCCCGTTTCGACTGTCCTTCAATTGTTCAAAACTCCCACGCACCCTCGCGGGCGCGGTAAAAAGGAGGTGCGACAAGTGTTGATCCTGCTTCTAAGTCTTGTCGACCTTCATGATTAACTATTCTGTGTTCTCAACTTTGCTATGTCCATTTTTTAAATTATAAGTGTATTTCCTCAACTTCAGTCACTTAACCATTGTCTACTCACTCTCCTTTGTTACTTATGCTATTCTGAACCTACCATTCTTAGCCGGCTGAAAGCCAAGGCCACCAATACTCTTACTACTGACCTCCCTGCCGCGTCCCATTTTTCCTCACGGAGTTCGGGTTTATGACATTTGGAAGGACAACTCATTCCTTTTGGGAATTGGGTTTGAATTTGAAGAGTCGCTACCTAATGATTATGGTGCATTAGGACACCAAAGGGTTTGATTTGAACAACCAGAGATAGGGTAAGGGATTGAAATTATTCCAAGGGGAAGGTGTTAGGCACCCCTCAGAATCCACTAGTGTGGTTCCCGACCAGACAATTATTGTGAATTGAGGTGCAACTAACATATAGGCAAATAAGGCTCAAATAAGAGGGAATTTCACATAATAGTTTGAAAGTAAACAAGGTTTGAAAGAACGATTAGAAAAGCTGATTTTATAAGAAGGAGTTGAAGTGCTAAAAGAAAAGAAATAAAGAATAAAGGGAGGGGGGTCCTAGGTTTATAAAAAAAATATGGATCACCCCACACAATGTCCGGTAATCACTCCTCAATAAGGGGCTACACGTGACATTATCGCGTGGTCATCATATCCATATCTACCCTTCCCACCCCGTTAAGGTGTTTAAGGCACGAATTGGTCTCGATTACTTATTGCATGCTATTACCCGTCCCGTTCCTATCAGTCCCAGAGGCATTTAGGACTACTAATCCTAAAGGGAGGGATGTTAGGCTTATTTGGAGTTTCAAAGGTAAAACTCTAAGGCGACATACAAAAGCACATATTGCACATTTTGGGGGAAAAGCATTAAACAAACAAAGGCTCAGACATACCTCCTTAAACAAAGAAAAACATATAATTAGCATGACTTGCACATACTGTTTAGGTCTGATTTTAAAGTATTAAAGATGAAGGGAAGGAGATTGTTGGGACAATATTAGTTTATTTTATAACTCAGATAAGAAGTCCGAATCAGGCCTGCCTGCTGGTTGAATAATTAACAGAAGCAGATTCAACTCTCAATTATTATTCTAAGGCTTGCCTAAGTGTTTAGACGGGGATCCTTTATGCATGGTATCTACTGAATTCAGAAGGTGATAAGACAGTAAAACTCGAAATGAATTATTATGTATGCATACTTATTCAGCGAGGGGCTCAGATTATTAAAAATATGCAGAGCGTACAAAGTCAAATAAATGGTTCACAGGTTCTGTAGGTGATAGCACCTAATATTACTGATTTTACGGCTAACATTGAGTGAAGCGAATCGGATTCATTTTGAAGCTCCTATAGGCATGCTTTCTATGCATTGCTAATTTTAAACTCTTATAAACGGTGTCGAAATGCAGAAAACCTTGTAGACAGGGTATCTATATGCGGAAGTTTTAGAGACATGGTATCTAAATGCAGAAACTTTGTTTTAAACCTTATAGCATAATTTCTATATGTAGTCAAATATGCAGAATTTAGAACAGTCCTTTAGGCATGATTTCTATATGTAGTTGAATATGCAGAATTAGAACAGCCCTACATGCATGATTTCTATATGTAATTGAATATGCAGAATTAGAACAGTCCTACATGCATGATTTCTATATGTAGTTGAATATGTAGAATTAGAACAGCCTATAAGCATGATTTCTACCCTTGACATGCATAAATATCCCACCTTTTTCACTAGCCAGCCCCATTAAGTGTCCAAGTTCAGAGGGAGCTTAATGGGTCCCAAGGCAAGGCTCACAAGAGGGGGGACAGAACTTAAGTCTAAGAGAGAGTGCAAGTGAAGAAACACAGTTTTGAGGGAATAAAGGAGAGGGAAACAACCACAAACAAGCTGATAATTCATACAAAAGGGGTTCAGGGGGGTTGGGAAATTGCAAAGAGCCTTTGTTTAGGCAAGGGTGAGCTTTGGGCATGCACAACAATAGAAGGTGTTGGCATGCCTATAAGCCTACCAGAACACACAATAGCAGAGAAACATAGAGGTTAGGATCCCAGGGATCAAGCTTGAGTCATGGGCAGTAATATTCAGTACTGTCATGCCTCAAACAAACCATAGCATCAAACATATTGGGGTGGGGGTTTAGGATTCATAATAAATTTAGAACAGGCAGAAGGAAATTATAGTATACTAAAATAAGTACATAATTGAACACCAATAATAGACAGACAAGAAGGTAAAAGTATTAAATAAACACATTGTTGTGATGCTGGAATCTTAATCAGAACATACCAGTTCGGAGAAGCAAAATATAGTAAAAGCAGGTAGCAGGACTTGAAAACAGGCCACAGTACAAGTAGCAAGAGAGAATATTTTGAGTATGAACGTGAGTTCAGAAGCTAAGAGTGTTCGTGTGTCCGTGTTAATGAAAGATCAAGGTATTTATAGTTTGAAAATAGGTAGAAAATAAGGCAAGAATCATAGTTTAGCAGTAATTATAGAACTATGTACCAATTAAAAATCAAATCAGTATCAAAGATTTCCTTTAATTAAGGAGTTAAATTTAAACGGTAATGGACAGAAAACATTTAAGGAAGGAAATCAAGTAGGCATCTTGTGTAGAGTAGACAATTAGGGGTAAATACATAGGAGTTTAATTAAGGGAAGAATCTTTGAAATACTCGGTTAACCAAATAAGGTAAGAAAACAAAGAAAAGTGGCAGAATATGGAGACAATCAACACATAGTAAATCAAGTAGTCAGGGATTTGGAATTACTGATTTGGGGAGAATAACAGGGGTTCCCATGAATAAACGAATAAACCAAGTCAGAAATAGGAGAATTGAAAGTCTACGGAAAGTTTTCAAATCAACCCAAGAAACAAGGAAATCAGTAAAACGAAACAAGGAAAGAGTCAATCACTTAACACATGAATGCAATCAAAATTACACAAGGAGGTTTGAAATCAGTCCAAAATTGAAGGTCATTTCAGTGGGAAATTCAGCATATAAAAGAGTGCATAAGTATTAGGCATGCAAGGCTGAATTTAGGACAAAGAGAAGCGTCATGCAATCACAAAGTCAGTAAGTAGTGAACTATCGAACATGGTAGTCACATAGGTCAATCTTAGTAACTCAGTAATAGAGAAAAGAGAGAGTATCCAATAGCATGTAAAGAGGTCAAATGAGAAAACCTTATAGTAGAGTTCCAATGGTAGTAGAAGGTCAAAATCACATAAAGAAACAGAGGCTGAAACAAAAGATTTTGAAATTCAGTTAAGCAACTAATGAAGCAACTTCAGAAACTCGAATAGGTCCAAAGAAATTAGTGTTTTGAAACCAGTCGAGTTCAGAGCGTGACTAACAAATAAATCACATAGCAAATAGTCTCCGAACTCGAATGAACCCCAAAGTTTTAGGGTTTTCAACACAATCGAGTCAAGAGATGAAAAGCAAATAAATCAATCAAGTACTTAACGAAATAGATTCAGAAACCTAAAAAAAACTAAGACTTTTAACATGCACACTCCAGTAGAAGAGCAACATAAAGAAACACAATAGAACATGTTTAAAATCAGAGAAAACTTTGAAATGACTTAACAAAATCCTAAATCGGAAGAGATAAAAGGGGTTTCGAAGGTAAAGTTTTGGAAAGAAACCTTGAAAAAAAGTTTAGGAGTTTAGAGTAAACATAGATCTAAAATGGATCTAAAAGAAATCGGAGAAACCTCGAAGGTCAGGGTTTCAGAAGAAACCCAGATAGTGAGAAAGACTTGGGAACCATCGATCTAAGCCGGAGAAGTCGAGAGTAAGGCTCGGGCTCGAATAGCCATGGCTGGCCGGAGCAAGGTCAATGATGACCGGAGATAGCCATAATAACTGGGATCGACCAAGGTTTGGACCAAATCTTTCCAGGATCTAGCCTTGAAAACATGATAATCGGGCATGTGGAAGCCAAATGAGGTAGATACAGGCCTTCAATGGCCTTGGAAGCCATTGATTTAGGTGGTTTTAGGGTGGAAGCTGAGGTAGGCGGCTAGGGTTTGAGAGGAGATTGATAGAGAATTGGGAGAAGGGGGAATTCAAAGGCGGCTACAAATGAAAAATGATTAGAGTTTGGGGTAGTTCAGGGTTTAAAAATGGTAAGGGAAATAGGACCGTTGATCTGGGAGATCAACAGTTGAGATTAGAGAGGGTAGGTGGGAAAATGTCTGGGTCGGTTTGAACGGGGTTTGGGTCAGGGTAATTGGGTCTCAGATTGGGTTCAAATAAGGCTAAAATTGAAATAAATGGGGTTAGCATTTAAATAGCCATTTTTCCCTTGTTCATTTTATTAAAAATAGTAAAATAATTTCTGGAAATAAATTAAAGGTACTAAAATGATTAATAATACATAAGTATCAAATTAAAAATACTGGAGTTAATTTTTTATAGACATAAACATAATTAAATCTAAGAGAGGCTAGTATTGCAATTATATGCAAGTTAGCCTTAAAAATACTAAATAAATTTGTAAAAATATGCAAAAATTATTTTAGCTATATTTTAGTATAAATGTGAGAGTCCGATAAATGAGTCACTAAAAATAATAATTTTGAATAATTATTGGGTCTTTCTGGATAAAATAGGGCAATAAATTGATTTAATTTAATTTTTTTAAAAAAACATTAAGAAAAAATAATAAAATATTTGGACATACTTATATATGCATACATATGCTATTTTGAAAGTATTTTGCATATTAAAAAATATACAGGGAAAAATTGGGTATCAGCAGCTGCCCCTCTTTACCCCGGAAGGATGAAAGAGTTGTCGGGTAAATATATGATGGCCAATTTTGACCGAACGAAATGTTTCGAGGAGGCTTAGGCCGTGCTCTGGCTTTCGAGCTGCTTACATATCCCTGGTCTTACAATTATCAGGCCATATGTAGTTCAGGATCCGTCGGCGGAGTATGCCGATGGAGACTCTCAAGCACGGATGCAATATTTAGGACGAGGTGAATGGTTGAATCTGATGGGGCTGTAGGAACTGGAGCGGGATTGCTCTTGACGAGATGGCTGTTGCTTGCCGGTTTTCCTGCAAATAAGTAACACAAGTGTATATTGTGCGTAAATTTAAACATGATGCAAATTCCCGTCGGACCATGAACGTTTGTCTTCGGACAGTTAGAATGACGTCCTTAGACCACGATGTCCTGGGCCATGAAGCATATAATAAAGGATTCGCAGGCCATGAAATGATACTCTTGGGCTATGCGAATGATGCCTCCGAACCATGATGCCTTTGAATAATGATGTGCAAAAGATAAAAAAAAGGGTCCTCAGGCCATGACATGGTGTTCTCGGGCTATGAAAATGGTGCCTCCGAACACTGACGCCTTTGGATGATTAGAGATCTTTCAGCCCATGAGATGCAGTAGGTGGCAATCTTTCAGCCCATGAAATGCATTAGTTGGACGATTTCCAGCCATGCAAGTGTAAATAGTCGGCGATCTTTCAGCCATACAAATGTAAGTAAGTCGGTGATCTTTCAGCCATGCAAATGAAAGGTGGCGATCTTTCAGCTTATGCAAGTGTAAATAAGGCGGCGATCTTTCTCCATGCTAATGTAAATAAGGCGGCGATCTTTCAGCCATGCAAATGAAAGGTGGCGATCTTTCAGCCATGCAAGTGTAAATAAAGTGGCAATCTTTCAGCCATGCAAGTGTAAATAAGGCGACGATCTTTCAGCCATGCAGATGCAAATGGAGGTAGAGCTTAACCTCGGAAGGCAAAATGGTAGCCTTATGCAATGCATATGGAGACAGAGCTTAGTCTCGGAAAGCATAATGGTAGCCTCATGCAAGAAATAAAAGGGCAAATGGTAATAGTGTTTTTCTTAGCTAATAGCAGATTGCGATATTGTGCCTGCTGGGGACATTGTGCCTGCTGGGGACACTGTTGTGTGCGGATAGCAACTGTGAGTAAGTGCAACGGTTCTGAGATTTGTATTCCTTAACTATGATTGTCTCATGAGTGTATAGTATATTTGATAATTTTGCAACTCAAATGCCTGTATCCAAAGAAAAATCATGAGTTTTGTAAATGGGAGGCTAGTTTGTGTCCCTGCCTGCTTGGCTTAGTAAAAACATGACACAAGTACATAATTAAAATAGTTTTTAGATGAACCAACGACTGCGACGTGGTTCAAGACATTGCAACCTCTTTTGCTACGGAATTTTGAGGTTCCTCCTCAAAATTCTGCCCTAGTTTAATGGGTTGATGTTTCTGACTATTGCTTGCGGTGATTGGCTGAAATCAACTTCGTAATTTTGAGGGTCCTCCTTAAAATTCTGCCCCAGTTTCCAATTGCGGGGGAAATAAAAATTTTACTGAATTGTGATCTAACCTATAGGGCTGCCTACGTATCCCCTCTTAAATGGGAATCAGGTCAGGCATAGTTCAATTACATCATAGAGGAAAGCATTAAGACTACACATAGTAACGCTTGACCACATCCGAATTGATTGGCTTTGGCCAGACTTCTCCATCCATTTCTGCTAGTATGAGGGCTCCTCCTGTTAGAACCCGATGAACTATGTACAGACCTTGCCAGTTGGGACAAAATTTTCCCTTGGCTTCATCTTGGTGTGGAAAGATTTTCTTTAACACCAGCTGCCCCGGTGTGAACTATCTTGGCTTGACTCTTTTGTTGAAGGCTCTGGACATTCTGTTCTAATAAAGTTGACCATGGTAGACTACATTTATTCTTTTTCCATCTATAAGAGCCAGTTGCTCGTAACGACTCTTCATCCATTTTGTATCGTCGAGCTCAGCTTCCTGTATGATTCTTAATGAAGGAATTTTCACCTCGGCGGGAATGACGACTTCTGTACCATAAACCAGCATATAGGGGGTTGCCCCAGTTGATGTGCGGATTGTGGTACGATACCCTAACAAAGCAAATGATAGCTTCTCGTGTCACTGCTTATGTTTCTCTATCATTTTCCTTAGTATCTTCTTGATGTTCTTATTGGTGGCTTCTACGGCTCCATTCATCTGAGGTCTGTAGGCTGTAGAATTCTTGTGTTTGATCTTGAAAGTTTCACACATGGCTTTCATCAAGTCACTGTTGAGATTAGAATCGTTATCAGTAATGATTGACTCTGGAATCCCGAACCGACAAGCAATGCGGTCGTGGACGAAGTCTGCCACAACCTTCTTAGTTACCCCTCTGTAGGATGCTGCTTCGACCCATTTGGTGAAATAGTCAATTGCTACTAGGATAAATCTATGCTTGTTGAAAGCGGCAGGTTCGATTAGTCCCATAACGTCCATTCCCCAGGCGGCGAAAGGCCATGGTGAGCTTGTTACATTAAGCTCACTGGGAGGTACCTTTATCATGTCTGCATGTATCTGGCAGCGGTGGCATTTTCGGGCATACTGGATGCAGTCTATTTCCATAGTCATCCAAAAGTAACCAGCTCAGAGTATCTTCTTTGCTAAGACAAAGCCATTCATATGTGGACCACAGGTCCCAACGTGAATTTCCTTTAGTAATCTGGATGCTTCCTTTGCGTCGACACACCTTAGTAATCCCAAATCAGGAGTCCTCCTAAACAGGATTCCTCCGTTGTGAAAGAAATTATTGGACAACCTCCGAAGTGTGCATTTTTGAATAGGATTTGCAAGTTCTGGGTATTTGCCTTTTGCCAAATATTCCTTGATATCATGAAACCAAGGTTTTCCGTCTGCTTCTTCTTCAACATGGGCACAATAAGATTGCTGATCATGGATCTTTACTGGAATGGGATCAATGAAGTTCTTTTTTGGATGTTGTATCATGGATGATAGGGTAGCCAATGCATCGGCGGACTCATTTCGGATTCTGGGAACATGATGGAATTCCGTCTTCGTGAACCTCTTTTTCAACTCCTGTACATGATGTAGATACGGAAGTATCTTGGAGTTCTTGGTTGACTACTCTTCCCGGACCTGATGTATAATTAGGTCTGAATCTCCAATCACTAGCAATTCTTGAATGTTCATGTCAATGGCCATCTTAAGCCCTAAGATGCATGCTTCGTACTCGGCCATATTGTTGGTGCACGGGAACCTGAGTTTGGAAGACACCGAATAATGCTGATTGGTTTCCGATACTAGGACTGCTCCTATACCAACTCCTTTGAAATTTGCTGCTCCATCGAAGAACATTCTCCAACCGTCATAGGATTCTGCAATATCTTCTCCTATGAATGATACCTCTTCGTCAGGAAAATACGTTTTCAGGGTTTCATATTCTCCATCCACGGGATTTTCAACAAGGTGATCTGCTAGCGCCTGTCCCTTGATTGCCTTCTGAGTTACGTAGACAATGTCGAATTCACTCAATAGGATTTGCTACTTGCCTAGCTTTCCAGTGGGTATGGGCTTATGAAAGATGTACTTCAAGGGATCCATCCTTGATATAAGATATGTGGTATAGGCACATAAGTAGTGCCTCAGCTTCTGGGCTACCCAAGTCAAAGCACAACAGGTACACTCTAACAAAGAATACCGGGCCTCGCACGGGGTAAACTTCTTGCTGAGGTAATAAATGGCCTGCTCCTTCCTCCCTGTTTCATCATGCTACCCCAGAACGCAATTGAAAGCTCCATCTAATACTGAAAGGTAGAGTAATAAGGGTCATCTTGGCTCAGGCGGGACCAAGACTGGTGGCGTTGATAGGTATTCCTTAATTTTGTCGAAAGCTTTTTGGCAGTCATCAGTCCATTTAGTAGCAACGTCTTTCTTTAACATCTTAAAGATTGGCTCACAGATGACTGTAGACTGTACTATGAACCAACTGATGTAATTGAGTTTCCTCAAGAAACTCATCATGTCCTTCTTGTTTTTTGGCGGTGGCAATTCTTGAATAGCTTTGACCTTTGATGGATCTAGTTCTATCCCTCAGCGACTCATAATAAACCCAAGTAGTTTTTCGAAAGGAACCCCAAATGCACATTTTGCGGGATTTAGTTTCAGGTTGTACCTTCGCAATCTATTGAAAAACTTCCTCAAATCTTCCATGTGATCAGTGACTTTCTTGGATTTGATAATAACATCATCTACGTACACCTCTATCTCCTTATGTATCATATCATGGAAAATGGTAGTCATGGCTCTCATGTAGGTGGCCCCTGTATTCTTTAACCCAAACATCATCATCTTGTAATAGTACATTTCCTACAACGTAATGAAAGCCGTTTTCTCAGCATCTTCTTCATCCATCCAGATCTGATGATACCCAGCAAAACAATCTACAAATGATTGCAACTCATGCTTGGCGCAATTATCAATCAGGATGTGTATGTTTGGCAAGGGGAAGTCGTCTTTCGAACTGGCCCAATTGAGATCCCGGTAGTCGACACAGACTCTGACCTTACCGTCCTTCTTTGGTACTGGCACGATATTGGCTAACCATTTCGGGTATTCTACTACCCCTAGAACCTTAGCTTTGACCTGCTTAGTGACCTCTTTCTTGATTTTCAGACTCATATCAGGCTTGTATCTCCTGAGCTTTTGCTTTACCGGCGGACATGTCAGATTAGTTGGCAGTTTGTGAGCCACAATAGACGTACTCAGACCAGTCATGTCATCATATGACCAGGCGAATATGTCCTCATATTCCCTTAGAAATTCCGTGTATTCCTTCTTTTCTGACGGTGATAAGTGGACGCTGATTCGTGTTTCTTTGACGTTTTCTACATCTCCCAGGTTAACTACTTCTGTTTCGTCTAGGTTGGACTTGGGTCTATTCTCAAAATTCTCTACTTCTTTAACAATCTCTTCTGGTATATCATCTTCCTCTAAATCTATGTACGTTTGTTGCGTTGTCTCATTGCATGTCACAGTCATTGGTTCATCAAGATAAGTAATAGTAATGCTATATAAGTAAAGTAATGAAAGAAAACGATAGTAATAAGTGTTGATTCATAAGAAAAGTCAAAATGCTTTGATAAATTGCATAATGATTGTTTTGAACATCGGAGATCTTATTGCAGGAATTGAAAACATGCGAAAAATAAAAATCTTTTAGTAAATCAAAACAGTGCTTGTTTTAGCCTTGCTACCCCGAGGCTCGTCGGACCCTGGTTGTTCTGATGGTCCAGTTATTTAGGCATGCTCTTTTGCTCACAACCTGTACGGAAGGGCCTTCCTCCCCCTCCTCTTCGAGAACAACACAACAATCCATGTCATTGTCTTCTAAGAACAAGTTTTTCACAGCTGCCAGTGCTTCCTCTTCTTCTGACCCATAGATAACATCGGTCGGTTGGAAAGTCTGCTCCAAATGTGGTATTGGCTGCTCCAACGAATAGTAAGGACCGTGCCATGATGGCGATCAGTTGTTGAATTCCTCCTAGGTGTACTCATATACCAGACCGAAAGTGGTGCCATGTTTCTTGAGTTTTATGGGCTTAGTGATTCCTTGGAGGTTCTTGCCGAGCCCTTTGCCAGGTTCGTACCCACTCCAATTCAGTATACTCTCGATATTGTTATCCCACTATTTGTCTTTGTCAACAGCATTTACCCATTCGATGTGGTGGTAAGTCTCTCCTCCCAACTTTTTTCTCCCCTCGATTGATGGAATGGTCTGGTGACTGTATATAGGATTGGTACCATCACTGTGAATGGTCACTTTCTGGTTATTCCATTCAAACTTTACTGCTTGATGCAGTGTTGATGCTACGGCTCCGACAGCGTGAATCCATGGTCATCCCAACAGTAGATTTTAAGATGCCGGCACGTCTATTACCTAGAAATCAACATTGAACCAAGTTGGCCCCATTTGCAAACACAGACTAATCCCCCCAATGGTGGACCTTTGGGAACCGTCGAAAGCTTTCACGTTGATGGCTTCATCCTTTATCTCGTGCAGTCCCTTACCCAACTTCTTGAGTGTTACCAGTGGATAAATGTTGAGACTGGAACCCCCATCGATCAGGATCCTGGTGATGAAGTAGTTCTTGCATTGCACAGTGATGTACAATGCTTTGTTGTGTCCTAACCCTTCAGGCGGTAGCTCATCTTCATGAAAAGTAATTTTGTGACTTTCCAATACCTGTCCGACCATGTTGGCCATTTCCCCGCCAGTGATGTTGCTCGGCACGTATGCTTCACTCAGAACCTTCAACAGAGCATTCTTGTGTGCCTCAGAATTTTGTAGTAAAGCAAGTATGGAGATCTGCGTCGGTGTTTTGTTCAACTGGTCGATGAGCGAGTATTCCTTGGCCTGTATTTTTCCCCAAAGATCATCTGGACCCGTCTCAATGATGGACGATCGATTGGAGGCCTGCTTGCTTGATTCAGCTAGGTGTTTCGGGGTATAGATCCTACATGTTCTCGTCATACCCTGTGCGGCAATAGTTTCCTCGAACCTAACCTTGCCTTTCCTCCTTGCCTTAGCTGTATAGTCCCATGGTATAGCCTTTGTGTGGAATGACATCATGGTCAACATTGCCACTGGGATTGACATGACTATCTTTACTCCGAATGGAGCATGTTCCTTGGGTGGAAAAACTGCAACTTCGAATGGCGTAGGTGCATTCGCTGGAGACACGAATTTGACCTCAATTGGCACTGGTGTCTTTGCAGATGACGTTGTTTCAAACTCAAGTGGCACAGACATATTTACCTCGACGTCCCCAGAGGGCTGAATCTGGACCACGATCAGAGTAAGAGTAACTATTGACTTCTTTGGGTCATCACCTTCTGTGATCAAACCAATCGATCCCTCGGGATCCTAATCATCCTCTATTTCAATCATGTGAACGCCTCCACTCTTGTGGTCTGGTAGAGGGTTATTGCGGACATTTGGGGTGGGTTCCTTTGCCATGATAACATTGTTGTCAATCAGAGCCTGGATCTTGTCCTTCAAAGAACGACATTCGTCGATGGTGTGTCCCTTCATGCCGAAATGGTATGCACAGGATTTGTTTGGGTTAACCCACTGAGAAGGGTTCTCAGGAGTTACAGCAAAGATGGGGGGTGACATAACCAACAACTTTGAGTCTCTCGTACAACTGATCAATGGGTTCAGAAATGGGTGTATTCTCTTTAGGAGGTCTGTGGTCAAAATTTGGTCGATGTCTAGGGAAGTTTTGGCATGTATGAGGTGATTGATAGGGGGGTGGTTGAGCATTGTAGGCTTGGTAAACATGTGCAGGTTGGGAATATTTGGGTGAAGTAGGCTGATATGTGGGAGGTGGAGGTGATTGATAAGTGGGTGGTGGAGTTTGGGTAAGAGGGTGAGGGTGTTTGGTAGTTTGGAGCAGGCTAATATGTGAGTGGAGGCATTGGATAGGTTTGGTATTTTATAGGAGATTTAGTTCTCTGTGCAACCATTACGGCCCCTATGTCCCTTTTCTTGGATGCACCACCGTACTATAAGGCCTTATTTGTAGATTGCAAGGCCTCAAAGTTCGTAACCATACCGCTTTTGATGCCCTCTTCGATTCTTTCACCCAGCTTGATAATGTCAGAAAATTTATGGCTCTCAATCAACATCAGCCTTTCATAATATAGCGGGTCCTGAGCCCGGAGGAAAAATTTGTTCATCTATTCTTCTTATAAGGCAGGCCTGACTTTAGCAGCTTCGGACCTCCAGCGAGTAACATACTCGCGGAATGTTTCTGTAGGTTTCTTCTTTAGATTCTGAATGTAAAACACATCCAGCGCATTCTTTGTGTTGAATCTGAACCTGTCCATAAAGTCAGATGCCATGCCTACCCAGTTCGACTATTTCTTCGGATCTCGGCTAATGTACCAAGATAGAGCATCTCCTTTTAGACTTCTCATGAAAAGTTTCATGCGGATTTTTTCGTCCTTCCCTACTCCAACCAGCTTGTCACAGTATGTATTAAAATGGACTATTGGATCCCCTATACCATCAAACATTTCGAACTTTGGAGGTTTGTACCCCTCGGGCAGTTCAACATCGGGCTGTATGCAAGGATCCTCATAGTTCAGCCCCTCAATTCCCTTGCTTCCTTCAATGCCTTGAATTCGGCTAGTCAATTTCTTAAGTTCCTTAGCCAGGTTCCTGATGAGCGAGTCTTTATCATCAGACTCGGGTGTGTTTGAGATGTGTTGGGTGGAGTGTGGCATAGTCTCCACATAGATAGGGGTGTTATTATGGGTGTGGAAGTGGTCATTTGTGGAGTTTCGTGGTTCTGGGATGAGCAGCGGAGTGTTGTTTGAGGTATGGTAGGTGTTGCAGTGGTGGTGAGGAGCGGGATGGTTTTGTCGCTTTGGGATATTTTGTGGAGGTGTAAGGTTCTGAGCATTTGGGAAATTGATATCTGGAGTGGTGAGAGAAAATGACAGATTTGCCAGATTCCGAACCTGATCAAGTTCTTCTTGGAATTTCAGCAGCTTTTGTTCGAGTTGGGATGCATTTTCTTTGGAAACCTGAGTACCATGACCATGAGTGACCTCTACCCGTTCAGTTGAGTTCTCTTTTCTGGCATTGTTCAAATCTTCCATTTTCCCTTTGTTCTTGTTTTTGACAGGACTAAGAGGAGGTGAGTGGAGGGCCCCTGGATCTCGTGGAATAAGATGATGTTGCCAGAGTGCACGAACTAACCTTTGGGGAGGGGAATAATAAAACAAAAAATAAAAATAAAAGGTGACAAGTTAGTGAGGATTATAAGAAAATATTGCAATATTTAAACACGTAGTGCGGAATGTAAAATGTGTCCTAATTTGGGAACCTCTTTGTGCCCGAAGTAGGCCTAGCGACAAGTTGATTTGGAGAACATAGAATACTAAATTCCTCATTTCATTAATTAAAATAGACGAATCCCAAATTGACACTAAATAAACAGGAAATGAAAATCACTAGTGGCCATTGGCCTTATTACATTTCTTAAAGAAAAAGAAAAACTCCTATCTATTTGGTCCCATAAGGACCTTACCCAGACTCAACGTCCTTGACTCCATCAAATAGCTTTCCCGGCTCGCGAAGTCCCAGCAATAGGTAGGCTCGGGCTAGATATTCGCCTTCATTTCCTTCAACATTTTGGCAGTCTTCGACCCTCTTGAGAAACATTCTTTCTAGCTCCACTATGCCTCGCTCCAAGTATCCTAATCGCTTATTGGCATTGACAGCCATGTCTTTCCACTCCTCAATCAGCCTTTGGTTGGCTTCTTGTATCTCATGGTTCTCGCTTTCACATTCCCGGATGCTCTTGCGCAGTTGATTGTATTTAACCTGTGCCTCGGCCCTTTCATCTATGATCCTGTGATCCCTAGCAAACCCTGGTTAACCCACACCATCGTGATTATCCTCTAACCAAACTGAATAGTAGGGGGCACAACCAGCGTGGTATCTGTCTGGATCAATGGTATCTCTCCTATGATGATCTTGCAGTGCCACATATACTGAGCTTGGCACTTATAAGGACTATCATCAGCCTGGAAGACAACCCGAAAATGACTCATCTTATCGACCCTGGGTATAACCTGCTTCCTACCAGCTTGCCTCATAACCCGTTGATGGACGTAAGAGTATGTTCCTTTTAGACCGATCAGTATCAAAAATGGTGCATCCCTGGACCGGGCGATGAATTCCTCGGTAGGGAACCACTCGAACATCCATTGTACCTGATCCTCAGTTAGATTTTCAAATAGCTCTACCCATCCCTTGGCGTCTTGTGTCTAGGCGAACATGTTGGGCATGTAATTCATTCGCTTCGGATGATGGAAAGCGATATGATCATCCCACTCTATTCGTTGGATCTCTTGTCGGTATTCACCTCTCTGAAGATGCTCCATGAGCCAGAGCTGAAGTAGCAAATTATAGCTCTCGAAGTGTTTGGCTCCTCGTTGACACTTTTCCAAGGCTCGATATATTTCTGCAATGATCATGGGCACAATACTGAATGGTTGCCCACCATTGCCCTCCATCAGAGTTTTAGTTACCATAGCCAGCATGGTATAGATCCTTGCTTTCTTCATTAGAAACACTATCAACCCCAGGAAACAAAACATGAATACAAAGACCATTCGGTGAATATGTCCTAGTGATGTAATGGCAAATTTGTCAGGATATGTATGGTAGGACCTACTGTGACCGTACCTCTCGATCAAAAGGGATATAGGACTCTTTTAGACATGTCAAATCTGGATTCTTCTTCAGACCCATCATTTTGAGGAAACCCCTGCCCTTGCGGTTTTCAGGCATTAACAAATCCGGAGTTTCCCATGGTATACCAGCCAATCCTCCTATTTCTTCTAGCAAGGGGGTCATTTCAATATCCCCGAAGTGGAACACAAACCTCTCGCTATCCCAGAATAGAGTAGCAGCTTCTATGATCTTATTGCTGGGTTGGATTTCCAGAAGGGAAGGTAGATTTCCCAGATATTTCCGGACAAGAGTCTGATCACTGGAGTGAAGATCCTCCCACCAGCTTAGCAATTTTGGGTGGATGTTGGTGACCATGCAGAATCTAGGGACTTCGTGCCTCATTTTCTGCAAAACAAATAACGTTAGGCCCTTACCCCTACCAGACTCGACTATTTAATACCAACAATTAGCATAAAAGCATTTAGTTCTCCAAATAAATGCACAAAACGTGATAATGTCCATTTGGGTTTTAGGGAAACCTAGTGGACTTTGGACAAGGCTATCTTAAAGAGTCAATATGCGGACAACATAACTGACTCAGCTAAGCTGACCATGATGCATGCACAGTTTAAACAGAGTAAGGTTTCTATGAGGTTTTAGACTGGTGCCCATGAGCAGACAACTCAAGGGGGAAAGACATAGAACTGTCGAGTACACCGTTGATCGACTGGTTTTACCGCAAATACACCTTTTCTAGATTTAGGGGGTGATAATATCGGAAGAGCGTAACCATTCATTATAAGCGTTGCTATAGGATTTGTTTTGGCACGAGTGGAATATGATGTTGAACATGATTATGCAACAATTAAAGGCATGTTTTCACGTATTTGCACGTTTAAGAAAGCAGTAAATACAATGGTTTCGTAATTTAAAGCAGTAAAGGAAAGAAACAAAAAGACAAGTCAGTTTGGCAAAGGAAATTAAATGCTTAAAAGAAATAAACAAATAATTGCGCATAAATTTGCAACAATAGTCTAAAATGGTAAAAGCCTAAAGATCCCCAGCAGAGTCGTCATGCTGTCGTGCCCCTTTTTTTCCTCGCGGAGTTCGGGTTTATGACATTTGGAAGGACAACTCATTCCTTTTGGGAATCAGGTTTGAATTTGAAGAGTCACCACCTAATGATTAGGGTGCATTAGGACACCAAAGGGTTTGATTTGAACAACCAGAGATAGGGGAAGCGCTTAAAATTATTCCAAGGGGAAGGTGTTAGGCACTCCTCAGAATCCACTAGTGTGGTTCTCGGCCAGACAATTATTGTGAATTGAGGTGCAACTAACATATAGGCAAATAAGGCTCAAATAAGAGGGGATTTCACGTAATGGTTTGAAAGTAAACAAGGTTTGTAAGAACAATTAGAAAAGCTGATTTTAAAAGAAGGAGTTAAAGTGCTAAAAGAAAAGAAATAATGAATAAAGGAGGGGGGGGGGGTCCTAGGTTTATAAAAAAATTTATGGATCACCCCACCCAATGTCCGGTAATCACTCCTCAATGAGGGGCTACACGTGACATTATCGCATGGTCATCATATCCATATCTACCCTTCCCACTCCGTTAAGGTGTTTAAGGCGCGAATTGGTATCGATTACTTATTGCATGCTATTACCCATCCCGTTCCTATCAGTCCCAGAGGCATTTAGGATTACTAATCTTAAAGGGAGGGATGTTGGTCTTATTTGGAGTTTCAAAGGTAAAACTCTTAGGAGACATACAAAAACACATTTTGCACATTTTGGGGGAAAAGCATTAAACAAACAAAGGCCAGGACATACATCCTTAAACAAAGAAAAGCATATAATTAGCATGACTTGCACATAATATTTAGGCCTGATTTTAAAGTATTAAAGATGAGGGGGAGGAGATTTTTGGGACAATTTTAGTTTATTTCATAACTCAGATAAGAAGGCTGAATCAGGCCTGCCTACTGGTTGAATAATTAACAGAAGCGGATTCAACTCTCAATTATTACTCTAAGGCTTTCCAAAGTGTTTAGACGAGGATCCTATAGGCATGGTATCTACTGAATTCAGAAGGTGATAAGACAATAAAACTCGAAATGAATTATTGTGTATACATACTTATTCAGCGAGGGACTCAGATTATTAAGAAAATGCCTATCTCTATAGGTGATAGCACCTAATATTACTGATTTTACAGCTAACATTGACTGAAGCGAAACAGATTCATTTAGAAGCTCCTATAGGCATGCTTTCTATGCATTGCTGATTTTAAACTCTTATAGACGGTGTCGAAATGCAAAAAACCTTGTAGACAGGGTATCTATATGCGGAAGTTTTAGAGGCATGGTATCTAAATGCAAAAACTTTATTTTAAACCTTATAGCATAATTTCTATATGTAGCCGAATATGCAGAATTTAGAACAGTCCTATAGGCATGATTTCTATATGTAGTTGAATATGCAGAATTAGAATAGTCCTACAGGCATAATTTCTATATGTAGTTGAATATGCATAATTAGAACAGACTATAGGCATTATTTCTACCCTTGACATTCATAAATATCCTACCCTTTTTACTAGTCAGCCCCAAGTGTTTATTACAACTTATTACAAATCAAAATGAATAAAATTACATAAAAAAAATACAAAGAAAAGTACAACTAGAGAAGGCCTGATTCTTGACTTCCTCTTTGAGTTATGAGATAAACCAACTCAAAGACCATTGATCCAGAGCCTTTCTCCAATTTGAGTGTGTCAGAGTTTCCTAAGAGCCTCAATGAGACTTCGGGCAGTGCTCACACCAGAATTGTATCACCAGAATGGGGACGAGTGTAGTGTGGAAGGGCCAACCCTCAAGTGTCCAAGTTCAGAGGGAGCTCAATGGGTCCCAAGGCAAGGCTCATAAGAAGGGGGGGGGGGGCAGAACTTAAGTCTAAGAGAGAGTGCAAGTGAAGAAACAGAGTTCTGAGGGAATAAAGGAGAGGGAAACAACTACAAACAAGTTGATAATTCATACAAAAGGGGTTCAGGGGGGTTGGGAAGTTGCAAAGAGCCTATGCTTAGGCAAAGGTGAGCTTTAGGCATGCACAACAATAGAAGGTGATGGCATGCCTAAACCTACAAGAACACACAATAGTAGAGAAACATAGAGGTTAGGATCTCAGAGATCAAGCTTGAGTCATGGGCAGTAATATTCAGTACTGTCATACCTCAACAAACCATAACATCGAACACATTGGGGTGGGGGTTTAGGATTCATAATAAATTCAGAACAGGCAGAAGGAGATTATAGTATACTAAAATAAGTACAAAACTGAACACCAGTAATAGACAAACAAGAAGGTAAAAGTATTAAGTAAACATATTGTTGTGATGCTGGAATCTTAATCAGAACATACTAGTTCGGAGAAGCAGAATATAGTAAAAGCAGGTAGCAGGACTTGAAAACAGGCCACAGTACAAGTAGCAAGAGAGAATATTTTGAGTATGAGTGTCAGTTCAGAAGCTAAGAGTGTTCGTGTGTCCGTGTTAATGAAAGATCAAGGTATTTATAGTTTGAAAATAGGTAGAAAAGAAGGCAAGAATCATAGTTTAGCAGTAATTATAGAACTATGTACCAATTAAAAATCAAATCAGTATCAAGGATTTCCTTTAATTAAGGAGTTAAATTTAAACGGTAATGGACAGAAAATATTTAAGGAAGGAAATCAAGTAGGCATCTTGTGTAGAGTAGACAATTAGGGGTAAATATATAGGGGTTTAATTAAAGGAAGAATCTTTGAAATACTCGGTTAACCAAATAAGGTAAGAAAACAAAGTAAAGTTGCAGAATATGGAGACAATCAGCACATAGTAAATCAAGTAGTCAGGGATTTGAAATTACTGATTTGGGGAGAATAACAGGGGTTCCCATGAATAAACGAATAAACCAAGTCAGAAATAGGAGAATTGAAAGTCTAAGGAAAGTTTTCAAATCAACCCAAGAAACAGGGAAATCAGTAAAGCGAAACAAGGAAAGAGTCAATCACTTAACACATGAATGCAATCAAAATTACACAAGGAGGTTTGAAATCAGTCCAGAATTGAAGGTCATTTCAGAGGGAAATTCAGCATATAAAAGAGTGCATAAGTATTAGGCATGCAAGGCTGAATTTAGGACAAAGAGAAGCATCATGCAATCACAAAGTCAGTAAGTAGTGGACTATCGAAACATGGTAGTCACATAGGTCAATCTTAGTAACTCAGTAATAGAGAAAAGAAAGAGTATCCAATAGCATGTAAAGAGGTCAAATGAAAAATCCTTATAGTAGAGTTCCAATGGTAGCAGAAGGTCAAAATCACCTAAAGAAACAGAGGCTGAAAACAAAAGATTTCGAAATTCAGTTAAGCAACAGATGAAGCAACTTCAGAAACTCGAATAGGTCCAAAGAAATTAGGGTTTTGAAACCAGTCGAGTTCAGAGCGTGACTAACAAATAAATCACATAGCAAATAGTCTCCGAACTCGAATGAACCCCAAATTTTTAGGGTTTTGAACACAATCGAGTCTAGAGATGAAAAGCAAATAAATTAATCAAGTACTTAACGAAATAGATTCAGAAACCTCAAAAGAAACTAAGACTTTTAACATGCACACTCCAGTAGAAGAGAAACATAAAGAAACACAATAGAACATGTTTAAAATCAGAGAAAGCTTTGAAATGACTTAACAAAATCCTGAATCGGAAAAGATAAAAGGGGTTTCGAAGGTAAAGTTTTGGAAAGAAACCTTGAAAAACGTTTAGAAGTTTAGAGTAAACATAGATCTAAAATAGATCTAAAAGAAATCGGAGGAACCTCGAAGGTCAGGGTTTCAGAAGAAACCTAGATGGTGAGAAAGGCTTGGGAACCATCGATCTAAGCCGGAGAAGTCGAGAGTCAGGCTCGAATAGCCATGGCTGGCCGGAGCAAGGTCAAAGATGATCGGAGACAGCCATAAGAACTGGGATCGACCAAGGTCTGGACCAAATCTTTCCAGGATCTAGCCTTGAAAACATGATAATCGGGCACGTGGAAGCCAAATGAGGTAGATACAGGCCTTCAATGGCCTTGGAAGCCATTGATTTAGGTGGTTTTAGGGTGGAAGCTGAGGGAGGCGGCTAGGGTTTGAGAGGAGCTTGAGAGAGAATTGGGAGAAGGGGGGAATTCAAAGGCGGCTACAGATGAAAAATGATTAAAGTTTGGGGTAGTTCGGGGTTTAAAAATGGTAATGGAAATAGGGACCGTTGATCTGGGAGATCAACGGTTGAGATTAGAGAGGGTAGGTGGGCAACGGGTCTGGGCCGGTTTGAACAGGGTTTGGGTCAGGTCATTGGGTCTCAGATTGGGTTCAAATTGGAGGTTCAAATAAGGCTAAAATTGAAATAAACGGGGTTAGCATTTAAATAGCCATTTTCCCTTGTTCATTTTATAAAAAATAGTAAAATAATTTCTATAAATAAATTAAAGGTACTAAAATGATTAATAATATATAAGTATCAAATTAAAAATATTGGAGTTAATTTTTTATAGACATAAACATAATTAAATCTAAGAGAGGCTAGTATTGCAATTATATGCAATTTAGCCTTAAAATACTAAATAAATTTGTAAAAATATGCAAAAATTATCTTAGCTATATTTTAGTATAAATGTGAGAGTCTGATAAATGAGTCACTAAAAATGATAATTTTGGGAATAATTATTGGGCTTTTCTGGATAAAATAAGGCAATAAATTGATTTTAAAAAGAATCTTTTAAAAAAATTAAGGAAAAATAATAAAACATTTGGATATACTTATATATGCATACATATTCTATTTTGAAAGTATTTTGCATATTAAAAAATATACAGGGAAAAATTGGGTATCAACACTCCCTAGTATGAGCACTGCTCGGGGTCTGTTTGAGACCCTTGTGAACTCTGACACACTAGGATTTGGGGTCTTTTAGCCACTCTCTTTACTACTAAGACCTCATCCATCCTTGACACTCAGTTCTTTCTTCCTACTGTCTACTGAATATGTAAATTGGTTGGTTTAAGTGATTCAATGTCTGGGTAATGTGGTCAATCTATGGCTGTTTGGTTTGGCTTGGATTCCTCTATGGTTTCTGGGTTGTGTTAATGCATATAGTTCCCTGCTGTAAATCTGGGTATGCTATGTATGAAGAGAGAGTTGTTAAAGGCCCAGGCAATGTTAGGTATTTCCTTTTGGGCCTGCTGTGGGCATACTATTAGTGCTACTATAATTTTGTAATTACATTCATCATTGGGTCTGTAATAACTTTGTAATAAACAATTGGGGATGTTAGTGAAATTGGAGGAATGGGTATACTCTAATATTTGCATGCAAGGGTAGAAAACATGCCTATAGGGTTCATATGATTTACTTCTTATCCAACCTTCTATATGTGCCATTCATTTCCACGTACACTGGTAGAGACCATACCTTTAGGAGACTCACACACTCACATAACTTGTCTACTATCAAAGCATGAGTTTGAATGTTATGTCTACTGCTATGTATTACTAGAAAACATGCCTATAGGAAACAAATGCCACTTAACTTTCTTTCAATTCGTATTACTATAACATATTCATTAGATACCATGCCTATATGATCACACTAACTTATGTTCCATTGATTTTCCCTAGAAATCATGTCTATAGGACCTTAATTAACAAATTAGCTATTGTTATTATCATATTGCTCTGCCAGATAACATGCTTATAGAGGTAAAATGTTACAAAATCAGGCTCGATTGATAATCGCTAGAGATCCTCCCTATAGGATACTGTTACCCGTTTAATTTCGTGCATGAGAAGGCTAGGCTCCCAAAACTGTTTTCATTGTTTAGTTACACCACTATTAGAAATCATGCCTATAGGATAATTCCACCTTTCTAAAATTGGTATCTATAAAATCAATGTTCGCAAATGGTCTACTGCCTTCTCATCTAAAATTAATAATATTATGTATGCACATTTAAATTCAAAGTCACATAGAAATCATGTCTATAGGGCTCAAGGATTTTAATTCTAAAACTATCTAATGTGAAAACCTGTTTCGCGTGCATTTGTTGCTTAAGTGTGGAGGCTAACTTGAGCCCTTCACTGCCCTTATATGAAGTCCTATGGGTTTTGTGTGTCGCCTAGTTTTAACAATTTGAGCAGCCTAAGTAAGGTCTAGAACCACCCAAATAGAGGTTCAATGCCTCCTGGACCATAGGTATGGGATGGGTAGTGCACGCATAGAGAACGACTTAGAATTGAATTAGAGCGCTTTTAGGTAAACAACTTTAACATAATAATCGGGTAGCAGGAGATGATAGTCTATGCCCACTGAATAATATGAGTAACCCCTACCTCAGGGGAGTTGCGAAGTATTATTTATATTGTACGAGATGATCCTTTAGGCTAAAAAACTTAGGACTCCCCCTCCTTTATATATTTGTTATTAGACCCAAATAGTCGTATCTCTATATCCGTACTAAGATTTGTACTAATCGTGTTATATTGAAATTCTTTGACCTTTATATTCCCTTTGTTTATTTGATCACTTAGGCTAATTTTAATCCACATAGTTTTAAGTTCGGTTGGGGTCCACAGTTGTGGACCTCGAGGAATGCCTAACACCTTCTCTTTGAGGTAATTTGAGCCCTTACCTGATCTTTGGTGTCATTGACTAGTCAAACAGAGTTATCTGCATAATAGGTGCCCTAACGCACCTGAAAAACCGTTAGGTGGCGACTCTTCTTCCTTTAAAACCCTATCTCTCATCCAAAAGTGTTGTCACAACGTCGAAACCCGCTTTTGCGAGAAAATGGGGCGCGAAAGCGTACACCGTGTAAATTGTGATTTAGTCAATTCCATGTAATTGTGTAGCTATCTTCTCTGAATATTTTCACTGTACTCTATGTGTTAGAGCACCTGAGCTGTGATTCATGCTAGAAATCATGCTTAGGCATATGTTGGTATTATTGGGACCTACTGAGGTCATTTCTGATGTTGAATTATATGTTTAAATTGAAATTTCATACTCAGTCATATTATTCATTGTATATCATATCTTAGTTTCTATTGTTATTTATTGGTACATTATATGATTATTGTTGGGCTAATTTCATGACATTGTGATCCCAAGAGACTGAAGAGATTGTTGATTGAGTGAGGCCGAGGGCTTGATTGTGAGTTTTATAAATTTATGCCTGGATCAGGCTTATTATAGTGCTTGAGCCGAAAGAGCCCCTCTAGAGTCTGTACACCCCCAGTGAGCGGAGTTGACATTTATATTAGGGGATGGCTCTTCCCTGGGCATGGATCTTGTCGAATCATTTATATTGAGGGATGGATCTTCCTTGGGCATGGACCTTGCCCCAACCATTTATATTTGGGGATGGATATTTCCCGGACAGGATTGGCCTTATACAGTACTGAATGACTGACTGTCAGTTGATATATACATTTGGTATGGATCTTCCCTGGGTTGGATTGTCCATATACAGTACAAAGTGTGAGGTTTTATTTATGTTTGGTTGGGATGGATCTGCCATGTACTGTGCTGAGTATCGAGCGTGATGAGTAAGAGTGTGGGGCCATAAGATTGAGTACTCTAAGAGTGTGAGTATATGGTTTCATCACTAAGATGCATTTTGTTTGGCATGTGTATTTGAGATACAGGCATATAGATGCATTTCCTCAGGATACCAAATTTTTGTGACATTCATGATTTCACCTGCATAGTGGCATGTAGGCATAGAGATGTACTTTCCTCATGCTATTTGATAAAAAAAAATTAAGCATCTTATTTATTGTTGAAAGCCTTGGAAAAAATCATGATTTTACAAACTTACTCATATTTTGGTGATTTCGGTAAAGGATTTGGGTTTTCGCTGATATACTTGAAAAACATTCCTATTTTCCGGGACTGTGAAAGAGCTAAGTATTTTATCTCTGAGTTACTTTTTTTAGAACTGTTATTATGTTGTTATGAACAGTTGTTGGCTATTGATGTTGGACTCCGACCTTTGTTCCAGCTTGTCACTACTTTCAACCTATGATTAGGTTTGTTACTTATTGAGTACATGGAGTCAGTTGTACCGATACTACATTTTTGCACCTTGCGTGCAGATGTTCGATGCTGATGTTGTTGTGTACGGCGGGAGCTAGATTTGAAGATGTACCTACGTTCCAGTTACAACTACCTCTTATTCGTGGTAGCTCTAGAGTTATGAAAAATCTGTTTGTACATTCAGACATATGATGTATTGTGATGACCCAAAAGGTCATCTTTTGTTTTAGAATCTGTTTCCGTGTTCTGAGACTTTAAAAAACCTCCTTTTATCTCTTCTCGATTTACGTGTGCAGTCCGAGTGCTATACCAGAAATCTTTTGTGTGAAAAATTTAAGAAATAATGATTTTAGCTTAAAAAGATGATTTTAGTTGACTTCGGTCAACATTTGGGTAAACGGACCCGGACCCGTATTCCAATGGTCCCAGAGGGTCCGTTGTAAAATATGAGACTTGGGCGTATACCCGGAATCGAATTCCGAGGTCTCTAGCCCGAGAAATAAATTTTTGAAGAAAATTATTTAACTAAAAATATAATAGTTTTTGGAAATTTAATAAGATTTGATCTTGTTGGTATCAGAACCGTATTTTGGTTTCGGAGCCCGGTACATGTTCGTTGTGGTATTTAACCTTATCTGTGAAATTTGGTGAAAATGGAAGAGATTTGATGTAATTCGGACCCTTGGTTGAGAAAATAGAAATTTTGAACTATCTTGAGAATTTCATGAGTTTTTGTGTTGAATTCATAGTACTGGATGTTATTTTGGCGATTTGATCGCACAAGCAAGTTCATATGATGTTTTAAGACTTGTGTGCATGTTTGGTTTAGAGCCCCGAGGGCTCGGGTGAGTTTTGGATAGGCTTCGAGGTGATGTTTGAACTTAGGGAATTGTTGGTATGCTTCATCTGAGTTGCAGGCCTCTGATCTCGCAATTGTGAGATCAGGCTTCGCATTTGCGAGCTTCACAGACTTGGCAGTTGTGAGGTTTCTATCACAATTGCGAAGGAGACCTGGGTCGGCATTGTTCGCAATTGTGAACATATTCTTTGCATTTGCAAAGAAGTCGGGGCAGGGGGAACTTCGCATTTGCGACAGCAGCAGAAATGGTGAAGGTTCGCAATTGCGACATCTGCAGCTGTTAAGGTGGGACTTAGATGAGATTTTTCACCTATTTTTCAATTCTCTCGAATCTTAAACCTCCATAGGCGATTTTTCAAAGAACTAAACTTCTCCAAATCATAGGTAAGTGATTTCTACTCATTTCTTTTAATCTATTTCATCTTTTTGCAAGATTTCATCACAAAATCTAGGGATTTTCATGAAAAAATTGGGTATTTTGGGTAGGATTTAGGAATTTCGAAATTTGGGGATTTGGACCTCAATTTGAGGTCAGATTCCAAAACTAATTGTATATCTGGGCTCGGGGCTGAATGAGTAATCAGATTTTTGTCCGAACTTCGGAGTTTGACCAAGCGAGCCCGAGTCGATTTTTGACTTTTTGGGGAAAATATTGGGAAATATATGATTATGCATTTGGGATTATTTTCTTTAGCTTTTATTGATGTTATTAAGTTAATTATGGCTAGATACGAGTGAATATTTGGTGGAATCGAGAGGTAAAGTGGTGATTGAGCTTTGAAATACTCGTTGGCTTGAGGTAAGTATTTGGCCTAACCTTGACTTGAGGGATTAGGGACCTCGACCTATTTGCTATGTGAAATTCTATGCGTGTGGCGTATAGGTGTGGTGATGAGTACCTATGCGCCACCAAATTATCATTTTTAGCTTGCTCCTTTCCCCGTTTCCTAATATACTGTTTCTTTTCTTAATTGGTAGTTACTCATAATTATTTCCATGTCTAATTGCTTCGTATTAACTGTTGTTTCCTCTATTGAAGTACAAATTATTTCATAGTTTCATTTTATTTCCTCGTTGGTTAGAGTTGGTTGTTGGAGCTTCATAGTATACTTTGGGTGGTCGCGCTGAGTAGTTTTAACTGTTGAAGCTTCGTAATGGCATAGACTTCCCGTTGTTATGATTTAAGATATAAATGTTGTGGAAGGTTTTAAATTAAATTGTGAAATGCCTGTTCTTGTGTTGTGATTGGTACTGATATGTTGGGATCGGGTTACACTCCATAACAGGAAAAATAAGGGTGAAATGTGATTGTCTGGTGGGATCGGGTTGCACGCTGCAACAAGGAGTAATAAGAGTGGACATGTGAGACCGGGTTGCGCTCCGCAACAGGAGGAATAATGGTGATATATGTTGAGGAGTAATAAGGGTGGACTGGTGGGATCGGGTTGCACGCCGCAACAAGAAGTAATAAGGGTGAATATTAATACTGTTATTGTTTATATGGTGGGATCGGAATGCACGCCACATCAGTTATTGTTTTAGTATTAATTTCTACTGAAGTTCATTACTAAGATGTTGAAACTCCCTAAGGATTGGTTATAGCTGAGTACTGGTAGAATGACTAGTTTCTGTATTCATTTAATGCAAATTTCTATTATATTTCATTCCGTATTTTCTTTCTGCTTTAGTATAAATTGTTGCAGGTTGCATACGTTATGATGCCCCGCCGTAGCTTCGTCACTACTTCATCGAGGTTAGGCTCAGCACATACCAGTACATGGGGTCGGTTGTACTGATACTGCAATTTATACTTCCTGTGCAGATTTCAGAGCTAGTGGCTGATCAGAGTTCGAGGTTGCTGCCTTCAGTCCACAGGAGACCCAAGGTATTCCTACAGGCGTCTGCAGGCCCTGGAGTCCCCTTCTATCTTTACTGCATTCTGTTTTACTTTTCCTCTGAGAGAGATGTATATTTTTCTTTCAAACCAATACTTGTAGTATTCGTAGACTGTTCGTGAGTTGTGACACCACTTCTGGGTGGAATTTATTACGGTTTCCGTTATTAGCATAGAGACAATCATTTAAAGTGTGTACTTCCGTATTTATTTCCACTGATTTACTTTTGTTAAGTTTTAAGTATTAAAAGATAGAGGAAAAAGGTGAAATGTTCGGTAACATTGGCTTGCCTAACGAGTACAACGTTAGGCGCCATCACGGTCCCGACGGTGGGAAATTCGAATCGTGACATGTATTTATTTCCTACTAGCTTTGTAAACTCTAAATCTTAGGCTTGGCACTTACTAGTACATGGGGTCGGTTGTACTGATACTACAATCTGTACTTCCTGTGCAGATTTCAGAGCTACTGGCTGATCAGAGTTCGAGGTTGCTGCCTTCAGTCCACAGGAGACCCAAGGTAGTCCTACAGGCGTCCGCAGGCCTTGGCGCCCCCTTCTATCTTTACTGCATTCTGTTATACTTTTCCTCCGAGACAGATGTATATTTTTCTTTCAAACCAATACTTGTAGTATTCGTAGACTGTTCGTGAGTTATGACCCCACTTCTGGGTGGAATTTATTACGGTTTCCGTTATTAGCATAAAGATAATCATTTAAACTGAGTACTTCCACATTTATTTCCACTGATTTACTTTTTTTAAGTTTTAAGTATTAAAAGATAAAGGAAAAAGGTTAAATGTTCTGTAACATTGGCTTGCCTAGCGAGTACAATGTTAGGCGCCATCACGGTCCCGACGGTGGGAAATTCGGATCGTGACATGTATTTATTTCCTACTAGCTTTGTAAACTCTAAATCTTAGGCTTGGCACTTACTAGTACATGTGGTCGGTTGTACTGATACTACAATCTGTACTTCCTGTGCAGATTTCAGAGCTACTGGCTGATCAGAGTTCGAGGTTGCTGCCTTCAGTCCACAGGAGACCCAAGGTAGTCCTACAGGCGTCCGCAGGCCTTGGCGCCCCCTTCTATCTTTACTGCATTCTGTTATACTTTTCCTCCGAGACAGATGTATATTTTTCTTTCAAACCAATACTTGTAGTATTCGTAGACTGTTCGTGAGTTATGACCCCACTTCTGGGTGGAATTTATTACGGTTTCCGTTATTAGCATAAAGATAATCATTTAAACTGAGTACTTCCACATTTATTTCCACTGATTTACTTTTTTTAAGTTTTAAGTATTAAAAGATAAAGGAAAAAGGTTAAATGTTCTGTAACATTGGCTTGCCTAGCGAGTACAATGTTAGGCGCCATCACGGTCCCGACGGTGGGAAATTCGGATCTTGACATGTATTTATTTCATACTAGCTTTGTAAACTCTAAATCTTAGATGCTCATGATTTGTACTACCAGTCCTTAGGAAGTTTTTATATAAAAGCAATTGTACTATCATTTTTTTTGTCACTACCCAAAAAACTGACCCAGTCGTGATGGCACCTATCGTGAAACTAGGCCAGCTGACACAATCCCCGAATCAACCATTATTTAATAAAAGTCATTTTTATACCATTTATTAATCAATAATCTCATGATGTAAGTCTAAATGAACAGTGCAGAATAAATACATAAGCCCAACATCAGGGTGTCACTAGTCATGAGCATCTACTACAATTGTCTAATAACATAAAGACCAACATGGCCGGGAAAATCACAAGAATACATTAAGGAAGAATAAGGAAGGAGAAAAGCAGAGCTGCAATCGCCAGGCAGCTACCATGCAAACTCTGATGAACCTGCCACCGAGCTCATAAATACCTGAATCTACACACATGGTGCACGGAGTAATGTGAGTACGCAAACTCAATAAGTAATAAAAGTAAATAAAGACTGAGCAGTAAGAAATCACGTAAACCACGTCATAGCATCACATCGGTTACAGTATGTTCCCAAAATAGAATACCATTTAAATCATTTCGTTAAATTTCCAACTTCAGTAAAATCCTTTAGAAAATTTCTTTCTGACCTTTTCAATAGAGGTTTAATGAAATATATATAAAGAAAGTGATGAAAATCATAATCGGCTCCTCAGGCAAAACATAGTTCGTATACAGCCCCTCGACAAACAAAAATTCATAACCATTTCATAACTTAAAAACTTCGGTTTAAATGAAAGTTGTTTAAAGCATTTGTTCAACATTTTCAATAGAGGCTCAATCTAAAGATGAGTGAAAGCAGTAATTTAATCAACATATTCAACAGAAACTCACTTTAAGGAGGAGTGAAAGACAATAAGTTCATAAAAAGACCCCTCAGGCAACGCGTCACTCGTATATGTGTATATATATAGCCCATCGGGCAAGCCACTCAGTCACTCATGACTCAACTCTCAGTAATCAGTGCTCACACTCAACACTCACGCTCAATAGGTACCTTATCATAACCGCTGCGGCGTGCAACCCGATCCATATATATCGTCGACTGCGCTCACCGAGGGTGTGCAGACTCCGGAAGGGCTCCTACAGCCCAAGCGCTATATCGCTGCGGCGTGCAACCCGATCTATATATCGCTACGGCGTGCAACTCGATCCATATATATATATATATATATATATATATATATATATATATATATATATATATATTGCTGCGGCGTGCAACCCGATCCATAAATATATAATCCTCCCAACCAGGCCCTAGTTCTCGCTCAGTCATTAACCTCACAATCAGACTCTCGGCCTATCTCAGTCATCAACCTCACAATCAGGCCTTCGGCCTCTCTCAGTCATCAACCTCACAAGCCACTCAGACTATTAGTAAAATAGGGCGTCCATCTCAAAATATCATTTATAGTATCAACATTTAGTAAATAAGGTTGAGTTAAGAAATCAATAAAACACAGCATGAATGAGTACAATTATTATGTCAAAATAGTGAGGGACAGTAGTTAAAAAGCCCCATAAGGGTCCAAAACAGTTGGCACGAGGCCCAAATATGGCATTCCACCCACAACATAGCAATACTTTTCAAAACGCAATGATTCCAAACAGCTTTCAATCAAATACGCGACTTAACAGTCGTACGGAACAGACCAAGTCATAATTTCCAATGGTGCATGACTTCACGCTCGTCATTTAGCATGTTCGTCACCTCAAAGTAGCATAACGATGTCGAATTCGGGGTTTCATACCCTCAAGACAGCATTTACAATCATTACTTACCTTAATCCGATCCAAACTTTAGCCCGCGATGCCTTTTCCTCTCGAATCAGACTCCAATTGCTCCGAATCTAACCAAAATCAGTTCCACATCATTAATACACGCTAAAGGAACAAAGGCCAAACGAAAATAATCGAATTAACTAAAAAATCTTGAAATTGGCCAAACCCAATTCCCTGGCCCACGTCTCGAAATCCGATAAAAATTACATCAATAGAATCCTCATCCTCCCATGAGTCTATACATACCAAAAATATCAGAATCGGACCTCAAATGGCCCCTCAAATCCCCAATTCAACTCTCCAATTTTTTTTCCCAATTTTCATTACAAATTCCCAAATTAAATGATAAAATTAAGACAAAATCATGGTATTTAACCAAATTTGGGTGAAGAACATTGTGAGCACGTGATTTTTTCCATACGGTAACTACTCCCAAAAATTCAAAATAAAATAGTTTTGTGTTGTTTGTGATTTATTTGTATTTGTCTGTGCATGTTTATTTTTACTTAAATTAAGAAAAAATACAAAAAATATGTTGCCTGTGCATTTAGGATTTAATTTTACAATTTAGGAATTAATTAAACAATTTATTTTATTTTACAAAATGAAAAAATCACAAAAAATAATGTACTTTGCATTTTTAGCATTTAAATTGTGTGATTTTATTTTTATTGGTGTTTAATTTCGTGTGATAATTATTATTTAAGAGTTAACTAGTATTCTAAGTCAACCTTAGTGTTATAATTTGAGTTAGGATTTTTGGTTTTAATTTTGAAGACAATTTAGGAAGAAAAAGAATTAATAAAAGAGAAGAAAATTGGAATTGGGGCCAAATTCAATGTAGTTTAAGAAGCCCAAACAATTACCCAGCCAAACCTGCCCGATCTAGCCCAAACCCGTGCCAAAAATCCGATCCATCCCAGGCCATCTCAAATGACGCCGTTTCAAATGGCCTGTCGATCCAGGCCATTCATTTCATCTAATCCAACGGCCACAGATCGCCCCCATGCCCCGACCCATTCCCATCCAAAGACCGATCCGGTCTCGAGGTAAACGAAATGATGCCGTCTCATTAAGTGAATGTATTCAAGCCGTTGATCGTGAATGATCCAATGGCCAAGATCCAATCCCCACCCCACTATATATTCCTAAAAATTCACCCCACGCCCCCCAAGCCATACCCCCCCTTCGCCTTCATCTCTAACCTAGAGACAGGCCCAACAACCTCCGCCTTCAACCACCGTGCTCCGCCTACTGAAAATCGCCTCATGGCGGTTCCGGTGGTCCAAACGACCCCAAAATTACACCACAGCCTCCCCACGACATCCTCTTTCCATATCGCGAATCAGTTTTCTTCGAATCAGTACCAGACGCTTCGAATCTTCAATCGAAGATTCGAGCAAAACCCTAGCTTCCCCAATAGCCCCCAAACTCACACCCTGTGATCTCCTGGACCCCCTCACCATGAATCCTTGATCAATTCTTTTCAAATCATCATGGGGTAGCTCGGATTCCAGATCGAAGTTAGGCAGGCCAGGTTCCATGAATTTTGAGTCAGAGACTGACTTTAGCCATGCTGTTTTCCTTCGAAAACACATGGTTAAAGTCCGTCTTGGCTTGAAAGTGGGAAGATCCTCGAGGTTTTTAATCGAGTTGTGATTTGGGTAAGTCTTTTACGTCCAGTTTTGATTGTTCACTCTTGTAGTTCCGTTTGTTTACTCTGTCCCTTCCTTTTCTATAAATTTGCATGAAGTTCTCGTTTGAATTATGGTCAGTAGTCTAAGTTCCAATTTGGGCCAGTTTGCGAGTTGAATTTTTCAAGAACTGGTCTAATTTGTGTCCGGTTAGTTTGGTTTAAGGTCAGGCTACCAATTACTTTGTCATTATGATTCCTTAATCAGTGATGTTGGCCTGTACAATAGACCTAATGCTTAGGAAATGGTTCATGATTGTTTGAATCTAGACTTGTGCTATTAATCAGGTTTCTTTTCATGACACTTGTTTTGCCTCATCTCTAATTGCAGGCTCATGTTGAGAGTAGTTGTGTTTAGTCAAAACTGTTGTGAATTAAAACTTGTTCTATAGTGTGTGATTCCCTTTGTTTGCAATTCATACTGTCGATTACCTGCCTAGTTGGTCATCAGGAGGTCTACTGGTCTTTCAAATCTGAAGTTTTGTAATCTGTCCAGTTGAGTTAGGAGTCAGTTGTTAGGAATTTGATAGTTTGGATTGGTTATAGCTGAAGGGTTTGGTACAGATTGAAAGGGGTTCATGTAGGATAATAGTTTAGGGCATCAGGGGGGTAATTTGGACTTTAAATTTAAGTGTTCTGTCTAGTAAGTGCTAAGGTAACATTAAATTAATGCATTTGTTTAAGTACTAATGGGGAACAAAATATAATGGTAGGGGAAGGCTTAAAAGAGATTGATTAAAATATGTTATACATGCCTGTTTGAACATTAAATAAGGAAAAGACAAGGGGTAATGGGGAAAACATACTCTAGTGGGGTACTAAAAGAAGATCACGGGCAGAATTAGTTAATAAAAATTCTGCCTAAGTGCTCTTTAGAGCTGACAAGGTCAGTGTTTGGGTATAAGTGGAGAGGACTAGGAATCAGTTTGGAAAAAGTTTTTTTGGAGAGTTTTTCTAAGGTTTCAGTTCTTAGGGAGCATTTTGAAAACTTTGAGGGCATTCAGTTCTAATTTGAAACATACAGAGAATTTGAGATGTCAATTTTAAGAGCTTTTTTTTGAGAACTTTCAAATTGCTAGCCACTGGAGTCAGTAGTGTTTTCTACTTGGTTTTCCAGTAGACTTTTGGTTTCAGTCGAGACATTCTCGGATCAGTTTGAGCGTTTTGTTGCTGTGGTATGTTTCTAGGGTCAATTTGAAGGTCATTTGGGTTTATTCGAATCAGTTTTGGGTTAATCTATTTATTTTGTTGGTTCAAAACATTTTTGAACTCTTCCTGGATTGATAAATATATTTCTGGAATGAACTGATGTGTTCGTGGTTGTTTGAACTCCAAATCTGCTGTTACACTTGCTGTTCGCTGCCACTGATTTTCTCCTTCTTCATTGTTATAACTTTCAGGTACACCTTTGGATCACCCTGATGTAACTTTGAGTTGAGTTAAAATAGAAACACTGGCCATATTCGAGTTCATCTGGATGCTGTCAATTGATTTATCATTTGATAGTTCCTAGTTAAATGCTTAGTATTTGTTTTTGCATCATTAGAACAACTGTTTGGATTATATGTTGTATGGACTATTCTGGACTATCTTAGCTTACTAGTTCATTCAGTATTACCAGGGTAGTATGGTATAGCTTAATTCAATTCCAGTAATTCATCTCCAGTAGTTATAAAATCGATCCAAATAGTTTTATATGTTAAAAACAGGTTCGGCGGGTTTTGTTGGCTGTAGTGGGGTGTGATGCAGCAATTTGCACTAGTTAAATGCAGGACGTGGTTCCATATTTTTCTTGGTAGTTTATGGTAGGCAACAGTTTGAATTTCATGTCTATTTGTTCTAGGTCCCGATATATTGACAAAAGAAATGCGAGTTTACTTTTTAAAATTTTTTAACTTGAGGTGCTATGATTAGGACATTATGTTAAATAATAGGTTGAATCAAGGTTACTCGTTACAGTACTGATAATATTGAAGCATGCACATTTCAATTTAAAGTTCTGATTAATTAGCTAGTTTCCATTTGCTGAGAATATGGTAGTTAATTAATGTTGGGGTGTCTCTTTATAAACGTCATGTTTCCGGTAAATCAAAAGTTTCTTCAGGAATTTGGGCTCACTCTTAGGCCCAGTTGAGAGATGACCCAGTCTCATCCCTGCATCCCCATTCATTTCAGTTTTGACTCGCCTTATTTGAGTGCTGCATTGAGCAGTCAATAGGATTCGATCCCTCTCCGTCATTGGGCTTGTTCTGCTTTTCCAGCATGGGTTGACTTCAGGCCCAAATGCTGGAATCTAATAAAGATAATTTGTTTTAATTCAAGAAATTTTTGATATCGTAGTAACGATACATGGACTTGTTAAAATAATGAGGACCTTTTTCTTTTACTTTAGAGACAAACAAAAATATGTAGAAAATCATAGTCGCTTGTAGGTTTGTCTTTTAAAATAATAGATGAGACGAGCCTCGCTAAATAAAGCTACAAATTTTGGGGCCCTCAATAAATGGTTAAAAATGAAACATTTAGAATTCGGGATGGGCCGTTTAGTGAATTTCACGGCCCTCCCCAAAGATAATAATGTGCTAATCATTCTAGACGCGCTTTTGATAATTTACTTTCTTAAACTCGGGTACACATTTATGTAACCCAAATCCAAATTTTAGCAGAGTTGAAATGTGTCAATAACCACGGGTGCATTGATGTGATGTGGTTCGAGATGTATTTTCACGACGTTGCAACTCTCGTTAAAAAATAATAATAATAAAAGCGGTAAAAAGTTAAAATTTGCACATAGGTTCAACATGTATTAAAATCAGATAAATAAGCCGAATATGACAGTTGAGCGACCGTGCTAGAACCACGGAACTCGGGAATGCCTAACACCTTCTCCCGGGTTAACAAAATTCCTTACTCGGATTTTTGGTTCGCGGACTGTAATACAGAGTCAATCTTTTCCTTGATTCGGGATGCAACCGGTGACTTGGGACACCATAAATCTCCCAAGTGGCGACTCTGAATCTTTAAATAAAATCTCGTTTCGATTGTCCTTTAATTGGAAAAACTCCATTACGCCCCTGCGGGCGCAGGTAAAAAGGAGGTGTGATAGCTCTGGCGACTCTGCTGGGGATTGGACCCAGAATCTCTGGTTCAGGGTTTAAGAATTCGAGCTTAGATAAATTGTTATATTTGGTTTTAGGTGATTTTTTACATGTTTGGGCCTAATGTGCTAAATGATGCTTTTACCGCTTTAATAATATCTGAACTCTATATAAACTGTGCCGAAACCCTTCTCTTCTTACCTCCAGGGATGTGCTTACTGGTTGAGACTCCCTATTCTGTTAGTGTTATACCCTGAAATAAGAAATAGGCCGGACAAGTTACAAAGCCGGACGATCTCACGGGTCCCCGGTACGTTGCCCCCTCCTCGACTTGAGTTATCCGCTCGGGTACACAATTTATAACAAATACCTAGGCTTTGAACCTAGAATAACGTGACTTCATGCCGGATCCCTAGTAGGAACGATTATTTGCATCATGTTGCATTTGACTTAGGGGACTCAACACAGGGGTTGGGTCCGTCTAGGACTAGCAACCTGAAATGAAAAGACCATCCTGATGCATCTTATTTGTTTTCCGCGCATTTATTTGTTTCGGGCCTGCATGCTGACCGGTTTCTGAATATCAGGAAAATTGAAAAAAAAAAGAAATAACAGTATAGAGAGTTGACTGCCTAGTTTTAGAAAACCAACGCTCGAACGCTGTCGAAACTCTGCCGAAATAAATATTTTTATAGTTTGTTTCACTCAAAAGGGTCTTGTTTTCAAAAATAGTTTATTTTCCCGAACTATGCCGGTTTGATTCTCACAAGGTGCGGGATACATAGGCAACCCTCATCGGGTCCAACCTCCCTTTTACAAAAATGTCAAAATTTTTGTCATAAATAAGTCGGGTGACGCCATTCTTGCTTAAAATAAGCTGAATGTACCCAAAAGGGCACCGGAAGGCTATTTTCGCAAGAACAGCCACCCTGAGTCATTTTTAAATGGTTTGCGGGCACAACCTTAAAATTTTCCTCCCGGAAGCGCTGAAAGGCCGTGTTTTCAACCGGGTCTTTTATTTCAATTTGAAAAAAAAGAGTCAATAATAAATCGAGTAATGCCATTTTTGGCGAAAATAGCCGAATGTTCCCGAAAGGGACGCCGGAAGGCTGACTTTGCATAAATGGCCATTTTTAGTCATTTTTGGATTTTGACCGGTTGACTCACCCAGCCTTAAAATCTTCATTCCCGAAGTGCTGTAAAGCCGTGTTCGGAACCGGATCTTCCTTTTAATCTGTGAAAAATTAAAAATAGTCAATTTGTTGAGTCAAATGAATTTTATTTCTTAATCACCTTAATAAATGTGCAGGATGAGCACGATGCAAAATGAACCTTTTTCAATAATGACTAAAATCCCTTCCGAGTTGTGGCTATGGTGGGATGATTTAGGTGGTAAGGGGCAAGATGAGGTCAAGAAATATCTAAAAGGTCTTACGGGTTTATTAGAAATCCAGCCTCGGGGGGATATCATAAGAGCTTTGGTCACCTACTGGGACCCGACACACAATGCCTTCCACTTCCCCGATTTTGAACTCACCCCGACTTTGAAGGAAATAGCCGGGTACATCGGAAATGCTGAAGTTCCGAAAAGGCAAAAATACCTGGTTGCTCCAAGAGCTGTCACCGCGCATCGGTTTTTAGATTCATTAAAGATACCCAGGACGGTCCATAACCCAGATTTGGCCACGGGTTATTGTAATCCGCGCTTCATATACGACAGATACGGTCATGTCGGAGGATTCAACAATCCGGGTAACAAGTTATGCAGCAAAAGTAACCGTCAGAAATGGGATGAGCATAGATAAGTGGCTTTTATGATAACCTTTTTGGGCCTTTTGGTGTTTCTAAGGAAAGACGGAAACATTGATTTGAAAATAGCTGGGGTCGTCAGTACCCTGCTCACTCAAGATGAAAGCACTCTTGCACCTATGATAGTATCTGATATCTTCCGAGCTCTTACAGACTGCAAAGCCAAAGGGAACTTTTTCGAGGGGTGTAACTTGTTGCTACAAATATGGATGACTGAGCATCTCTGCCACCGTTCCCAGCTCTTGAGTTATGGTTCCTCGAAGAAAACTTGCATAGAAGAGTTCTACACAAGAATCAAGGGGGTCAGTCTACCCGAAGGAGTTATGGCGTGGACATCATTCTTTCGAACCCTCACCGCCAGCCAAATACAGTGGACGCTAGGATGGTTGCTCGTTGATGAAGTCATATATATGCCGGCAGCTAGGACCCACTTTCTATTGACGGGGCTCAAGAGCATTCAGCCCTACGCGCCATATCGGGTTTTGAGACAACTCGGGAGATGCCAAACAGTGCCACAGGAGGAAGATCTTAGTGCTCAAGTAATTGAGATTAGCCCTGACAAACAGTTTCTTGAAGCAAGAGTCCGTCAAATTTGGAGTGAATGCCAATATTTAAAAGCAGATACTTGCGTGCAGGATTGGACCAAAGGCGAAGTGGCGCCAGGATACCTTGCTTGGTACAGGAGAGAACTTGAGCACGAAAGGCCGGCTAAAAGACCCCATCTCCAGGAGTTCGTCAAGGCGTCGCAAGAACAGTGGGATTGGTTGGCTAAAGAACAGGAGTACAGGGTTACAATAGGCAAGTTGGAGAAGCAAGTTATGGATTTGAAATTTGAGAAAGATTTGTATATCGCTGCAGATGAGGGAGAAAGGAGAAAAATAGCTCAGGAAAACGAGGTCCTCAAAACTCAAATCCAGGAAATGAAAATAGCAACCAGAAGCCAGGAGAGAAGCCGGGCTGATATAAGGCTCATAAACGGTCTAAAGAAGAAAGTCCTCGAGTATCAAGAAGACCTGGAAAAATCTAAAGCTGGTCTAGCGAGAATCCAGGTGAAATGGATAAAGAAGACAGAAGAGCAAGTACGGTTCATGCAACAAATGAAGAGGGAGCGGATCTTCAGACAAGCCCGAGATGCCAAAACAGATAGGAAGCGCTACTATGATCTGATGGCCCGAATGAAGAAACAAATGAATGAGTTTCAGGATCAACTCTTTTACAACGCTCAAGTGCTGGGGATACGGAATCAACAAATAGAGCGATTGCTTATGGAAAGGGACAAAATCAAGGGAAGAATTGACGATATCGGGCACTACATCACTATAAAGTGCCTAGCTTGTGAGGATATGTCCCGTACCACCTTCTTTGCTTCAATAATGATTTATGTCCACCAGATCATGGAATATTTGAAAGATCTGCAAAGGGGACTTGCACCAAAGCCCGCGGTGAGGCCGAACGACACCCCGCGGGCGCCAAAATTCAAAACTTTGAGACATTCATAGTTTGAGTCTGTATTTTTCTTGTCTTCAGAGTCTATTGTCCGTGGGAGTTTGTATTTCCCTTTTTGCATAAAGTCTGTAGTCTGTATCAAGCCTGTCAGTTTCCTTTCAAAAATGTTTTGCCTTGTAATAAAATGTTTTGCTAATGAAGATTGAAAAATCCAAAAATGGTGTCTTTATTTTTTGCACTCGTGACAGAACTACGCACGGTCTGATTTATGCGGGGACATGATACATAGGCAATCTCTATAGGATTCGACCACCACTAAAAAAGAAAAAGGGGAAAATGAAAAAATAAATAAAGAATGAAGCTTAAAAGAAGGTTCACAATTATGAGAGGGTGGAATGACGCACGCAACCGAAGCAAATGCATGATAGAAGACGGTTAATTGCCTAGATGCATTGCATCCCAACGTGTAATTGCATATGTGTTAAACTCTAAAAACTAACAAGTTTGTTGATTTCCAGAGAATTCAAGCAATTAGTTTATTTAGAGGATACTGGCACATTATCATTACCAAACCAGATCAAAGGGACCAATACCAGAAATCATGTCTATTCCAGATGTCGACACTTGTGTTGAGGTAGAGGAGTTGGACGTCTATAAAATGAAAGAGGAGATGCTCAAGCTTAAGCAACAGATGGCCGAAATGTACCAAGCCTGGTCCAAAGGGCAATCACCGCCAGCTTACCCTGCTAACCCTGCTTTTACCCCACCATTAGCTCAGTCTCAGGATCATCCCACTATCGATCCAGGTTTTCCCATTTATCAACATTACCATGGCACTACTTCTCATACGCCACAAGCTCCACCACCAAAATCAATTCCATACCCTCCTCCACCAACCACCCCTGTGTTTGTGGCATCTCCACCAACTGCACTCCATAAATCCCCGAGTGAACCTGTGATCCAAGCGCAAGACAACCAGTATTATCCCCCGGAGCTTACTTTCAAAGCGCCTGAAGCCTATCCACATGATCCACATTCTGACCTACCGGGGAAAGCAGAAAAACCGGCCAGAAATCCTGAACAGGAAGAGATGTTCAGAAAAATGAAAAGCATAGAGCAATCCTTCAGGAATGTGAGAGGGCTAGGAGGTCAGGTAAGCGTGGCTTACAAAGATCTGTGTTTATTCCCGAATGTACAACTACCAGCATGGTTCAAAATGCCCACGGTGATCCGGTGGCTCATCTGAAAGGTTTTTGTAGCAAGATGAGGGGAGCGAGCGGAAGAGATGAATTACTCATGGCGTATTTCAGCCAAAACTTAAGTGGATCGACATTAGAATGGTACACCAGACAAGATCATAGCAGGTGGTACACATGGGACGATTTAGCCCAAGCATTCGCTTGTCACTTTCAATATAATCTTGAGATCATTCCGGACCGACTATCCCTGACCAAACTGGAAAAGAAGCACAGTGTAAGCTTTAGAGAATATGGTTTCCGGTGGAGGGAGCAAGAAGCAAGGGTAGATCCCCCAATGAAAGAAAACGAGATGGTTGATTAGTTTTTGCAGGCTCTGGAGCCAACTTACTTTGGTCATTTGGTGTCTGCAATTGGCAAGTCTTTTAATGAGGTTGTAAAAATGGGAGGCATGGTCGAGGAGGGGCGTAAGTCCAACAAAATCATGAGCTATTCAGCGATCAAGGCAACCATTCAGGCCATCCAAAGCGGCACTGGGGGTGTACTTGGGAAGAAGAAGAAAGAAGATGTCACGACTATTGAGGCCGGAGCCTGGTTCGGATCTAGAGGCCCGTCACCCTACTATAGCCAACCACGACCCTACCACCAAAATTACCCCATACTCCATATAGCCCTCCACAATAATACTACCTACCGCCAGATCCCCATTTTTCCGTGTATCATGCACAAGCCTATACCCAAACCCCGGCACACGCACAATGGCGTACACCGACTCCACAAAATCCATACCCAGCTCCACAAAACACATATCCACTCCCAAGGGCCTACAGAAATCCCCCCGGGACAGGTTTCCGACCAAACCCAGCCCTTAAGAATGAGATGTCATAGAAGCAAAAGACTTTCACTCTACTGGGGAATCATATACCAGTCTTTTCCACAGATTGAGGCAGTTGGGCATGTTGAATCCAATTGAGCCTAAAATGCCAAATCCTCCCCCTAGAAATCTTGACCACTCGGTGAGTTATGAGTACTGTTCAGGGGCCCCAGGGCATGATACAGAGAAGTATTGGAAACTAAAAACAGTTGTGCAAGAGCTTATCGATACTCATCGGATCGAGGTTCAAGCCCCAGAAGCACCAAATATTAACCAGAATCCACTGTCAGCTCACCATGAGACACACATGATTGAGTTGATACACAAAGAGGGGGAGCCCAGGAAGCCCTCACAGACGGTAATGATGATTCGTTCCAGCGAAACCAGCTCAAAGGAAAAAGTAACCAGTGGGAAATCAGTAGTCCAGTTAAGAGGGGTAGATGATAAGCCAGCGGTGGTAGCCGAGAGAGGGTCGTCAAGCATTGTTGCAGTGAAACCAGAGAAAGTTAAAGTGGTAGTACCAGGGGTCGCAAGTAAACCTGTTGTGGTCGTGAAGGGTGCTCGCGCAGAGCCTGTTATTATAAAACTAGTAACTCAGCTTCCAGTAATCAACAACAAGGCTGTTCCTTGGAATTATGAACGGGTGATGGTGATTTACAAGGGGAAAGAAGTCAAAGAAGAAGTTTGTGAAGCGCAAGGTTTGACTCACTCAGGAAGGTGTTTCGCTCCCGAGGAATTAAGAAGAGCTAAAGATAATCCAACGTCGGTAAAGAAAGCGGTAACTAAAGAAGAGGCAGAGGAATTTTTGAGGAAGATGAAGGTGCATGACTATTCTGTTTTAGAGAAGTTGAGGAAAACGCCCTCTCAAATCTCGTTACTCTCGTTGCTAATCCATTCAGATGAACACCGCCAATCCCTGATGAAAATCCTGAATGAGGCCCATGTTCCCTACAAGATCTCGGTAAACCATCTGGAAAGATAGCCAACAAGATTTTCGAAGTAAACAGAGTCACGTTTTCCGATGATGAATTGCCGGTAGAGGGTACTGATCATAACAAAGCCCTTTACCAAATAGTGAAATGCGAGGACGCCGTGGTTACCTGGGTATTGGTTGACAATGGTTCAAGTGCGAACATCTGTCCTCTCTCCACTCTAAGCAAGCTGAAAGTAGAAGAGGAGAGGATCCATAAGAACAGTATCTGTGTGCGGGGATTTGACGGCGGAGGCAAAGACTCAGTCGGGGACATAATGTTGGAGCTGACCATAGGTCCAGTAGAATTCACAATGGAATTCCAAGTGCTGGATATCGCTGTTTCCTACAATTTTCTATTAGGGCGACTGTGGATTCACGCCGCTAAAGTAGTACCGTCAACACTCCATCAGATGGTCAAGTTCGAATGGGACAGACAGGAAATAGTTGTGCACGGCGAAGATAATTTGTGCGCTCAGAGCAACACCATTGTATCGTTCATTGAAGTGGAAGATGACAAGGGACCATGGGTCTACCAAGTTTCTGACGCAATGTCAGTCGAGAAAGTTCCAGAAGGGAAGTGTATCCCAAGTCCAAATATAAACTCCGCATTAGTCATGGTAGCATATGAAATACTGAAGAATGGTTTTGTACCAGGAAAGGGTTTAGGGTCAGATCTGCAAGGCATCCAACAGCCCGTGTTTCTTCCTAAAAACTTGGGAACATTTGGTCTGGGATTCAAGCCCACAGTCGCGGACATAAAAAGAGCCAGGAAATTGAAACAGAGGGCATGGGTCCTTCCAAAGCCGGTCCCACATCTTTCTAGGTCATTTGTCAAGTCCAGTACAAGGAGTCGCCCAGTGTCAGTAATTCCCAGTTCTATGATTAATCCTGACAAGGAGTTGATTGAAAGATTTGAGAAGTTGTTCGATAGTGTGAACATGGTGGAAAGTAGAGAGGGTTCTAGCAAGGCGGATGTGCAGTTTGTGGGGCCAAAGGCAAAAATCAACAATTGGATGGCTACTCTTTTTCCCATTGGAGGGAGTTTTGGTAGTTGGCTCTGATTTTCCTTCCTGTTTTCTGGATTATTCTAGGGTTGTAGTCTAGATTTCTTTTATTTTTGTTGTGTTCATCAAAGTGTGAAACCTTGTTATCCCGTAATTCAATAAAATAAAAAGGTTCTTCTTCATTCCTTATTTTATTTTAATTTTGTTTTCTTCTTTTCTTTTTCTGTACAGTTCTCTTTATACTAGTCTTAATGACATGGCGTGCATAAGGAATCCTCAGCCCAGTCTTAAAAATCAATCTGATTCCAAAATGATAGTTCAAGAAGTAGATTGTGATTACGATTTAGAATATGATGATGAGGATGAAGCCTTCGAAGAAATTAGTAAGGAGTTAATTCACTTTGAAGAAAAACCCAAACCTAATTTGAATGACACAGAAGCCATCAATTTAGGGGACACAGACAATGTCTGAGAGACTAAAATAAGTATCCACCTCAAGCCAAAAATCCAGGAGGAGTTAATCAAAGCACTCATTGAGTACAAAGATGTTTTTGCGTGGTCATATGACGACATGCCAGGTTTAAACACTGATTTAGTGGTCCATAAATTGCCCACTTATCCAGCGTTCCCACCCGTCAAGCAAAAATTGAGGAAATTCAAAACTGATATAAGTGTGAAGATTAAAAAAGAAGTTACCAAGCAGTTGGATGCAAAGGTTATTCGGGTCACTCGATATCTTGTCTGGTTGGCTAATGTCGTGCCTGTACCAAAGAAGGATGACAAGATCAGAGTATGCGTCGATTACCGCAAAGCAAGTCCGAAGGATAATTTCCCACTACCCAATATCCACATTTTGATCGATAATTGTGCCAAGCGTGAGATCGGATCTTTTATGGATTGCTATGCCGGGTATCGTCAGATTCTAATGGATGAAGAAGATGCAGAAAAGACGGCATTCATCACACCTTGGGGAACTTATTGCTACCGGGTAATGCCATTTGGTTTGAAGAATGCTGGGGCAACTTATATGAGGGCAATGACTACTGTGTTTCATGATATGATACATAAAGAGATTGAGGTATATGTAGATGATGTGATCATAAAATCAAAGCATCAGGCCGACCACGTCGGGGATTTGAGGAAATTCTTCCAGAGGCTTCGCAGGTATAACCTCAAGCTTAACCCCGCCAAGTGTGCATTTGGTGTTCCATCTGGAAAACTGTTGGGATTCATAGTCAGCCGGCGAGGCATCGAGTTGGACCCATCAAAGATCAAAGCCATACAAGAATTGCCACCTCCGAGGAACAAGACTAAAGTGATGAGTCTGTTAGGAAGGTTGAACTATATCAGCAGGTTTATCACTCAGCTCACGACGACTTGAGAGCCTATTTTCAAGTTGTTGAAGAAGGACGCTGCAGTCAAGTGGACTGATGAGTGTCAGGAAGCATTCGATGAGATAAAGGGATACTGTCTAACCCGCCCGTGCTGGTACCACCAGAACCAGGGAGACCTTTGATTCTTTACTTGACTGTCCTGGAAAATTCATTTGGTTGTGTACTGGGGCAACATGACGCCACCGGCAGAAAAGAACAGGACATCTACTATCTTAGCAAGAAGTTCACAGCTTATAAGGTTAAGTACACTCACTTGGAAAAGACATGTTGCGCCCTAACTTGGGTGGCACAGAAGTAGAAACATTATTTGTCATCCTACACTACTTACCTCATTTCACGCTTGGATCCATTGAAGTATATCTTTCAAAAGCCTATGCCGACAGGGAGACTTGCAAAATGGCAAATTTTGCTCACAGAGTTTGACATAATTTATGTGACTCGGACTGCGATGAAAGCCCAAGCATTGGCTGATCATTTGGTTGATAACCCGGTCGATGAAGAGTATGAGCCACTGAGGACTTATTTTCCTGATGAAGAGGTGATGCATATTGATGAACTAGAATAGGCTGGAAAACCAAGCTGGAGACTCTTCTTTGATGGGGCTGCTAACATGAAAGGAGTCGGAATAGGAGCTGTGCTTATTTCTGAAACAGGGCATCACTATCCTGTTACGGCTCAACTTCGTTTTTATTGCACCAACAATATGGCTGAGTACGAAGCATGTATTTTGGGCTTAAGGTTAGCTGCAGACATGGATGTCCAGGAAGTCTTGGTCTTGGGAGACTCGGACCTTCTGGTACATCAAATTCAAGGAGAATGTGAAACGTGAGATCTGAAGCTCATACCATACTGACAATGCTTGTATGATCTTTGTCAACGATTTAGATCAGTGGAGTTCAGGCATATTCCAAAGGTCCATAATAAGGTCGCCGATGCTTTGGCTACCCTAGCATCAATGCTGCACCATCCAGACAAAGCCTATGTCGATCCTTTGCACATTCAAGTACGAGATCAACATGCTTACTGCAACATGATTGAAGAGGAATTTGATGGCGAACTGTGGTTCCATGATATCAAGAAATACATTAGAATGGAGATATACCTAGTGCAAGCCACGGGGGATCAAAAGAGAACGATTCGACGATTGGCGAGCGGATTTTTCTTGAGTGGAGGAGTTTTGTATAAAAGAATACCAGACCTGGGATTGTTAAGATGCATAGATGCTAGACAAGCTACGTCTGTCATGTCCGAAGTACATTCAGGAGTCTGCGGACCACATATGAGCGGACCACATATGAGCGGATATGTGTTGGCAAAGAAAGTTCTCCGAGCAGGTTATTATTGGCTCACCATGGAGCGAGATTGTATTAGTTTTGTGCACAAATGTCATCAGTGCCAGATACACGGAGATTTGATTCATTCTCCTCCATTAGAATTACACCCATTTTCAGCGCTATGGCCCTTCGTCTCTTGGGGCATGGATATCATTGGACCAATTGAGCCAACAGCATCCAACGGGCGTAGGTTCATTCTGGTAGCGATTGATTATTTCACCAAATGGGTTGAGGCCAAAACTTTCAAATCTGTGACCAAGAAAGCAGTGGTCGATTTTGTTCACTCAAATGTTATCTGTCAATTTGGAATCCCAAAGGTGATCATCACGGATAATGGTGCTAATCTTAACAGCAATTTGATGAAAGAGGTATGTCAACAATTTAAGATTACACACCGCAATTCCACCCCATATCGTCCCAAGGCGAATGGAGCAGTTGAGGCAGCCAACAAAAACATAAAGAAGATATTTCGGAAAATGGTAGAAGGTTCGAGGCAATGGCGTGAATAATTACCATTTGCATTGTTGGGTTATCGCACCACTATCCGTACTTCAGTAGGTGCAACTCCTTATTTGTTGGTATATGGAACTGAAGTCGTAATACCTACGGAAGTTGAATTCCCGTCCCTTCGAATTGTCGCTAAAGCTGAGATTGATGATGATGAGTGGGTCAAAACTCGTCTGGAGCAGTTGAATTTGATTGATGAAAAAAGATTGGCAGCTGTGTGCCATGGTCAGTTATATCAAAAGAGAATGGCAAGAGCATACAACAAAAAGGTGCATCCCCGGAAGTTTGAAGTGGGCCAGCAAGTGCTGAAACGCATCCTTCCACATCAGGCTGAGGCAAAAGGCAAGTTCGCCCCGAATTGGCAAGTGCCATTCATTGTAACCAGAGTGTTGTCTAATGGTGCTTTATGTTTAACAGATATCGAAGGAAAATGCATCGACATGGCTATCAATTTTGACGCAGTTAAGAGATATTATGTATGATTTCTTTTAATTGTAATTGTTGTTTGTTTGCATTTGGCATGATATCGGAGAATGAAATGACGGAGGCAATTTGTTCTTCCATCCAAACACTTCAACCTTTGCTTCCTCTTTTGAGCCTTATTTATTCTTTCATACCCCTCTTTTGGAATCAGTAATGAAAATGAAAAAAAGGAGAAAAGAAAAATAATGATAATAAAGACAAAAGAAAAGTCACAAGAAAAACAAAGGAAATGGGAACTATGTTTGACCTGATTCCTCAAAAAGGATACATAGGCGCCTCACGGCTCGGTCATAGTGTAATAAGAATCAAAAATCCCCAAGCAAGAAAAATTGGGGCAGAAGTTGTATTTATAATTTTGGGAAAGAAAGTTGATTCCAAGAGTTGTAATGTTTTACTCATCAAAATTATTTTAAAATTTTCTTTAGCCATACACCAGAAACCCATATTGATGTCCAAAAGACCTCCCGATCAGTATCCGAGAAGTGCCAAGTCGGGCAAATGGAAGTCTGGAGTAACACTCTGGTCCCTAGTAGAAAAGAAATGAAATGAGAGAATCCCCAGCAGAAAGGAAATGAAATGAGAGAATCTTATCAGTAACACCCCAATCCCCAGCCGAAAAGAAATAAAATGAGAGAGTCTTATTGGTGAAAACCTTCACGGGCACCATAAGGCGACGAAAGTTGAGAGAAATAAAATGAGAGAGTCTTATCGGTGAAAACCTTCACAGGCACCATAAGGCGACGAGAGTTGAGAGAAACGAGAGAGTTTTATTAGTAAAACCCCCTCGAAGGGCTCTATAAGGCGACAAGGAATTGAAAGTGGGCAAACGAGGTAAGGTTGACAGAAATGATCCGTCGAGGCATCAAGCAAAACAAAGATGTTGATTCGGCAAAAGAGTTGGGTGGCGGGACCTTTTAAAATGCAAAGTAAGGTCATCAGAAAGGTTAAGTGATATAATAGACTGGGTTGATTAAGCCAAAATGCATGACATGATCATTGAGATCGGTTATACCATTCAGATAAGTCCTTTTCCTTTTTCTCTTCAAACAATTCTTTAGGAAGAGTTTTCTTTTTATCTTTTGAAGTCATCATCTTTCATTTCTTTTGGTTAAAGATTTTTATAGTAGTTTGTTTTTAAGAAGGATTTTCAAAGCCAACTACCAGTCGCCAACATGGGGCAAGGCAAATGGGGATAAGACAGGCCGAAGATAATGTGACGGGACAAGAAAGACGTCATTATAAGACCAAATGACGGATTGCTCTAAGATGTCATGGAAAGTATGGAGTAAAAGTGGAAAACAACGGTCGAGAAGTGGGTGGATACAGAAGCATCAAGAAGGTCGAAAGTTATCAGCCAAATTTCAAGACGGTCGAACAACGCAGAGCATGGAAAAAAGAAAAGGGAAAACCATCCCCAGCAGGAACGTACCCCACGTTTTAAACTAACAAATTTTCTTTGATTTGAAGCAGGGACAGGAAATGTTATTGATGATGGAAAGACATGCCACATGAAAGATTGTCAAATTGGGGTAGAAAATTTTCTCTCATTTCGAAAATTTTCTGGAAGTCTAACACAAGTTTTGAGGGAAGCGGTATCCCCAGCAGTTTTCGGGAGAAGGTAAAACAAGTTTTAAAGAAAGCAATTTCAGGAGGAAGATAATACAAGTCTTAAGGGAAGTAGTTTCAGAGGAAGGAAAACACCAGCTTTAAGGGAAGTAGTCTTTGAAGGAGGAGAATAACATATTTTTGAATGAAACACTGGTGTTATCCCCAACAGTCTTCAGAGGAATGAAACACCAGTTTTGAGGGAAGCAGTTCTGAAATAAGATGAATCAAGTTAGAAGGAAAATGGTTCAGGAGGCAGGAAGGAACAACGGCAATAGAACGCATTTTAAGAAGTAGTTGAAGTCAGGAGCCCGCCTGGAGAATGGAGGTGTTATATTTTAAAAAGTAATTGAAGTCAGGAGCCCGCCTGGAGAATGGAGGTGTTATATTTTTAAGTTGTGTTGAAAGTCAGGAGCCCGCCTGGAGAATGGGGGTGTTATATTTTAAGTTGTGTTGGAAGTCAGGAGCCCGCCTGGACAATGGAGGTATTATCTTTTTAAGTCATAATTGAAGTCAGGAGCCCGCCTGGAGAATGGAGGTATTATATTTTTAAGAAGTAGTTGAAGTCAGGAGCCCGCCTGGAGAATGTAGGAGTTATGTTTTTAAGTCGTAGTAGAAGTTAGGAGCCCGCCTGGAGAACGGAGGTGTTATATTTTTAAGAAGTAGTTGAAGTCAGGAGCCCGCCTGGAGAATGGAGGAGTTATATTTTTAAGTTGTAGTAGAAGTCAGGAGCCCGCCTGGAGAACAGAGGTGTTACATTTTAAGAAGTTGTTGAAGTCAGGAGCCCGCCTGGAGAATGGAGGTGTTATATTTTTAAGTTGTGTTGAAGTCAGGAGCCCGCCTAGAGAATGGAGGTTGTTATCATTTCAAGTTGTAGACGAAGTCAGGAGCCCGCCTGGAGAATGGAGGTAATATATTTTTAAGTAGTCGTTGAAGTCAGGAACCCGCCTGGAGAATGGAGGTGTTATATTTTTAAATTGTGTTGGAAGTCAGGAGCCCGCCTGGAGAATGGAGGTTGTTATCATTTCAAGTTGTAGACGAAGTCAGGAGCCCGCCTGGAGAATGGAGGTATTATCTTTTTAAGTCATAGTAAAAGTCAGAAGCCCGCCCGGAGAACGGAGGGTTACAACAAAAATCCCCAGCATAAATTAAAGTCCAGAAGTCGGAAGGAAGGCAACACTAGTCAGAAGAAGGCAGTTTAATCTTCGAAGGAAAAATAATACGAAGCTCACAAAAAAGAAATAAGCAGTTCAAGTTCGGCAATCAAGAGAAAATACAAGTCAAGTCAGAAGTAAAGAAACATCGGAGGAAACACAAGGCAACAAGACAGTGAGGCAACAAGGCAACAACAGTCACATGACCAAGTTTGAGAATAAATCTTTGTAATTCATAGACTATAGTTTAGTTTAACTTCTTGTTCTCTTTTAGCATGGTGTAATAAGGAAGTCAGTAAGTAGCGGCAGCAGCAGCAGCAACAGCAGTACCAGTAAATCCACAGCTCCATGGTAGTCCCAGCTACCAAAACTTCCCGAACTACATTGACCTGATTCCCTTTTAGCCGGGGATATGTAGGAAACCCTTGAAGCTGAGGTTCAGTCAAATCTTTCAAAAATGCTTCATACGGAGTAGACGAGCGGGCAAAAATCGCTCGTATCCGCTCACTTTATCTTTGCACGAAAACTCTTCGTGTTTCCGGACAAAGAGGGGCAGCTGTGAGCACGTGATTTTTGTCCTACGAGAACTACTCCCAAAAATTCAAAATAAAATAGTTTTGTGTTGTTTGTGATTTATTTGTATTTGTCTGTGCATGTTTATTTTTACTTTAATTAAGAAAAAATACAAAAAATATATTGCCTGTGCATTTAGGATTTAATTTTACAATTTAGGAATTAATTAAACAATTTAGTTTGTTTTACAAAATGGAAAAATCACAAAAAATAATGTACTTTGCATTTTTAGCATTTAAATTGTGTGATTTTATTTTTATTGGTGTTTAATTTCGTGTGATAATTATTATTTAAGAGTTAACTAGTATTCTAAGTCAACCTTAGTTTTATAATTTGAGTTAGGATTTTTGGTTTTAATTTTGAAGACAATTTAGGAAGAAAAAGAATTAATAAAAGAGAAGAAAATTGGAATTGGGGCCAAATTCAATGTAGTTTAAGAAGCCCAAACAATTACCCAGCCAAACCTGCCCGATCCAGCCCAAACCTGCGCCAAAAATCCGATCCATCCCAGGCCATCTCAAACGACGCTGTTTCAAAAGGCCTGTCGATCTAGGCCGCTCATTTCATCTATTTCAACGGCCGCAGATCGCCCCCATGCCCCAACCCATTCCCATCGAAAAACCGATCCGGTCTCGAGGTAAACGAAACGACGCCGTCTCATTAAGTGAATTGATCCAAGTCGTTGATTGTGAATGATCCAATGGCCAAGATCCAATCCCCACCCCACTATATATTCCTAAAAACTCACCCCATGCCCCCAAGCCATAACCCCCCCCACTTCGTCTTCATCTCTAACCTAGAGACATGCCCAACACACTCCGCCTTCAACCACCGTGCTCCGCCCACTAGAAATCACCTCACGGCGGTTCCGGTAGTCCAACGACTCCAAAATTACACCACAGCCTCCCCACGACATCCTCTTTCCAAATCCCGAATCAGTTTTCTTCGAATCAGTACTAGACGCTTCGAATCTTCAATAGAAGATTCTAGCAAAACCCTAGCTTACCCAATAGCCCCCAAACTCACACCCTGTGATCTCCTGGACCCCCTCACCATGAATCCTTGATCAATTCTTTTCAAATCATCGTGGGGCAGCTCGGATTCCAGATCGAAGTTAGGCAGGCCAGGTTCCATGAATTTTGAGTCAGAGACTGACTTTAGCCATACTGTTTTCCTTCGAAAACACATGGTTAAAGTTCGTCTCGGCTTGAAAGTGGGAAGATCCTCGAGGTTTTTAATCGAGTTGTGATTCGGGTAAGTCTTTTACATCCAGTTTTGATTGTTCACTCTTGTAGTTCCGTTTGTTTACTTTGTCCCTTCCTCTTCTATAAATTTGCATGAAGTTCCCATTTGAATTATGGTCAGTATTCTAAGTTCCAATTTGGGCCAGTTTACGAGTTGAATTTGTCAAGAACTGGTCTAATTTGTGTCTGGTTAGTTTGGTTTAAGGTCAAGCTACCAATTACTTTGTCATTGTGATTCCTTAATCAGTGATGTTGGCCTGTACAATAGACCTAATGCTTAGGAAATGGTTCATCATTGTTTGAATCTAGACTTGTGCTATTAATCAGGTTTCTTTTCATGACACTTGCTTTGCCTCATCTCTAATTGCAGGCTCATGTTAAGAGTAGTTGGGTTTAGTCAAAACTGTTGTGAATTAAAACTTGTTCTATAGTGTGTGATTCCCTTTGTTGCAATTCATACTGTCGATTACCTGCCTAGTTGGTCATCAAGAGGTCTACTGGTCTTTCAAATCTGAAGTTTTGTAATCTATCCAGTTGAGTTAGGAGTCAGTTGTTAGGAATTTGATAGTTTGAATTGGTTATAGCTGAAGGGTTTGGTACAGATTGAAAGGGGTTCATGTAGGATAATAGTTTAGGGCATTAGGGGGTAATTTGGACTTTAAATTTAAGTGTTATGTCTAATAAGTGCTAAGGTAACATTAAATTAATGCATTTGTTTAAGTACTAATGGGGAACAAAACATAATGGTAGGGGAAGGCTTAAAAGGGATTGATTAAAATATGTTGCCCATGCCTGTTTGAACATTAAATAAGGAAAAGACAAGGGGTGATGGGGAAAACATACTCTAGTGGGGTACTAAAAGAAGATCATGGGCAGAATTAGTTAAAAACAAATTCTGCCTAAATGCTCTTGAGAGCTGGCAAGGTCAGTGTTTGGGTATAAGTGGAGAGGACTAGGAATCAGTTTGAAAAAAGTTTTTTTTGGAGAGTTTTTCTAAGGTTTCAGTTCTTAGGGAGCATTTTGAAAACTTTGAGGGCATTCAGTTCTAATTTGAAACATACAGAGAATTTGAGATGTCAATTTTAAGAGCTTTTTTTTGAGAACTTTCAAATTGCTAGCCACTGGAGTCAGTAGTGTTTTCTACTTGGTTTTCTAGTAGACTTTTGGTTTCAGTCGAGACATTCTCGGATCAGTTTGAGCGTTTTGTTGCTGTGTTATGTTTCTAGGGTCAATTTGAAGGTCATTTGGGTTTATTCGAATCAGTTTTGGGTTAATCTATTCATCTTGTTGGTTCAAAACATTTCTGAACTCTTCCTGGATTGATAAATATATTTCTGGGCTAAACTGATGTGTTCGTGGCTGTTTGAACTCCAAATCCGCTGTTACACTTGCTGTTCACTGCCACTGATTTTCTCCTTCTTCATTGTTATAACTTCCAGGTACACCTTTGGATCACCCTGATGTAACTTTGAGTTGAGTTTAAATAGAAACACTGGCCAAATTCGAGTTCATCTGGATGCTATCAATTGATTTATCATTTGATAGTTGCTAGTTAAATGCTTAGTATTTGTTTTTGCATTATTAGAACAACTGTTTGGATTATATGTTGTATGGACTATTCTAGACTGTCTTAGCTTACTAGTTCATTCAGTATTACCAAGGTAGTATGGTATAGCTTAATTCAATTCCAGTAATTCATCTCCAGTAGTTATAAAATTGATCCAAATAGTTTTATATGTAAAAAACAGGTTCGGCGGGTTTTGTTGGCTGTAGTGGGGTGTGATGCAGCAATTTGCACTAGTTAAATGCAGGATGTGGTTCCATATTTTTCTTGGTAGTTTATGGTAGGCAACAGTTTGAAGTTCATGTCTATTTGTTCTAGGTCCGGATATATTGACAAAAGAAATGCGAGTTTACTTTTTAAATTTTTTTAACTTGAGGTGCTATGATTAGGACATTATGTTAAATAATAGGTTGAATCAAGGTTACTCGTTACAGTACTGATAATATTGAAGCATGCCCATTTCAATTTAAAGTTCTGATTAATTAGCTAGTTTTCATTTGCTGAGAATATGGTAGTTAATTAATGATGGGGTGTCTCTTTATAAACGTCATGTTTCCGGTAAATCAAAAGTTTCTTCAGGAATTTGGGCTCACTCTTAGGCCCAGTTGAGAGATGACCCAGTCTCATCCCTGCATCCCCATTCATTTCAGTTTTGACTTGCCTTATTTGAGTGCTGCATTGAGCAGTCAATAGGATTCGATCCCTCTCCGCCATTGGGCTTGTTCTGCTTTTCCAGCACGGGTTGGCTTCAGGCCCAAATGCTGGAATCTAATAAAGCTAATTTGTTTTAATTCAAGAAATTTTTGATATCGTAGTAATGATACATGGACTTGTTAAAATAATTAGGACCTTTTTCTTTTACTTTAGAGACAAACAAAAATATATAGAAAATCGTAGTCGCTTGTAGGTTTGTCCTTTAAAATAATAGATGAGACGAGCCTCGCTAAATAAAGCTACAAATTGCGGGGCCCTCAATAAATGGTTAAAAATGAAACATTTAGAATTCGGGATGGGCCATTTAGTGAATTTCACGGCCCTCCCCAAAGATAATAATGCGCTAGTCATTCTAGACGCGCTTTTGATAATTTACTTACTTAAACTCGGGTGCACATTTATGTGACCCAAATCCAAATCTCAGCAGAGTTGAAATGTGTCAATAACCACAGGTGCATTGATGTGACGTGGTTCGATATATATTTTCACGACGTTGCAACTCTCATTAAAAAATAATAATAATAAAAGCGGTAAAAAGTTAAAATTTGCACATAGGTTCAACATGTATTAAAATCAGATAAATAAGCCGAATATGACAGTTGAGCGACCGTGCTAGAACCACGGAACTCGGGAATGCCTAACACCTTCTCCCGGGTTAACAGAATTCCTTACTCGGATTTCTGGTTCGCGGACTATAATACAGAGTCAATATTTTCCTTGATTCGGGATTCAACCGGTGACTTGGGACACCATAAATCTCCCAAGTGGCGACTCTGAATCATTAAATAAAATCCCGTTTCGATTGTCCTTTAATTGGAAAAACTCTATTACGCCCCTGCGGGCGCAGGTAAAAAGGAGGTGTGACAAACACTTACCCCAATCAATCCTCTGAAAATCCCCTAAAAAATTGTCTTCTCCCGAGCTCCATAGCTCCAAAAATGAAAAAATGGTCGAAATCCTCGAAATAGAGTACTTTATAAGGCTGCCCAGGCTTCCTCTTTCGCGAACGCAGGACGACTATCGCGTCCGCGATGAATAAAAAATATCGGCTCCCAAAATGCTCTACGCATTTGCGGCACAAGCCTCACGAACGTAATACCTACTGGACAATGAACAAAGCGCGAAGCAAAGAACACAACATCAACACATCGCAAACGCGACACCCAAAGCGCAAACGCGAAGAACAGAATTCACCACCTCGAGAACAATCTTTGCGAACGTGAGTCCCTGACCGCGAAGGCGATGAAGAAAAATCTCTGCAACAAAAACCAGCAAAACTGCCAAGTCCAAAGTCCAAAAATTGATCCATTTACCACCCGAAACACACCCTAGGCCCTCGAGACCTCAACCAAACATGCCAACATATCCCATATCATTATGCAAACTTGTTCCAACCTTCGGAACGCTCAAAACAACATCAAAACACCAAATCATCATCTAATTCAAGCCTAAGAATTCCAAAAACTTTCAAATTTCACTTTCGATCAAAAAGTCTATCAAACCTCGTCCGAATGACCTGAAATTTTGCACACACATCACAAAGGACCTACTCCAATTTCTGAAATTCCATTACGACCCGATATCAAAATTTTCACTGCTGACCGTATAATATCAAATTTCCAATTTCGCCAATTCAAGCCTAAATCTACCACAGACCTCCAAAATACATTCCAGACGCACTCCCAAGTCCAAAATCACCTAATGGAGCTAACCAAATCATAAAATCCAAATCCGAGATCGAATACTAAAAAGTCAAAACTTGGTCAAATATTTCAAATTTTTAGCTTCAAATTGAGAACTGTTCTTCCAAATCCATTCCGATTATCCTGAAAACCAAAACCGGCGATATACATAAGTTATAATACATCACACGAGGCTAGTCATGCACGAGAACTGGCGAGCAAAGTGCAAAAGCTCAAAACGACCGGTCGGGTCGTTACATCCTCCTTCACTTAAACATACATTCGTCCTCGAACATACCCAAAGTTGTTCCGAAAACCATCAATCGCTGAGTAACCTTACCATGCACATACCCGGGGGTGATCCCACGTCACCCTATCTCATATAGGTCTGATAACACAATGTAACTGAAATTTTAGAGTCCAACCTAGCCCATAAACCTTAGAACCACATTTCCACTTTTAAAATCTTCTACAAGATCAGAACCTAACATATATACTCTGAATAAGCCCGAACAAGCTGTAACAAACCATACCCGCAGCCTCATATGCAATTACATGATATACCACATAGCTCAAACTCTCGTAGCGATAACTTCTGATCACAATTATTGCTCAGAACAACCGAATATCGATAATAAACATCTTATAAAATAAAGCCCCATTCCAACACTTCCGTATACTGCCAATGATAAATGAAACACGTAGAAAGTCATAACCATTCCTCAGATTAACCATTCGCGAAGCCACTTCTCCTTTGGCAAGTATCATAGCAAATTTCTAAGCCGAACATCGATATTATCCCTCCAACATGCTGAAATCGAATCCGTTTGTATTCATTCTAGATCCCAACGATCTCATCTAATCCAACCCAACTACGCTGGTGACATGACAAATCAATACCACCTAAAGCCGCAACTCGTGCAATCTGCACACTAATAAGCAATAATCCGAACGTACTCAAATCATGAAGAATGACTCAAATGAGAGAGCAGTACTACAAGCTCACCAGTACCACCACAACACAATGCTAAGAACCCATCACATGTCGTAGAACCAGAACACACGAATCTAACCCGAAGGATCATACCTCGACATAACTTCGCCGCAATGCGTGACCCTATCCAAACACTGGTTCGCATGAGATGCCTCAAATCACCATGCTTAAAATCATCAACCAAGCACAATTTGATGCCTAGCACCCAAAAATGAATCACCATAACCATGGAGAAGCAAATGACGCAATGCCATATCAGTCTGAAAGAACATACCCAATGCGCAACGAATTAGGCATTTGCTCAAGTTCCGCTATAAAGCTCAAATAGAATCGCACCATATGCAGATATAACCAACAAATCACAACTCCTCGTAACACAGAAGCGTAACTCATAGATGCTTCAGAACAAGGATAAGCTCAACAATAATCGAATGGCACATCTCTTAACAATAACAGTTCGGAGTCAATAATTTTGACCCGGTGCAGAACACACATCCATGTTGGGCCTACCAATGAACCACACATCAACTCTGGTCACACACAACAGATAAATAACCCTCCAAAGGTTCATAATGACTGAATCATAGCACATACTAATATCTAACTAGCTTACCCACATCTTTACAGTCCACAATCGCGAAATAATCTGTTTATGAGAACTCCCAGTCTCCAAATCCATAAAGCACACAAATCACCATATCTGATCCCAACTCCACTGCCCGAATATTTAACACTTCCCTACTACTCGATCATCCTGCGAGGGGTACTTCTAAAAATTCTTCTGCGCCACCAGCAAATCTTGAATATCAGCAGTCGATCAGATAAGATAGTGCCACAATACCAATAAAGTATCGATAACTCAAACACATTGCCCTTTCTTAAATGTATACTCTCATCAAGCCACACCAATCAGTGACCTCATTTATCTAGTCATTTGAAGCTGTCCATGCTGCCTAAGAGTTTATGACCTTCCTTTCAAAACTGAACCGTGACCTTACACGTGCAAATCTTGACCCCACACAACATACCATACCATCCTACGATAAATATGAGAATTTTATAATCCACTCTGAGCTACAAGCAACTATGTACTCAGCTAGCCAAGAACTTTTCCATTTGATCTCATCTAGGAGAAATTCATTATACATCCCATGCTCCTCATGCCAGTAGAAAATATACATCTCTAACCGTGGTATAAACCATCAAGAACTCTCTGAATTCCATTTGCACTAGACCAAACTGTCAGAACTAAATTCCTCTAACTCAACCCAGCTACGTAGGCCATCAAAACCTAAGAGCATTGCCACAAAACACCTGTAGAAACCTAGTTCATCATAAGCACCTAAGAACCGATCATATCCATTACCCTGTCGATCCAACCTACTACCAAGCTGTCCTAATTCTCTGAGTTTCTTCCGAATTACCTTCAAATTGATACGTTTCCTTGCTAGTACACACCTATCCTTAACTAAAACTTTCCCCATGAACTTTATCTAAAAATCACACCGGCCCAAGGCTCATAAACCCTCGCATTCCTCTGAAGCACCCCCAAAAGTACCACAACCGAGATACCCGCTTTGAGAAGACCTTCTGCGAATCTAAAGTCATTACCTTCACCTTCCTGATACTGATTTGTAGAATCCATAATAATATAGAAATACCACAAGTCTTGACACCCTCCAATACAAACCTCAGTTTCTAGCCAAATATACAACCTGAAAATCTCCAATTATTACATGTAAAATAATCTTGAACCCATTAGACCCATTCTCGAGAGTTGTCTACTCTACTCAAATCGCAATTAGACCGATCAAACGGACCGGACAACCTATGCTCCAATAGCACTCTAACACCACAGAATGTAACCTCACCTTAATGCAACCATGAAACTTCATGTCCCATGTACCGTGCATCCTTTACCAATAACAACTCAAGCCATTCCATATATTCTTATACGCCAATGAAGCATAACATAACCCCTATCCAAAATTTCCTTTATTTAGGTCATCCTCGATCTCAACCTCTATAAGCCATAACTGATTCACCAATATGCCCCAAATTGGAACCATCATAGCACATAACCGTGCAATCAACTGATCAATAGCAGGCTCCCCCCCACTTGGCTCAAAGCTATAGATCAAAACACACCATAACTCATAATGCATATTCTCGATTACTGCCATAATACCATAGTGAGATTAAACTCAGTCCCTCATAAGCTCATGCAACACAGACCATCTAGTACTTCAAATCATTTGCAAAATTTGCGTTCACCCTTGTAACGGTCAAGACAACTTTTCTACGGGAGCCAAACTCAAACTGTAGCACGTATAATTTCACTGATAAAAGAAGACTCACAACAACCATCATAGGGACCACGTAACTTCAGAACACTCCGCAGAAGATAATCCACTTGCTTGCCTCAAACTGGCATCTCTTTATATTCTTCCATAATCATAATTATTACCCGGTCACTTACCCTTCCTAAGTTTGGACTCATATCACGACATGAAATTTACTCCATTTTCCAAGTAGACAACATGAAAAAAAAGATCCTTCATCATACCTACAACTCGAGCTATACATCAACTCACGATGAAAATCAAGCACCAGACAGTTCTTACTACCCCTAAACATACCCTTCTCGCCTCATTCAAATCATACGAACACATCTCGCAGTCACATCACACCCATCACGTAACTATACAGTCACCACTTCCCTTAATAGGGACACTATTGAACATATAAATCTAGAAACACGCACTCACAAAAATTAACAACTCAGGGCTCATACCGGCAAGGCCCGGCCTCAAGTCCTCCAGACTGGCCCAACATCAACATACAGAAATCATATCTCACCCCTTGATTAGGGAATCACAAGCCATCTATGCACATCTGATACTGAGCGCTTATGCGCACATACGAATGCGTGGAAGGAATTCAAAGAGTTACATTTCAAGCAGAATCAAGGATGCATGATAAGAATTCAAGAATGTAAAGTTTTTCCTAAAGGTTCTGCAGCCTCCCGAGGATAAGTACAGACGTCTTCATACCGATTTGCGAGACTCTACTAAAGGCTCTAATACCAACTTGTCTCGACCCCAAAAAACTAACCCCGTCATGATGGCGCCTATCGTGAAACTAGGCCAGTCGACACAATTCCCGAATCAACCATTTTCTAATAAAAGTCATTTTTATACCATTTATTAATCAATAATCTTATGATGTAAGTATAAATGAACAGTGCGGAATAAATACACAAGCCCGACATCGGGGTGTCACTAGTCTTGAGCATCTACTACAACTGTGTAACAACATAAAGACCAACATAGCCAGAAAAATCCCAAGAATACATTAAGGAAGAATAAGGAGGGAGAAAAGCAGGGCTGCGATCGCCAGGTAGCTACCTTGCAAACTCCGATGAACCTACCACCGAGCTCAGAAATACCTGAATCTGCACACAAGGTGTAAGGAGTAATGTGAGTACGCCAACTCAGTAAGTAATAAAAGTAAATGAAGACTGAGCAGTAAGAAATCATGTAAACCACGTCATAGCACCACAACGGTTACAGTACGTTCCCAAAACAGGATACCATTCAAATCATTTTGTTAAATTTCCAACTTCAGTAAAATCCTTTAGAAAATATCTTTCTAATCTTTTCAATGGAGGGTTAATGAATTATATATAGTGAAAGTGATGAAAGTCATAATCTGCCCCTCGAGCAAAACATAGTTCGTATACAGCCCCTCGGCAAACAGAAATTCATAACCATTTTATAACTTAAAAACTTCAGTTTAAATGAAAGTTGTTTAAAGCATTTATTCAATATTTTCAATAGAGGCTCGGTCTAAAGATGAGTGAAAGTAGTAATTTAATCAACATATTCAACAGAAACTCACTTTAAAGAGGAGTGAAAGACAGTAAGTTCATAAACAGGCCCCTCAGGCAAAGCATCGCTCGTATATGTGTATATATATAGCCCCTCGGGCAAGCCACTCAGTCACTCATGACTCAACTCTCAGCAATCAGCGCTCACACTCAACAATCATGCTCAATAGGTACCTTATCATAACCGCTGCGACGTGCAGCCCGATCCATATATATATCCATATATATATATATATATATATATATATATATATATATATATATATATATATATATTGTTGCGGCGTGTTTTCCGATCCATAAATATATAATCCTCACAACCAGGCCCTCGACCTCTCTCAATCATTAATCTCACAATCAGACCCTCAGTCTATCTCAGTCATCAACCTCACAATCAGGTCTTCGGCCTCTCTCAGCCATCAACCTCACAAGCCACTCGGACTATTAGTAAAACAGGGCGTTCATCTCAAAATATCATTTATAGTATCAACATTTAGTAAATAAGGCTGAGTTAAGAAATCAATAAAACACAGCATGACTGAGTACAATTATTAAGTCAAAACAGTGAGGGATAGTAGTTAAAAAGCCCCATAAAGGTCTAAAACAGTTGGCACGAGGCCCAAATATGGCATTCCGCCCAAAACATAGCAATACTTTTCGAAACGCAATGGTTCCAAATAGTTTTCAATCAAATACGCGACTTAACAGTCGTATGGGACACACCAAGTCACAATCTCCAATGGTGCATGAAACCACGCTCATCATCTAGCGTGTGCGCCACCTCAAATTAGACAATGATGTGGAATCCCGGATTTCATACCCTCAGGACAGCATTTACAATCATTACTTACCTTAATCCGGTCCAAACTTTAGCCCACGATGCCTTTGCCTCTTGAGTCACTCTCTAATTGCTCCGAATCTAAGTAAAATCAGTTCCACATCATTAATACACACTATAGGAACAAAGCCCAAGAAAAAATAATCGAATTAACTCAAAAATCTCGAAATTGGCCAAACTCGACCCCCGGGCCCACGTCTCGAAATCCGATAAAAATCACATTAATAGAATCCTTATCCTCCCACGAGTCTATACATACTAAGAACATCAAAATCAGACCTCAAATGGCCCCTCAAATCCCCAATTCAACTCTCTAATTTTTCTTCCCAATTTTCATTACAAATTCCCAAATTAAATGATAAAATTAAGACAAAATCATGGTATTTAACAAAATTTGGGTGAAGAACACTTATCCCAATCAATCCTCTGAAAATCTCCTTCAAAACCGTCTTCTCCCGAGCTCCAAAAATGCAAAAATGGTTGATATCCTCGAAATAGAGTACTTTATAAGGCTGCCCAGGCTTTCTCTTTCGTGAACGTGGGACGACCATCGCATCCGCGATCAAGAAAAAATATCGTATCATGCCCCGAGCCTGGGGGAGAGACCGGCACCCAGTGCCTCCCTTATCCTTGCATACCACTTTCGACTAAGAGACTCTGAGCATGTAATATCATACTTTGCCATGGGCCACATTGCAAGATAATGTGCGATACAAAATATAAAGCTGAATAGGAGACTAACACTGACTAAACGTCAACATAGAGCTGGGCCAGCAAGGCCATCATAATTACTACAACTGACAAACCAACAAAATATATGTACAGGGCCTACAAGCCCAATATACTGTACTAACTGACATGATATATCTACAAGCCTCTACTGATAGATGTACTATGATCGGAATAGGGACTCGACTAACCCATAACCTATCTACATATCTACACAAAATACACACCACACTGCTAGACCCGGCAACTCCGAAAGAAGAGGAGCTTACCGATAAAGCTGAGCTCGGGCAACACCTACTAAGGAGGTCTACCTGTCTGTCTGTCTGAACCTGCATGCATGAAATGCAGCACCCCCAGAAAGGGACATCAGTACAAAATAATGTACCGAGTATGTAAGGCAATATATTGAAGCTGAAATTGAACTGATAATATAATAACTGAAAACAGTTGGGAGTCAAGAAAATCTGAAGTTATGCTCATCTCCTGATACTGACTCAACTTTATCAATATAGTGAGTAAAATAGCTGTCCGGCCCTATAAGGCTCGGTATACATATATATATGCTCTGACGTAGTAGGCTCTCTCATAAGCGCTCGGCCATACTAGGCTCTGTATCTCGACCAACTGGGCTCACTCATAAGCGCTCGACCACAGTAGGCTCGGTATATATATAACTGCTCTGCCGTAGTAGGCTTGCTTATATGCGCTCGACCATACTACGCTCTGTGTCTCGACCAATTGGGCTCGCTCATAAGCGCTTAACCCCAATAGGCTTGGTATATAACTTACCATCTCATCAGAGGTTGCCCAATAGGGGCCTGCCCATCGATTATAGCTCGATGGTAATGAAAATACTTTTAATACTATACATATGTCAACTCTCTACTCTTTTGACCGGAAGAAGAAAATACTCAACTGAATATGCAGTCCCGATAAGAAGAATATGGTAACTTACAAAACTAGGAAAATATATGTAATTTGCGAGACTAGCAAAATATACGTAAATTTTGGGATATGAATTTTTCTCTATGGCTCGTTATCAAACTTGTATAATTACGAGATCATGCCAAAATGAAGGAAGAGCTTAGCCTTAACATACCTGGAGTAGGAACAACTCCATATAATTATCCCGTTGAAAACCTTCGTGGATTGAACTTAGACCCAAAAATTTAATTTAAGATTCTGTGTTTTTTGAACTTTGAGGAACGAAATTTGGCTTAAACTCCGAAGTAATGATTTGATTCTAATTTGTGAGGCTTGAACATTTTGGATGAGCTTAAAATGCTTCTTCTTTCACTTGGATAATGACATAACGAGCAATTGTTCTTTTGGTCTTGAAATGAATTGAATTGCTTTTTGATTGATAAAGCTAAAAAGTCTTGATAAGACTTTGTATTTTAAAGTCTTGCCACATATTCAAGGTGATTGATGAATCACCATAATAAGGGGGTGGGAGGCTGCCACGTATCTTTATGGGGAAGATATTTTTATTAATTTATCCACTTATTAGTTAACCGAGTAATATTTCGTTACCCGATAATTAATATATTACTCGCATAATTTAAAAATTATCACAAATTTTTAAAATTTCATTTATTTTCAAAATATTTCATATATACTTTATATATTATACTACCGTGGTCATATGGTACCTTGCATGGTACTAGTTTATAATTATCAGGTATTATTACTTGATCTGTATTTTATCCAAACTTGGCCATTTTCAACAAAACTCATTTTCTCTAATTCGTGCATCCTTTATCCTTCATGACACTTATTTATCGCTTATTATAAATAGTGTAAATACATTAACGTCAAGATGATATCATCCCCGAGTCTATGTCACTTTACTGAAGGCGAAACCTTAACGTACAAAAAACGCAAGATGTAACATCCTTCCCCCCTTAGAAACATTTGTCCTTGAATGTCCAACTTCCCGTGATCTATATAACTTTGGCAAGGTCGCCTCTGCAACACCACCACCACCAACTCTCCCCATAGAAGCTTAATAATCCAACGACACACATGACCATAATTATGAATAACGATAATGGCCTCTCATGACCAACAACAATATCCAACACGAGAATTTATACACGTACCTTCTGATTATGATGCCTCAGTCGGATCCTTTTCTGGAGGAGGAAATAAGTAGGGATATCTACACTTCATGCTTTCCTTGGACTCCCAGGTCATCTCTTCTACATTGTTGTTTCTCCAAAGTACTTTCACGGAGGCTACCTCCTTATTCTGCAGCTTTCGGATTTGTTCGTCTAGGATGGAAATCGGAACTTCCTCGTATGATAAGTTCTCTGTAAACTGTACGTCATTCGTGGGCACCATTCGGGTAGGATCGCCAATGCACTTTCGTAAAATAGATACGTGAAATAACAGATGGACAGACTCCAATTCCAAGGGCAATTCTAACTCATAAGCTACTTGGCTCACTCTCCGAATGATCCTATAAGGTCCAATATACCGTGGGCTAAGTTTGCCTTTCTTTCCAAACCTCATCACACCTTTCATAGGTGACACCTTTAAGAATACCCAGTCATCAACCCTGAACTCTAAATCTCGTTGTTGTACCTTAGAATATGACTTCTGATGACTCTAAATTGTTAACAGTGCTCCAGGATAAGCTTTACTTTTTCTATGGCCTGCTGAACCAGGTTTGGTCCATATAACCCAGATTCTCCAACATCAAACCACCCTATAGGAGATCTGCACCTGTGCCCGTACAAAGCCTCGTACGGAGCCAACTGGATACTGGAGTGGTAACTGTTATTATATGCAAACTCGATAAGAGGTAGATGTTCATCCCAACTTCTTTTAAAATCTAGCACACATGCTCGCAACATATCCTCGAGCGTCTGAATTGTGCGCTCGGCTTGTCCATCCGTTTGTGGATGAAAAGCTGTGCTGAGATTAACCTGAGTTCCTAGACCTTTCTAAAATGACCTCCAAAAATGTGCTGTAAACTGGGACCCACGGTCAGATATAATAGATATTGGCACTCCGTGTAGTTGCACTATTTCTTTAATATATAACTTTGCATAATCTTCTGTTGTATAAATAGATTTGACCAGTAGGAAATGAGCTGATTTCGTGAGTTTGTCGACTACCACCCATATGGAATCGAACTTACGTTGAGAACAAGGTAAACCCATGATAAAGTCCATGTTTATCGCCTCCCATTTTCATGTCAGGATCTCTATAGTCTGCATTAGCCCTCCGGGCTTTTGGTGCTCTATTTTCACCTGCTGGCAACTAGGGCATTGAGCGACATACTCAGTAATGTTCTTCTTCATATCGTTCCACCAATACACATCCTTAATGTCATGATACATCATTGTCGACCCAGGGTGAATGGAATACCATGAATAATGTGCCTCTGACATAATCCTATATTGTAGTCCTGCTGCATCTGGAACATACAAACAACCCTGTATCTGAGAACCCCATCTCCTTTGAGTTCTAACAATGACTTATTCTGTTGTGGAACCCGCTCTCTCAACTTGACTAACTTTGGATCCTCGTATTGCCTTTCCTCTACTTCATCTATGAGAGATGATTTTGCAGTATTTTGGAGTACAACTCCTCCATTGCTAGAGTCTACTACCCGAACCCCCAAACAAGCCAATTGATGAATCTCTCTTGTTAATTGTCTTTTCTCGGCCTCTACATGTGCTAAGTTACCCATAGATCGACGACTTAAGGCATCTGCTACAACATTAGCTTTCCCTGGATGGTAGAGAATGTTAACATCGTAGTCTTCCTCAAGCCACCACCTCTGTTGCAAATTCAACTCTTTTTACTTGAAGATATATTGCAGGCTCTTATGGTCTGTGAATATATCAAGATGCACACCATATAAATAATGTCGCAATATCTTAAGTGCATGGACAACCACAACTAACTTGAGGTCGTGGGTCGGATAATTACACTCATGCTTCTTTAACTATTGTGAAGCATATGCAATTACTTTCCCATGTTGCATCAGGACACATCCTAACCCGACACCTAAGGCATCACAATACATGGAATAACCATCTGGACCTTCTGAAAGTGCTAGAACTGGTGCTGAGGTCAACCTTTTCTTAAGCTCTTGGAAACTCTGTTCACATGCCTCTGTCCACTGAAACTTAGTCGCTTTCTGCGTCAGCTTAGTTATTGGTGCTGAAAGAGAAGAAAAACCCTCTATGGACCTCCGGTAATATCTTGCTAAGCCTAGAAAGCTACGAATCTCTGTCGGGGTGGTAGGTCTAGGCCAAGATTTCACAGCCTCAATCTTATGAGTGTCTACCTTTATACCTCTGTCGGATACAATATGCCCCAAGAATGCTACGGATTTCAACCAGAACTCACACTTAGAAAACTTAGCATACAATTTATTATCACGGAGGGTTTGGAGTACTGCTCGAAAGTAATCCACATGCTCATCCTCTGAACGTGAATAAACCAGAATATCATCAATAAAGACTATCACGAACAAATCCAAATATGGCCGGAATAGGCTATTCATCAAGTCCATAAATATGGCAGGTGCATTTGTCAACCTGAAGGACATAACAAGGAATTCAAAGTGGCCATATCGGGTCCTAAAGGCTGTCTTGGGAATATCTTTCTCCCGAACTCTGACCTGGTGGTACCCCGACCTCAAATCTATTTTTGAAAAGCATCTAGCTCCTGCAACTGATCAAACAAGTCGTCTATCCTTGGAAGAGGATACTTATTCTTAATAGTTACCTTGTTCAGTTGCCTATAATCGACACACATCCTTAGCGAGCCGTCTTTCTTCCGTACAAATAATACCGGTGCACCCCAAGATGAGGTACTGGGTTTGATGAAACCTTTCTCCAGTAAATCTTTTAACTTCTCCTTCAACTCCTTTAATTCGGCAGGTGCCATTCTATATGGAGGGATAGATATTGGTTGCATTCCCGGAAGTAAATCAATTCCAAAATCAATCTCTCGCTCTGGAGGAATACCTGGAAGTTCATCTAGAAATACATCTGTGTACTCCTTTATTACTGGAATAGACTGAAGTGTAGGTATCTCATCATCTGCATCTTTAACTCGCACAATATGATAAATGCACCCTTTTGCGATCATTTTCCTCGCCTTCTGATAGGAAATAAACCTGCCTCTGGTTGTCGCTGTATTACCTACCCAATCAAGGACTGGCTCACCCAGAAAATGAAATCTGGCTGTCTTTGCTCGACAATCAACTGTGGCATAACAAGCTGCCAACTAGTCCATGCCCATGATAGCATCGAAATCCACATCTCTAGTTCAACTAGGTCGACTAAGGTTGGACGACCACAAACTGTTATCGTACAACCTCGGTAAATGCATCTAGCGATAATCGATTTTCCGATCGGTGTCGATACTGCAAAAGGATCACTTATTATTTCAGGCACTATACCAAATTTCCACGCGACAAATGAGGTAATATAAGATAAGGTAGATCCTGGGTCTATCAAGGCATAAACATCGTGAGAACAAATGGTCAACATACCTGTCACAATGTCTGGTGAGGAATCTTAGTCCTGTCAACCTGCTAGCGCATAGATATGATTCTGGTTACTACCTGAACTGGACCCTCTACCTCTGCCTCGACCTCTACCAGCCGAAGACTAAGACTCACGCCCTGAAGGATGCACAGGCATAGCTGATCCCGTTGTTGAATTCGCTGGCTGCGCCATACCCCCAAAATCTCTATTTGGGCAATCTCGCATCATATGCCTTGGACGTCTACAAATATAACAAGCATCGGAACCGACTCGACATTGGCCCAAGTGTCCTCGACCGCAGATGGCACATTGCGGCGGAAATGGCCATGTTTGTCTCGAACCTCATTGTTGCTGCAAACTTGATGCTTGGAAGCTCTCACCTGGTCCTGAATGAGCATAGCGGTCATACCTGTAACCCTGTAGCTGAGTTGGTGAAGGTCTACGTAGCCGTTCAAAGTACTGGGGCCTGTAGCTACCTTGAGACTACTCTTGAAACCTGGCAAATCTCATCCTCTTACACTGCCCTGAATAAGTCCTCTTCGCACTCTGCTGTTGACGCCTACCCCTCTCTATATTCTAGGCAAATGCCTAAATCCACGAGATATCCATACTATCCTGTAATGCAACGGTGGCACACGCCTCGGTCAACTCTGGGGCCATCCCTACTATAAACCTGTGGATCTTGTCCCCCATAGTAGCAACTATGGATGGTGCATATCTGACCAATGAGTCAAAATGGAGACTATATTATCGAACACTCATATTGCCCTGCTTGAGGGCTAGAAACTAATCGAGTCGAACCTGTCAGATCTCTCATGGTAAGTACTGGTCAAGGAAAACATCTGAAAAATTCTCCCAAATAGCAGGAGGTGCATCACGTCCCCTGGACCTTTCTCATCCCTCGTACCAAAGGATGGCTATATCTCGGAGTCGAAAAGCTGCTAACTCAACTGCCTCTTTCTCCGTGGATGCATAACCCAAAAGATCCTATGAAGCTGATCTATGAAATCTTGCGGGTCTTCCCTCTGATCTGTCCCCGTGAACTCTGGGTGATTCAAAGCAATAAACTTTTAGACCCTTGAACTCCCAGATCCCTCAAAAGGTCCTGCACTAGCGGATGCCCTAGATTGTTGCTGGGTAGCTACCAACTATGCCAACAAATGCACCGCACTTCTCAAGTCCTGATCTGATGAAAGTGGAGGGGGAACTGGATGTGCGGTCTCCCTAGGAATCTCCTCAGGTAGAGGAGGAGCCGGTAATCGCTGGGTAGGGGTCTCTCCCTGTGACTCCGATTGGGCCCCATCTGTTGGGGGTACCCTGCTAGTCCCCTCACCTACTGTTGTTTCTCTCCTTTGGCTAGCCATAGTCTTCCTAGTTACCGTCATCTGTGCATGCAAACGTCAACACGTAAGTTTAAATCAAATTTCCTATAACTCAGTGCTACATTACGATTCAGATTTGAAAGAAGGGTAAGCAACTCCTAAATGCCCTGTAGTCCCCTGCTTATATAATGTGGCGTACCACACATCTATAAAAAAGACCCTACAAGACACGGCTTGTAGACTCCCTAGGACAGAACTGCTCTGATACCACTTTTGTCATGCCCCAAGCCTGGGGGCGAGACCGGCACCCAGTGCCTCCCTTATCCTTGCATACCACTTTCGACTAAGAGACTCTGAACATGTAATATCATACTTTGTCGTGGGCCACATTGCAAGATAATGTGCGATGCAAAATATAAAGTTGAATAGGAGACTAACGCTGACCAAACGTCAACATAGAGCTGGGCTGGCAAGGCCATCATAATTACTACAACTGACAAAGCAACAAAATATATGTGCAAGGCCTACAAGCCCAACATATTGTACTAACTGACAGGATATATCTACAAGCCTATACTGATAGATGTACTATGATCGGAATAGGGCCCCAACCTACCCATAACCTATTTACATATATACACAAGATACACACCACACTTCTAGACCCGGCAACTCCGAAAGAAGGGGAGCTTACCAATAAAGTCGAGCTTGGGCAACACCTACTGAGGAGGTCTACCCGTCTGTCTGTCTGAACCTGCATGCATGAAATACAGCGCCCCCAGAAAGGGACGTCAGTGCAAAATAATGTACCGAATATGTAAGGCAATATACTAAAGCTGAAACTAAACTGATAATATAATAACTGAAAACAACTGGGAATCAAAAAAATTTGAAGTTATGCTCATCTGCGTATACTGACTCATCTCTCTCAATATAGTGAGTAAAATAGTTGTCCGGCCCTATAAGGATCGATATACATATATATATATATGCTCTACCGTAATAGGCTCGCTCATAAGCGCTCGGTCATACTAGGCTCTGTATCTCGACCAACTGGGCTCGCTCACCGCTTGGCCACAGTAGGCTCGGTATATATATAACTGCTCTGCCGTAGTAGGCTCGCTCATATGCGCTCGTCCATACTAGGCTCTGTGTCTCGACCAACTAGGCTGACTCGTAAGCGCTCGACCACAGTAGGCTCGGTATATAACTTATCATCTGATCACAGGTTGCCCAATAGGGGCTTGCCCATCGATTATAACTCGATGATAATGAAAATACTTTTAATACTATACATATGTAAACTCTCTACTCTTTTGACCGGAAGAAGGAAATACTCAACTGAATATGCAGTCCGATAAGAAGAATATGGTAACTTACAAAACTAGAAAAATATATGTAATTTGCGAGACTAGCAAAATATACGTAAATTTTGGGATACAAATTTTTCTCTATGGCTCGTTATAAAACTTGTATAATTACGAGATCATGCCAAAATGAAGGAAGAACTAAGTCTTAACATACCTGGAGTAGGAACAACTCTGTATAATTATCCCATTGGAAATCTTCGTGGATTGAACTTAGACCCAAAATTGAATTTAAGATTGTGTGATTTTTGAACTTTGAGGAACGAAATTTGGCTTAAACTCCGAAGTAACGATTTGATTCTAATTTGTGAGGTTTGAACGTTTTGGATGAGCTTAAAATGCTTCTTCTTTTCACTTGGATAATGACAGAATGAACAATTGTTCTTTGGGTCTTGAAATGAATTGAATTGCTTTTTGATTGATAAAGCTAAAAAGTCTTGATAAGACTTTGTATTTTAAAGTCTTGACACATATTAAAGGTGATTGATGAATCACCATAATAAGGGGGGGGGGGTTGCCGCATATCTTCTTGAGGGAGATGTTTATATTAATTTATCCACTTATTAGTTAACTGGGTAATGTTTCGTTACCCGGTAATTAATCTATTACCCGCATAATTTAAAAATTATCACAAATTACTTAAAATTTCATTTATTTTCAAAATACTTCATATATACTTTATATATTATACTACCGTGGTCATATGGTACCTTGTATGGTACTAGTTTATAATTATCGGGTATTATTACTTGATCCGTATTTTATCCAAACTTGACCATTTTCAACGAAACTCGTTTTCTCTAATTCGTGCATCCTTTATCCTTCATGACACTTAGATATCACTTGTTATAAATAGCGTAAATGCATTAATGTCAAGATGATCTCATCCCCGAGTCTATGTCAATTTACTGAAGGCGAAACCTTAACGTACGAAAAACGCGAGATGTAACATCTCGGCTCCCAAAATGTTCTACGCGTCCGCGGCACAAGCCTCGCGAACGCGATACCTACTGGAGACATAACTAGGCGAACGCGATCACCAAAGCGCAAACGCAAAGAACACAACATTAACATGTCGCGAACGTGACACCCAAAGCGCAAATGCGAAGAACAGAATTCACCACCTCGAAAACACTCTTTGCGAACGCGAGTCCCTGACCGCTAACGCGATGAATAAAAATCTCTGCAACAAAAACCAGCAAAACTGCCAAGTCCAAAGTCCAAAAATTGATCCATTTACCACCCGAAACACACCCTAGGCCCTCGAGACCTCAACCAAACATGCCAACATATCCCATATCATTATTTAACTTGTTCCAACCTTCGGAACGCTCAAAACAACATCAAAACACCAAATCATCATCTAATTCAAGCCTAAGAATTCCAAAAACTTTCAAATTTCGCTTTCGATCAAAAAGTCTATCAAACCTCGTCCGAATGACCTGAAATTTTGCACACACATCACAAAGGACCTACTCCAATTTCTGAAATTCCATTCTGACCCGATATCAAAATTTCCACTACCGACCGTATAATATCAAATTTTCAATTTCGCCAATTCAAGCCTAAATCTACCACAGACCTCCAAAATACATTCCAGACGCGCTCCCAAGTTCAAAATCACCAAACGGAGCTAACCAAATCATAAAAATCCAAATCCGAGATCGAATACTATAAAGTCAAAACTTGGTCAAATCTTTCAAATTTTAAGCTTCAAACTGATAATTGTTCTTCCAAATCCATTCCGATTACCCTGAAAACCAAAACCGACGATTTGCATAAGTCATAATACATCACACGGGGCTAGTCATGCCCGATAACTAGCGAGCGAAGTGCAAAAGCTCAGAACGACCGGTCGGGTCGTTACACTTTTCTTGATAAATCTCATTAATTTGGTTAGTTGATAATTGGCTTACCTAGCGGGTTGGGTTAGGTGTCATCACGACTAGTTGAATTTTGGATAGTGACATAATAAATCCAACAACCCCTTCATTAAATTCATCCCTTAATCTCACACGATTAGGATGATTCCTATTGTGCATCTACCTATGATGCGCAAATGCGGTCTACACAAACAACAAAACTTGAAATTTATAAGATATTTAAAATTATTTAGCCTATACAAAGTAATTAATAGGTCACGCCAATTCGAAGGTTCATTTTTTAAAGTATTATATTTTTTTAAAATTAAAATCTATCAACATTCGAAATCTTACATTTATCCCTATTCTACGTTATATAAATCTCTCAAAATATAAATTAAATTAAATAGCTTCTTATATGTTCATAAAGTCCATACATGGCCAATAATTTATCAAATCTACAAATTCCTTTTAATATAGCAATTATTAAGTTTTAAATTTAATACTCGTCCATTTAATAAATTAGGAAGCGATAATAAGCTTAACTTCTTAAACTTAAACTAAGGCTTTAAATTATAACTACTTAATACAATTCCAAATCATTCTTCTCTAAAGCTAACAATTCTCCATATATATATATAAACTTCTCAATTGTTAAAACCACATAGGTACTAACCACAATTAAAAGTAAATTTAGTTTCGAGCTTAAATATTAATACATCTATGACAATTCTAAACATAAATCTATGGCAATTCTAAAAAAACATCGATAAAAATTCTAAAATAGTTTCAAATTTAATTTAATTAGGGAACTAAAAAGTATCTAAAACCTAGAGGCAAGATATCAAATTATTTAAAAATAATAAACATATCAAACTTTTTTTTAGGCTTCAGTTTGGTCCTACTTCCAAATTAGTAGGTTCTCTTTATTTTATAAGTTCAAAGCGTGAAAAAGAGTTCGCCAAGAATGGTGGTTGTGCATCTAACAAGCTATTTAATCCAATCAAAATTAGTGTCATAAATAACATGATGTTCGTCAAGAAATGTTTTCAGCATAGAACTTGTTGAACTTTGTAATTATTTTAAAATATTATAATAAAAGAATTTAAGTTATTTACCTTAACAATGTAATTTTTTTTAAAAATATTTATATAGTTTAACATATTATCTCCAGGTAGTTACCAAATCATGTTGCCAATCTAGGATTATCACATATATTTTACTTGCATTGTATAAATAATTTTCAAATCCACGTGTTCAATGACCGCACGCCATGTCATAGTCCGAACGTTTTGGGACAGATGCAATTAGTACCGATAGCTTTTGGAAAATTCGACTACTACTGAGCAATAGTTAAATAATGTAGATTTTACCAGTACATAACCCGAATTAGATCATTACTAATGAAGGTTAAAGAAGAAATTCATGTGCACCAGTTGCTAATAATAATCAAAGTACCAATTTCTACTAGCTGATTTATATTGATTAATAACTTTAGGGTTAGCTTATATAACAATGTACTATTTCCATATATGGATTATCACACATGTTTCTTCAGTCATTATGCAAAAGTATTACTCCAATCGTGAGGGAAGGGGGCGGATATAGGGAAGGGGGTGAGGATGGGGTTGGGGAAGAAGAGAGAAGACAGTGATGTACCTTTTATGGCGAGCAGCGGCTGTCGACGGCTGGGGGAGGGGGTCTTAATGGAGGAAGAAGAGAGAAGAAAGAAAGAAAAGAGAAGAAGAAAGAAATGGGGGCAGGGCTGGGGTTTTAAAAGAAGTCTGCGACTGATTTCGTCACAAAAACAACAATTGTTTCGGTCGCAAATTTAAAAAAATAAGTTGACCAAATTTTAAATAAGGTCGCAAATGGTCAAACAAAATAGTTTGACTTTTAGTTTCTCACCGAATCTGTTAGAATTTTTTGTCCCGATTTTTTGCGCCAAATGTTGCGACCAATGCTGTCGGAAACATAGTCGAAAGCATTTGAAAAAATATAACGAATATTATTTTTGAAATTTCCGACCGAATCGGTCGGAAATTTCCGCCTAAATTTTCTGGTCGGAAACTTTCAGTTGCAAATTTGTTGTTTTATAGTAGTGAAAGTTGCATGAGTTAAGTTTGCAATTGTCACGACCCGGATTTCTCACCGTCGGAATCGTGATGACGCCTAACTTTTAAATGCTAGGCAAGCCAATGGATACGGTTTTAACACATTAATCTTTAACCAAAACAGAAATAAATAATAATTAAAACTAAATAGATATAAAGTGCGGAAATTTATATAACGGTTCAAAACTCTAAAACACGACTAGCCTAGTGATCTAGTATCACAATCCACGAATGTCTAAGAGTTTCTACAAATACTGGATTAAAAGAAAATATATCTGTTTTTCGGAATGAAAGAAAACATGAACTAAAATAGAGGGGAGCAGACTCCAAGGTCTGCGAACGCCGGCAGATCTACCTTGGGTCTCCTGTGGACTGAAGACAGCAACCTCAAACTCTGATCAGTATGGTCCAGTACCGGGATCTGCACAGAAAGTGCAAAGTGCAGTATCAGTACAACCAACCCCATGTACTGGTAAGTGCCGAGCCTAACCTCGGCGAAGTAGTGACGAGGCTAGGACACGACAAACACCATAAACATGTGCAGTTAACAATATACTAACTAAATAACAAGTAATAGAAGTTAAGCAGAGATGAACGGGAAAGGGCAACATGCTTTGGGGGTTCCAACATATAGAATCACAGCAATAAAGGAATCTAAACAGCTAGAACACTTAAACCGATAAAAACAAATAAAAACAGCAAACAGAAAATATACAACATCACCCTTCGTGCTTTTACTCTGAATCCTTACCATGCAATCAATAATAGAAACGTGCACAACATCACCCTTCGTGCTTTATCACTCTTCCTCACCATATGAATAATAGAAATATGCACGACATCACCCTTCGTGCTTTATCACTCTTCCTCACCATATGAATAATATAAATGTGCACGGCATCACCCTTCGTGCTTTATCACTCTTCCTCACCATATGCATAATAGAAATGTGCACAACATCACCCTTCGTGTTTTATCACTCTTCCTCAACATAAGAAACAACAGAAACAATAACAACCCGGGAAGGGCATCACAGTCAAACAACTTCGTTCCATTATTTAATTTCACAATAGAAATCTTAACTTGAGCCAATACTCAACCAATATCCAAAACTAGGAAAACATAATAATACTTGTTTAACATGAGTAATAACTAGTTAAGCAGGAATAATACGTACAAAGAAACACAATGGTCACAAGTATAAGACTCACTCGCATGCTATGACCCGACAATAACGTATAGATACTCGTCATCACACCTATACGTCGTACTTAACAACTAAACAAGTGGAAAATAAGGTAACAACACCTAATCCCTCAAACTAAGGTTAGCCACAACACTTACCTCGATTCCACGGCCACAATCAAACCTTAATTACCGTTTTACCTCTCGATTCTACCTCCAATGCTCTCGTATCTAGTCATAATTAGCTTAATAACATCAATAAATGCTAGAGAATTCAATTCCAATGCTTAATTTTAGGTTTCCCAACATTTTTCCTAAAAAGTCAAAAACCGACCCCGGTCCCACTTGGTCAAAACTCGAAGTTCAGACCAAAACCCGATTACCCATTCACTTCGGAGTCTGGATATACAATTGGTTTTGGAATTCGACCTCAATTTAAGGTCTAAATCCCAAATTTTGAAATTCCTAAATTCTACCCAAAAATACCCAATTCCACCATGAAAGACCCTAGATTTTATGACGAAATCTAGTAAAAAGATGAAATTGATTGAAAGAAATGAGTTAGAAATTGTTTACCTATGATTTAGGGAGAACTACTATCTAGAAAATCTCCTCTTGAAGTTAGGGTTTGAAAATTTGAGAAATGAGTTGAAAATCCCATCCAAGTTATGTATTGTACAACTACAGATGTCGCATTTGCGACCAGAGCTTCGCAAATGCGAAAGGGCTATCGCAATTGTGAAGCCTTCACAATTCCTGTTGCCTTTGCAAATGCGAGGAAAGTGTAGCATTTGCCATCACAGACCTTGCAACTGCGAACAAATGATCGCATTTGCGATCCGTTCCCTTCCCAGACACCTTCGCATTTGCGAAGGTTTATTCGCATTTGCGAACTATGCTGGCACAGCCTTCTAATTGCGATGAAAGGCTCGCAATTGCGATGCCTGATCATGCAATTGTGAGATCAGAGGCCTGCAACAGCTGAACCATACAAGCAATATTTTCCTAAGTCCAAAACACTCTGGGCCCTATCCAAAACTCACCCGAACCCTTGGGGCTCCAAACCAAATATGCACACAAGTCTAGAAACATCATACATACTTGCTCGTGCAATCAAATCGCCAAAATAACATTATAAACAAAGAATTTAACATCGAAACTTATGAAATCCTTAAGAACACTTGAAATTTCTATTTTTATAACTGGATGTCCGAATCACGTCAAATTACTTCCGTTTTCACCAAATTTCATAGATTGGGTTTAAATATTATAAAGGACTTGTATCGGGCTCCAAAACCAAAATACGGGCCTGATACCAACAAGATCAAGTATTATTCAGTTTCTAAAAGCTATTACATTTTCCAGTTAATAATTTTCTTCAAAAATTTATTTCTCGGGCTAGAGACCTCGGAATTTGATTCCGGGCATACGCCCAAGTCCCATATTTTACTACGGACCCTCCGAGACAGTCAAATCACGGGTCCAGGTTTATTTATACAAAATGTTAATAGAAGTCAACTTAAATCAATTTTAAAAGCAAAAACTCAATATTTTTCTCAAATTTTCATATAAGGCTTTCCGGAAGCTCGTCCACACTGTGCACACAAATCGAGGAGAATGAAAATTAGGTTTTTAAGGCCTCAGAATACGGAATCGGATTCTAAAACGAAAGATGACTCTTTGAGTCATCATATTCTCCACCTCTAAAACAACCATTCATCCTCGAACGGACCTAGAAAAGTACCTGAGACGGTGAAAATATGGGGATATCTGCTCCGCATATCAGACTCGGACTCCTAGGTAGCTGCCTCAACAGGCTGACCTCTCCACTGCATACGAACCAAAAGGTAACTCTTCGACCTCAACTGACGAACCTGCCGGTCTAGAATGGCTACCGGCTCCTCCTCATAGGTCAAATCCTTGTCCAGCTGGACACTGCTAAAATCTAATATGTGGGATGGATCGCCGTAATACTTCCGAAGTGTGAACATTGGATGCACAGCTGATAAACCCAGCGGCAACGCAAATTTTTAAGCCACCTCTCCCACTCGATCAAGGATCTCGAAAGGCCCGATGAACCTAGGGCTTAGCTTGCCCTTCTTTCCAAATCTCATCATGCCTTTCATAGGCGACACCCGAAGCAACACTTGCTCACAACACCCTTCATGGGACCACATCATGAACCTTACGGTCGGTATAACTCTTTTGTGTGGACTGAGCTGTACGAAGTCTATCCTGAATGATCTTAACCTTATCCAAGGTATCCTGTACTAAATCTGTACCCAATAATTGAGCCTCCCCCGAATCAAAATACCCAACCAACAATCGATACCGTCTACCATATAATGCCTTATAGGGTGCCATCTGGATGTTCGACTGATAACTGTTGTTGTAGGCAAACTCCGCTAACGGCAAGAACTGGTCCCAAGAGCCTCCAAAGTCAATAACACATGCTCGGAGCATATCCTCCAAAATCTGAATAGTACGCACAGACTGTCCGCCCGTCTGAGGATAAAATGTTGTGCTCAACTCAACTCGCTGCACTGCCCTCCAGAAATGCGAGGTAAACTGCATACCTCAGTCAGAAATGATAGACACGGGAACACCATGAAGGCAAACGATCTCATAGATATAGATCTCTGCCAACCGCTCTGAAGAATAGGAAACTGCCACAGGAATGAAATGCGCTGAATTAGTCAGCCTATCTACAATAACCCATACTGCATCGAACTTCTACTGAGTTTGTAGGAGTCAAAAGATGAAGTCCATAGTGATACGCTCCCACTTCCACTCAGGAATCTCAATCTTCTGAAGCAAACCACCAGGTCTCTAATGCTCGTACTTTAACTGCTGACAATTCAAACACTAAGCTATGTATGCAACAATAACTTTCTTCATCCTCCTCCACCAATAATACTGCCGCAAATCCCGATACATCTTAACGACACCCGGATGAATAGAATACCGGGAACTATAGGCCTCCTCTATAATCAACTCATAAAGTCCATCCACATTAGGCACACAAACTCGACCCTATATCCTCAAAACTCCGTCATCTCCAACTGTAACCTGCTTGGCACCACCGTGCCGCACTGTGTCCTTAAGGACAAGCAAATAAAGATCATCATACTGTCGATCTTTGATACGCTCAAACAAGGAAGAACGAGCGACTGTACAAGCTAGAACACGGCTGGGCTCAGAAAAATCCAACCTCACAAGCTGATTGACCAAAGCCTGAACATCTAAAGCAAACGATCTCTCATCGACTGGAATATACGCAAGGCTGCCCATACTAGCTGACTTCCTACTCAAAGCATCAACCACTATATTGGCCTTCCCAAGATGATGCGAGATGGTGATATTGTAGTCTTTCAATAGCTCCAACTACCTCATCTGCCTCAAATTTAGCTCCTTCTGCTTGAACAAGTATTGCAAACTCTTGTGATCCGTGAACACCTCATACGACACGCCATATAAATAATGCCTCCAAATCTTCAACGCGTGAACAATGGCTGCTAGCTCCAAATCATGAACTGGATAATTCTTCTCATAAATCTTCAACTGCCGCGAAGCATATGCTAACCTTGCCATTTTGCATCAACATCGCACCAAGTCCAATACGAGATGCATCACAATATACTGTATATGGCCTTAAACCTGTAGGCAACACCAACACCGGCGCCGGAGTCAAAGCTATCTTGAGCTTCTAAAAGCTCGCTTCACACTCATCCGACCATCTAAATAGGGCATCCTTCTGGGTAAACCTAGTCATCGGGGCTGCAATAGAGGAGAACCCCTCCACAAACCGATAGTAATAACCCGCTAAGCCCAAGAAACTCCGGATCTCTGAAGCTGATATGGGTCTAGGCTAGTCCTTGACTGCCTCAATCTTCTTAGGATCCACATAAATACCATATGCTGATACGACGTGACCCAGGAATGCAACTAAACTCAACCAAAACTCATATTTCATAAACTTGGCATATAACTGGTTGTCTCTTAGAGTTTGAAGAATAATCCAAAGATGCTGCTCGTGCTCCTCTCGACTGCGAGAGTAGATCAAGATATCATCAATGAAAACAATCACAAAGGAATCCAGGTAGGGCTTGAACACCCGGTTCATCAAATCCATAAAATACTGCTGGGGCATTTGTCAACCCAAATGACATCACTAAGAACTCATAATGCCCATATCGAGTGCGAAAATCTATCTTAGGGATATCAGATGCCTTAATCCTCAATTGATGATAGCCAGACCTCAAATCAATCTTCGAAAACACCCTGGCACCTTGAAGCTGATCAAATAAATCATCAATCATCGGCAATGGATACTTGTTCTTGATGGTGACCTTGTTCAACTACCGATAATCTATACACATCCTCATCGACCTATCCTTCTTCTTAACAAACAACACCGGCACACCCCAAGGCGAGCACTAGGTCTAATAAAGCCCTTATCAAGCAAGTCTTGAAACTATTCCTTCAATTATTTCAACTCTGGCGAGGCCATATGATATGGCGGAATAAAAATGGGTTGAGCGTCCGGAGCCAAATCAATGCAAAAGTCAATATCCCTGTCGGGTGGCATCCTCGGCAGGTTTGCAGGAAATACCTCTGAAAACTCCCGAACAACTGGCACAGAATCCATAGAAGGAACCTCAACACTAGAATAACGAATGTAAGTCAAATAAGCCAAACACCCCTTCTCAACCATACATCGAGCCTTCATATACGAGATAACCCTGCTGGTAGAATGACCAGGAGTCCCTCTCCACTCAAATTGAGGCAACCCCGGCAAAGCTAAGTTCACGGTCTTGGCATGACAGTCCAATATATCATGATAAGGTGACAACCAGTCCATCCCCAAAATAACATCGAAGTCAACCATACCGAGAAGTAGAAGGTCTACACTAGTCTCAAGGACCCCAATAACAACCACGCACGAACGATAGACACGATCTACAACAATAGAATTACCCACCAGCGTGGACACATATACAAGAGCACTCAAAGAATCACGAGGCATAACCAAATATGAAGCAAAATAAGAAGACACATAGGAGTATGTAGACCCTGAATCAAACAGAACTAAATCATCTCTGCTACAAACCAGAATAGTACCTATGATAACTGCATCGGAGGACTCAGCCTCAGGCCTAGCTGGGAAAGCATCACATCGAGGCTGGACCCCACCACTCTAAACTACATCCCTGAGATGGCCTCCTGCTGGATGGCCTCCACCTCTAGCGGCCTGACCTCCACCTTTAACACCTCGACCTCCACCTTTAGCTGCCTGACCCCTACCTCTAGCTGGCTGAGCGGGTGGTGGAACATCCGGTGCCGGAATTATGGCACGAGAACCCTGATGCTGAGATCTGCTTGAGGCTCGAGGGCAAAATCTAGCAATGTGTCTCGGATCACCATAAGTATAACAGGACTTTGACTCCTGAGACTGCGGACATTAAAACTGACCCTGACGGCCGGAGTAACCACCCTGAAAACTCTGGAGTGGAGGTGTATTGATAGGAGCTGATAATGCACTGTAGGGTAGCTGATCAGAATACTGCATATGATGGTCACGACCACCTGGAGCACCATGAGAAGTCTGAAGTGCTGAATAAAACGGCCTGAGAGAATGGCCTCTACCAAAAGAATCCCTCCCTCCAGACGAGGCACCACTGAACCTGCCAGAATAACGAGATCTCTTATCAGACCCCTAACCACTCCCCTGAGCTAAAACCATCTCAACTCTCCTGGCCACATTGGCCGCATCCTGAAAATAAATCTCACTCCCTGACTTCTTAGCCATCTGCAATCTGATAGGCTGAGCGAGTCCCTCAATAAACCTCCTCACCCTCTCTCTCTCGGTGGGGAGTATAAGAATAGCATGACGAGCCAAATCAATAAACCTAGTCTCGTACTAGGCAACAGACGTAGAACCCTGCTAAAGATGCTCAAACCACTTGTGATACTTCTCTCTCTGAGTGACGGGAAGGAACTTCTCAAAAAATAGCTGAGAGAATTGGTCCCAAGTGAAATCTGGTGACCCAGCTGGTCTGGCCAAACAATAATCTCTCCACCATTTCTTGGCAGAACCTGACAGACGAAAAGCAGCAAAGTCGACCACATTGGTCTCCACTATCCCCATGTTCCGTAGAACCTCGTAACAACTGTCCAAATAATCCTTGGGATCCTCTGAAGATGTACTGCCATAGGTAGTAGTGAAAAGCTTGGTGAACCTGTCCAATCTCCACAAAGCATCAGAAGACATAGCTGATCCATCACCAGTCTGTGCTACAATACCTAGCGGAACTACCCCAACTGGCTGAGCTGCTGGGGTCTAAAACTGGGGAGCCATCTACTCCGGAGTGTGAGTAGCGGGAGTCTGTGCTCCTCCCCCAGCCCCAGAGACGGCTGGTGCTACAAGAAGTGTGCCTGCTTGAGTGACACTCTCCATAAGGCCTACTAGATGGACCATAGAATCCTGGAGCACCGGGGTAGCGATAAACCCCTCTAGAACCTGGGCTGGGCCAGCTGGAACGACCTGGGCCAGAACCTCATCATTAAACTCTACATGAGGCTCCACTGCTGGGGCTGTTGCTCGAGCTCTGGGCTGAGCCCTGCCCCTGCCTCAGCCTCTAGCGTGGCCTCGACCTCGTCTACTACCCTACGTAGGAGCTGCAATTGGGTCTCGGGCTGCTGATCAGCTGATAAAGTGATACTTGTTCTCGCCATCTGCGAAATAATAGAGTAGAAGTTCAATTCGCATTGAGAAATCCAATCGCGCGACAAAGAATAATAGATGTGAAGTTATTCCTAAACTCTATAGCCTCTGGGGGATAAGCACATACGTCTCTGCACCGATCTCTCAGACTCTACCTAGCTTGTTCGTGAATTGTGAGACCTAGAAAACCTAGTGCTCTGATACCAACTTGTCACGACCCGGATTTTTCATTGTCGGGATTGTGATGGCGCCTAACTTTGGAATGCTAGGAAAGCCAATGGATACGGTTTTAACACATTAACTTTTAACCAAAACAGAAATAAATAATAATTAAAGCTAAACAGATATAAAGTACGGAAATTTATATAACGGTTCAGAACTCTAAAACACGACTACCCCAATGATCTGGTGTCACAATCCACGAATGTCTAAGAGTTTCTACAAATACTGGATTAAAGGAAAATACATCTATTTTTCGGAATGAAAGAAAATGGGAACTAAAATAGAGGGAAGGGGACTCCAGGGTCTGCGAACGCTGGTAGATCTATCTTGGGTCTCCTGTGGACTGAAGGCAGCAACCTCAAACTCTGATCAGTATGGTCCAGTACCGGGATATGCACAGAAAATGTAGAGTGCAGTATCAATACAACTGATCTCATGTACTGGTAAGTGCCGAGCCTATCCTCGGCAAAGTAATGACGAGGCTAGGACACGACAAACAACATAAACCTGTGCAGTTAACAATATACTAACAGAATAACAAGTAATAGAAGTTAAGCAGAGATATACGGGAAAGGGCAACATGCTTTGGGGGTTCCAACATATAGAATCACAACAGTAAAGGAATCTAAACAGCTAGAACACTTGAACCGAGAACAACAAATAAACATAACAAACAGAATATACACGGCATTACCCTTCGTGATTTATCACTCTTCCTCACCATGCACTCAATAATAGAAATGTGCACGACATCACCCTTCGTGCTTTATCACTCTTCCTCACCATATGAATAATAGAAATGTGCACGACATCACCCTTCGTGCTTTATCACTCTTCCTAACCATATGTATAATAGAAATATGCACGACATCACCCTTCATGCTTTATCACTCTTCCTCACCAACAGAAACAACAGAAACAATAACAACCCGGCAAGGGCATCACAGTCAAACAACTTCGTTTCATCATTTAATTTCACAACAAAAATCTCAACTTGAGCCAAAACTCAACCATTATCCAAAACCAGAAAAACATAATAAGTCTTGTTTAACATGAGTAATAACTAGTTAAGCAGGAATAATACATACAAGAAACACAACGGTCATAAGTATAAGACTCACTCGCATGCTATGATCCAACAACAACATATAAATACTCGTCACCACACTTATACGTCGTACTTAACAACTAAACAAGTAGCAAATAAGGCAACACCACCTAATCCATCAAGCTAAGATTAGCCACAACACTTACCTCGATTCCACGACCACAATCAAACTTCAATTACCACTTTACCTCTCGATTCTACCTCCAATCCACTCGTATCTAGTCATAATTAGCTTAATGACATCAATAAATGTTAGAGAATTCAATTCCAATGCTTAATTTTAGGTTTTCCAATATTTTCCCCAAAAAGTTAAAAACCGACCCCGGGCCCGCTTGGTCAAAAGTCAAAGTTCGTACCAAGACCCGATTATCCATTCACCCCCATGCCCGGATATACAATTGGTTTTGGAATCCGACCTCAATTTGAGGTCTAAATCCCCAAATTTTGAAATTCCTAAATTCTACCCAAAAACACCCAATTACACCATGAAAAACACTAAAAGTTGTGATAAAATCTTGAAAAAAGATGAAATAGATTGAAAGAAATGAGTTAAAAATCGTTTATCTATGATTTGGGGAAGAACTACTCTCTAGAAAATCGCCTTTTGAAGCTTAAGATTTGAAAATTTGAGTACTGAGTTGAAAATCCTGTCCAAGTTATGTTTTGAATAGTTGCAGATGTCGCATTTGCGAACTAGAGCTTCACAAATGTGAAGCTCGCAATTGCGAAAGGGCTATCGCAATTGCGAAGCCTTCACAATTCTTGTTGCCTTCTTCACAGATCTCGCAATTGCAAACAAATGATCGCATTTGCGATCCGTTCCCCTCCCAGACTCCCTTCGCATTTGCGAAGGTTTGTTTGCATTTGCAAACTATTCTGTCCCAGCTTTCTAATCGCATTTGCGATGAAAGGATCACAAATGCGGGCCCTACATGGCTTGCAATTGCGATGTCTAATCTCGCAATTGCGAGATCAGAGGCCTGCAATAGCTGAAGCATACCTGCAATATTTTTCTAAGTCCAAAACACTTTGTGGCCTATCCAAAACTCACTCAAGCCCTCGGGGCTCCAAACCAAACATGTACACAAGTCTAAAAACATCATACAGACTTGCTTGTGCGATCAAATCGGCAAAATAACATCTTAAACAACGAATTTAACGTCAAAACACTTGAAATTTCTATTTTTACCACCGGACGTCCGAATCACGTCAAATTACATCCGTTTTCACCAAATTTTACAGATAAGATTTAAATATTATAACAGACCTGTACCGGAATCAAAATACGAGCCTGATACCAACAAGATCAAGTATTATTCAATTTCTAAAAACCATTATATTTTTCAGTTAACAATTTTCTTCAAAAATTCATTTCTCGGGCTAAGGATCTTGGAATTCGATTTCGGGCATACGCCCAAGTCCCATATTTTACTACGGACCTTCCGAGACCGTCAAATCACGGGTCCGGGTCTGCTTACACAAAATATTGATCGAAGTCAACTTAAATCAATTTTAAAGGCAATAACTCAATATTTTTCTCAAATTTTCATATAAGGCTTTCCAGAAGCTCGTCCGAACTACACACGCAAATTGAGGAGAATAAAAATGAGATTTTTAAGACCTCGAAACATGGAATCGAATTCTAAAATGAAAGATGACCCTTTGGGTCATCACATCACTCTTACAAAATCGCCCAACTACGCACTAGCTAATCCCCAACAAAACATGATGAAACTTTATGTAGGCATTTAAAATTTTATTAAATTTAAATTTGTAAGAAATTTGAACTTTACAAATTTAAGACATATTAATCCAAAAAAATATTTTAACTAAATATAATTGATTCAGTTATTTAAGTTACATATACATGGAATTAATTAAAAATTCAATTTCACCGGGCTAGCTAGATAGGAGACAAATAATATGCCAACTTTATTAGTCTAAAGTCCATTGGTGTCATCTTACTCCAAATGTCTAAATTTGTGCTACATGACATATCAAGTCAAATGAAATAGCAAATAGAATCATGTAACATGCCAAAATAATAATACATGTCAATTCTAATCAAAAGGTCAATAAGAAGTATTAAGTGTAGAAGTGACATGTTATGTCCAGTTACTACTGTCTTCTCCTACTTCATTCTGATTGATCGGTGACTGTGGCCCGATCATTTAAATAAAAAAAATAAAAAATTATTATATATCGCAACTATTCTCATTCACTACTATAAATAAGGGTGCACCATCACCTATAAGCGTGACAGAAAAGGTGCTCAAGCGACAAGCACTCAAGCAATAAAATTTTAGTTTAAGATCAAACATGAATCTTTTGGTTGGCTTAAATGTTTTGGAATACATTTTCCTTATAAACTCATTTTCCTCCAATTGAATGAAAATGTTGTTCTTATCAAGAGAAAGAAAAACATTTTCCAAAACTCCTTCTCAACTTTTCCCACCCTCACCAACCCACCCACCCCCTCTCTCCAAAAAAGGCTTTTTTTTTTTAATTTTAGTTTTTCCGTTACCATCCACCCTACTACTCCTCCATCCACCCCATCCCCACCCCAACTCCCTCCAGCAAAAAAAATTATTTTTTTTACCTTAATTTTTTTTTGTGCAATTTCAAATTCCTATTTTGTTCGTTTTTCTGCACCACCCACCCCAACCCCCCACCCGCACAAAATAAAAAAATTCTTTTACTTTTTTTTTGCAATTTAAATTTCTGTATTTTTTGGTTGTACTGTCACACACACCCCTGCCCCCCCTCGCCCCCGAAAAAAATACTTTTTAAATATATTTTTCAGTTTTAATTTTTTTATTTATCGATGTAAAAGTTAAAATTTTTACAAGTTCCAAAATTATGCGTTCGGAGGTTTATGTGTTTGGAAGTTTAAGGGTTTAGAAATTATAAAGTTACGGGTTCGAAATTCCACGGTTTTGAAAGTTTAGCGGTTCGAAAGTTTATGAAATTTATGGGTTCGGAAGGTTGTTGATTTGAAAGTTTATGGCTTCATGTTTATTATATCTAAATTATTTATGAATACTCTTGAGAAATTGTTAGAAAATAATAATCAAAATTGTCTTTGAGGCGTGAAAATCGACTGTCCTTAAAGAGTTATCGCCTGTATACTAATTTAGGGAAAATACAAAACGATTCTCTTCAGGATACAACAAAGCCTGCAATAACACTTGTGATTTTCTATATCCACTTCGTTGGAATTCTTGTGTATTTATATGCAACCAACAAACCATTTCTGATAGGATGTCTTGTTTCACAAACAGGCACGACTATTTATTCGAATTTTGAATTTAAAATTCAAATAAATTTGATTTTACTGTTAAAAATAATTAACTCTAGGATCTCGTGACTGTTGAGTCAATCTCATGCCTGTTGAGACAATCTCGTGCCTGTTGAGTCAGTCTCGTGCCTGTTGAGACAATCTCGTGCCTGTTGAGTCAGTCTCGTGCCTGTTGAGATAAACTCGTGTCTGTTATGTGCTATTTCAAAATGATCAGTTCCGAGGCTAACAGGCACGGTACGAGTAAGGTCGGTCCCGAGAGTGTTTCACATGACAGGCACGAAACTTCTTTCTTCCGATGTGGGAAGAATCTCACTTCCAACTTGCCAATAACAAACTATCTTATAATCCCCCACTAGTTTGTTATTTCGCTTCATAACACTTGTGAATAATTGAAAGTATCTTTTACAGATTTGAACTTTCCTTTAGTGTAAGTATATTAAAGTTTTGACGAAGTTAATGGTATCTTAAGATTTGAACCATAACTCCTTGTGCCAAAACCGAAAGTACCACACACACGGTGTTATCTAGTAGCTTAGAAAATCTAGTATTCGCTTTAGCACGTTTACGGCCATGTGCTCATCCTGAATTCATGAATATTTACAAGATCAACCCTTTAAATCTTGCTAGAAGCGGCACCACTTCAATATTCATATAGGTGGAATTAGTTACTATGTCCCTGTTACTCCAGACATTAATAATTCCATTAAGATTAATCAACCTCTTCATGTAACAGTATGCACTTTGGAGTTTGTCTTTATGCCCCTGTTATAACAAGCATTTAACAACTCCTTAACTCCTCATATAACAGTAAGTAGTACAATAGAATTAGGGCTCCTAAAGAGGAGATCAGTGCTTAAACAATACAAGTAACTTGTTATTACCCATTGAACTTATATTGTTAGAGTGTATACTAACTCAAAGTGGGGTTCCTATTCCTTGTATTTAATTTAAGGGTCTCAGCCCCATCCCTCCACAAGTTTGTTGTACTACATCTCTACCTAATGGCTTCGTAAGTGGATCAGCCAAATTCTTATTTGATCTCACATATATTATAGCTATAGCTCCATTTGTAATTAATTCTCTTATATAAGCATGTCTCAAGCTTATATGTCTCGATTTCCCATTATATATTTTATTGTGAGCAACACACATTGTAGTCTCACTATCACAGAATATGGAAATGGCTGGCATAGGTTGTGGCCACAACTTTATATCAAGTAACATATTCCTCAGCCATTCTGCTTCTTTTCCAGCAGCTGCTAATGCAATAAATTCAGATTCCATAGTAGAATGGGAAATACATGTTTGTTTCTTGGATGCCCAACTAATGGCTCCACCGCCTAGAGTAAATATCCATCCTGATGTGGATTTATTATCATTAACACTTGTAATCCAACTTGCATCAGAATATCCCTCTAATACATTAGGAAAACCATTATAGCAAATGCCTAAGTGCTTTGTATATTTTAAATATCCAAGTACTCTACTTATTGCTTTCCAATGATCATTACCTGGATTACTGGTAAACCTTGAAAGTTTACAAACAGCAAATGCAATGTCGGGTCTAGTGCAATGCATTGCATACATCATACTACCTATCGCACTTGCATACTCCAACTGTGCTACTGCTCTTCCAGTATTTGCAGTTAGCTTAACACTAGAATCATAAGGAGTATTATACCCCTTTATTCCTAAATGACTGAATTTAGTAAGGATTTTATCTATATAATGTGCTTGTGACAAAGTCACTTGCTTGTTATCTCTTTTGACCTTGATTCCCAAAATAGTATCAACTTCATTTAAATCCTTCATTTTAAAAACTGAGGTTAGATACTTCTTGGTCTCGGTAATTCCTTGTAGATTCGTACCAAAAATCAGCATGTCATCGACATATAAACAAATTATTACTCCATATTCTTTTGTAAATTTAGAGTAAATGCACTTGTCTGCATTATTATGTACGAATCCGGTTGATAGTATTACACTATCAAATCTTTCATGCCACTGTTTAGGCGCTTGTTTAAGACCATAAAGAGACTTTATCAATTTACAAACTTTCTTCTCGTTTTCCGGAAGAACAAATCCTTCAGGTTGTTGCATATATATTTCTTCACTAAGGTTCCTATTTAAAAAGGCTGTTTTAACATCCATTTGATGTACGTAAAGATCATAGATAGAGGCCAAGGATAAAAGGACTCTAATCGATGTTATTCTTGCAACAGGAGCATATGTATCAAAATAGTCTATGCCTTCCTTTTGAGTGAAACCTTTTGCAACTAATCTTGCTTTGAAGGTTTGGACAGAACCATCTATATTGTACTTTCTCCTAAAAACCCACTTACAACCTATAGGTTTTGATCCAAGAGGAAGATCAACCAAAACTCAAGTGTTGTTGGATATAATTGAGTCCATTTCATCATTAATGGCCTCTTTCCAAAAAGCAGCGTCTCTAGAAGACATTGCTTCTTGAAATGTCTTTGGGTCTTCTTCAACATTTAATACAATTGGAATTTGATTACAAACGTTTGTCCTATCTCCTTCAACAAGAAATACTATAGATTGTGAAGAAATAAAATCAGAACCAAGATGTTTTTCCTTTCTTATTCTTTGGCTTTTCCTTGGTTCTATCTGCATATCATCACTTCTTTCCTTAGTTTTAATAATTTCAGGAAGCGACAATTTATTAGCATCAATACGTTTTCCATTTATTTCAGTCATTTCATCAACATTGTCATTTATAAATCTATTTTCAATAAATTCAACATGTATAGATTCTATAATGACATTAGATTCTAGATCTAGCAGTCTATAAGCTTTGGAGTGTTGTGCATATCCTATAAAAACACTTTTAATTCCTCTAGGACCCAATTTTGTTCTTTGATGGTCAGGTACTCTATAATAGGATATACACCCCCACACTTTAAAATAATTTAAATTTGGTTTTCTACCATTCCAAAGCTCATAAGGCGAAATATGCATACTCTTTGAAGGCACTCTATTTAAAATATAACATGCAGTTAGTAGTGCTTCACCCCATAAATTATGTGGCAAATGTGCATTAAGTAACATAGCATTAACCATATCCACCAAAGTTCTATTTTTTCTTTCCGCTAACCCATTTTGTTGAGGAGTATAAGGGGCACTCATTTGATGTATTAGGCCATGCTCTTCACAGAACTTATTAAATTCGTTAGGAAAATATTCTCCGCCTCTATCACTTCGAATAATTTTAATTTTCCTACTCCTTTGATTTTCCACAACAGACTTGTATTCTTTAAACTTTTGAAAAGCTTCGTCCTTAGTTCTAAGTAGGTAAACATATGTAAATCTAGAGAAGTCGTCTATAAAAGTAATAAAATATCTTTTGCCTCCTCTAGTTAATTCTCCATTTAATTCACACAAGTCTGAATGTATTAAATCTAATAGTTCTGTGGATCTTTCAACTTTACGAAATGGTTTCTTTGTCATCTTTGCTTGTATGCAAATTTCACATTTTATATGTTGAGTTTTACATGAGATATAACCATTTTTGGACATATAATTCAAGGAGCCAAAATTTAAATGTCCTAGTCTAGCATGCCATAAACAAGAATCAGACTCAACGATGTAAGCAGAAACATAATTTATTTCATTAATACTCAATTTGAACATGCCGTTACAGTTATAGCCTTTTCCAACAAAAACACCATTCTTAGACACTATTACATGATCAGACTCAATAACTATCTTGAAGCCTTTCTTTGACAGCAAAGCAGCGGACATTAAGTTTTTCTTCATATCAGGAACATGATACACATTCAGTAACGTCAACTTCTGGCCAGATGTGAAGTTAATCTCAATACTTCCTTTTCCAGCAACATCTGCCGCAACATGGTTTCCCATCAAGACTTGTTCAGAATCCTGCACTTCTGCATATGTCTTGAACATCTTCTTGTCATAACAGACATGAATAGTAGCACCCGAATCTAGCCACCAGTCTTGAGTATTTGTAGCAGCGGTAGCCACATTCAACTCTGTGACCATACCAATTTGCATTGCGGAAACCATGGCAACCAGTCCTTGGGCAGAATTTTCCACTATGTTTGCCTTTTCAGAATTTCCAGATTTTTCAATCTTTCTAGACTTTTCGGTATTGCCTGCATTGAAATTTATTCCTGCCTTTCTATATCTGCAGTCCCGAATCATATGGCCTTTCTTTCCACAATGATGACAACTAAAGTTCTTTCTCTTTTTAAAAGAAGACTTTTTGGAAACTTTCAGATGTTTGTTCCCACTTCCTGAACCATTCTGACTGACAAAATTGACTGCGAAACTCGAAGGCTGACTAATAACATCACGAGCACGAGTCTCACTTTCAATTTGAATGTGAGTACGAAATTGTTCCACAGTCATTTTATCCATAGAATGTAGGATTTTCTTTCTATAGTCATTCCAAGAGGAAGGCAATTTCGAAAGAATAGCACCTATTTGAAGTGCATCAGGAATTTTAACTTCAAGATCACTTAGTTTTGATACTAAGATTTGCAGTTCATGAATCTGATCCATTATAGGCCTAGTATCAAATATTTTAAATTCAAAGTACTGCAGAGCCAGGAATTTGTCAATACCTCGTTTTTCATTCTGGTATGCAGTTTGTAGAGCAGTCCAAATCTCTCTTGGCGACTTCAGATTGCAGTAAAGATCATAGAGTCGATCTGTCAAAGTATTCAGAATATGGCCGCGACACAACAGTTCATCATGTTCTCGTTTCTTCCTTTCTTCCTTGACTACGTCAGAATCTTCTGCTGTGGGCTCAGGCATCAGAGGCAAGGCAGAATCAAGAACATAGTAGATATTGAGAGCGGACAACAAGAATATCATCTTGTCTCTCCAACGGGTAAAGTTCGTTCCATCAAAGCGATCAAGTTTGATGAACTCCTTCGGATTCTCAACAACAGACATCAATTTCTCCATAGCAGTATAACTCTTTAAGATTGTTAGAAAATAATAATCAAAATTGGCTTTGAGGCGTAAAAATCGACTGTCCTTAAAGAATTATCGCCTGTATACTAATTTAGGGAAAATACAAAACGATTCTCTTCAGGATACAACAAAGCCTGCAATAACACTTGTGATTTTCTATATCCACTTCATTGG